>NC_048218.1:12929514-13042379 GCF_002007445.2 Ailuropoda melanoleuca
CGCCCCCCCCCCCCCCCCCCCCGCCGTTGGCTCTCCCATCGGCTGTACTTACAGAGTGGACTTTTTGAACCACAGCGGGTTCTTTCACACTTCTCTCTGTTAAGCTCGGGCGTGCTTGGGCCCGTCCTTTAACTCTTGGGGTCATCCGAGGCTGGGATCTGACATCTCATGTGCTGTCACCAAAGTGTTTTTCTGATGGCCACACAGCACAGAGCCCAGTTGAGAAAGCCATGTGTTTCTTTCTCTAGGCAGGTTTACAGCATCTTCTAGATACTTCACTTTGCCACGGCCAGTTATGGGGATCACTTCTGATCAGGCTATGGTTTGCTGTGAGCAAGAAAAGCTTTCTGTTTTCTTCTACCGCGTATTAATGGAGGTTAACGTCTGTTGAAATAGATCCTCAGTGTCCCAGGTGCTGTACTTAATCTCCTTTAGGGCATTGTCGCTTTTACGTAGGAAGAAACTGGGACTGGGAGAGATTCAGTAATGTGCCCACGGTCACAGAGCAGTTACACGGTGACATTGGGACAGAAGGACCCCGGTGGGGCACTTCAGGGCTCACTCCTGCAAGGCTGACCACATTCATGTGTTAATACCGAGAATAAGTCACCCAAGCAACTGCCTGGAGTCGTTTTTTTTCAAACTGGGGGGGTTTAAAACAATAGACGTGCATTTTCTCCCCGTTCTGGAGGCCAGAAGTCTGAGATGAAGGTGTCAGCAGGGCTGTGCCCTATCTGAAGTCTCTAGCAAAGAGCCCCTCCTTCCCTCCCCCAGCCTCTGGTGGCTCCAAGGCTTCCTTGGCCTCCAGCAGCTTCACCCCAGTGGCTGCCCCTGGCTTTACATGGCCTTCTCCTCTTTCTGTGTGTCTCTTTGAAGGACATTTGTCAGTGGCTTTAGGACCTACTGGATAATCCAGCATGTTCTATCTCAAGATCACGTATCTAATTACAATGGTGAAGATCCTATTTCCACATAAGGTCCCATTCACAGGTTCTGGGACGTGGACATATCTTTTGGGGAGGGGGTCACTGTTTATCCTGCTATACACTTCGGTTCCACCATTCATAGTAAACCTGGAAGTTCTTTTAAAAAAAGAAACAAACTTGGGGTTCCTGGGTGGCTCAGTCAGTTAAGCGTCCGACTCTTGATTTCAGCTCAGGTTATGATATAAGATTGAGCCCCGCGTCGACCTCTATGCTGAGCGTGGAGCCTGCTTAAGATTCTCTTTCTCGGTCTCCCTATGCCTCTCCCTCTCAAAAAACAAAAAACCAAAAAACCCCAAACTCATAGATGTTTAAGTCTTTTCTTCTGTTCTTTATATAACCTCCTCTAATATCTAATCAAAGGGGTTGTCTCCAAGAGAAGACTTCAGAAAACCAAAAAACCAAAAACTAACTACTTTTCGCATGGAAGAAATGTTGTATTTTCAGCCCGAATGCTCTGATGCCAGAGTTTTTTACATGAAAGTGGAGTGGTTAGCTTCTCAGAATCCCACTTCCGATACACAGAAAAGTATTCTCCTCTCTCTGCCATTGCCTTCCCACTCAAAATGTCTCTTGGAGTGCTTTATGCTACAAGATCGGTGGCTGTTAGTTTGGAAACCCGAGTACAGATGGCCAAGGGGGCGTGACTCGGCGAAGCTGGGAAGTGAGCGTCTCTGTGCACTTTTCCGCAGCATCAGAGCTGGGATCCGTGGATGCCTGAGGAGTCGAGCGCTTCTTATTTTTGCAGTTGGTTCCTTACCTTTGCCCTTCACTCACTTTGTCAAGTTTGCTTTTCTACCCGAGTCTACAAGATAAGACTTGGACTCTTTTTTTTTCTTCTTAGCTGAAACAATACTTTATTTCCTTTCACGTTCTGCCCTAACCTCTCCCTTTCTCAAACCACTGGCATGTTCTTTAAGTACCAGGTTGAAATGCCTCAGAACACAAGCCATTGTTCTTTGGGGCCAGTTCACGGCTGCTCCTTTGGGTCCCCAACTTTGGCAACTCCCCCAGCATGCTTTGCAAAAGCAGCAGAACCTTTGGGGACCTTCCAAAAGACACTCACCCCGACATCCTGATGTAGTTAAACAAAGGGAGGAGGGCAAAAAATGATCACATTCGGTTCTGTAGATCGTGTTGGCGATCAAGTCATTTTCCGTGGTCGTAGCCAGAAGCAGCTCACCGCATGCTGGTTCCGTAGCTGGTTCCACGGCGGTGATCAGGAGACATTAGCTGGCTGTGCCACACGTGTGCACTGCAGCACATGCATGTACAAAACTTACTGATTGCAGTAATCAGAGCATTTCCACTTTACCCTTCAAAACTGAGGACGGCAGCCAGAAGTAGCACTTGTGGGGGGAATTGGCCGATGCCCAGAGCATAGAGATTCGGGAAGGAGTCAGTGTGTTTAGTCGGTCTGTTCAGAACAGGTGGGCGTGCTGTCACATCCGAGTCCAGAACCCCCCCGAGACCCAGGCCCCCGTGATCACCTGATGATCACCGTGGATGGAGGACAAGCTCTGTGTGCACCAGCACTGGGGCGTGGGGCCCGTGACAAGTGAGCTCCGCGTGCCCTTTCTCAGGGCTTCGGTGCTGTTGTGATCTGACTCGCCGTTGCTGCTTTTATGTGCGTGTGAAATTAAACATTTTCCGTCTCGCGTTGGCAGGCCTGAAAGCGGGAGATGAGATTCTCGAGATCAATAATCGTGCTGCAGGCACCCTGAACTCCTCCGTGCTCAAAGATTTCCTCACGCAGCCGTCCCTGGGCCTCCTGGTGCGGACCTACCCGGAGCCGGAGGGAGGCGTGGAGCTGCTCGACTGCCCGCCCCACCGCGCCGACGGCCCTGTGGACCTCAGCGAGAGCCCCTTGGCCTTTCTCAGCAGCAATCCAGGTATGGCTGCGACAGGGACAGTGCGGGGCGTGTGTGTGTGTGTGTGTGTGTGTTCCACCAGACTGGGACCGGCAGGCACAAGGTGTGTGAGTGAGATGAGCTGGTTCCTGGATGCGTGCTTCCTGTTGATTTCCAAGGTCCGGGGGAATAAGTGTTTGGTCACCGGTCAGCCTGTCCTGCACGGAGAGCTTCTTGCTGCACGGTGTGCTGCTCTTTGTCTTTTTGGGGAAAGTCAAATGGGTAGAGGCCACCGTCTCTTGGCTGTGGACAGAGATAACAGATGTGCCAGGAATCACTGGGGCTCTGGGTCCTAGCTCTGCCTTCCACATCACCATCCCCCAAACCACCCAGCCCTGGCTTTCCCTTCTGTGTGAGAGAGGGCATGAGTTGCCCAGAGTGGAAATGCGCTCAGAGCTCCGAAGGTCAGCTTCTCTCGGGCTGCCCCAGTCTTGCATGTCAGCGTGAGTCCAGAGGCAGAACCGTGCCCTGCCCCACCTGCTGCTCTCCCTGCTTACAGCCTTTCTCCCTATCCGTTTGCAACCTTGTGCTTATCCTGGAAGAAGCAACCAGAATGCCGCCTGCCCTTTGAAGCCTTCCTGGGTGGGACCCCACAGAGCTAGCACCCTCCTCCGTGTCCCTAGGACCCTGTAAAAACATCTTTCTCGTGGGCCGTAATCCTGATACTCTTCTTACTCGCTTGTCTCTCTCTGTCCTGCGTTTGTTTCCTGGGACTGAGCTTCTGTCTTCTTCCTGTGGTGGCACAGGTGCCCTATTCTCGTTCAGCGAGTCCGTGAATGAGAACACCAGTCAACAGTTTATATTACTTACTTCCCCATGACCTGATTCTAGAATTGGGGTTGCTTGAGTTAAATTAAAAAATAATAATAATAAAGTCTTTGGTTTCAAAATCTGAGGGCAGGTACTTTGAGTATTCTTGCCCTGCTGTTGTTTTTCAAATTCCCTTCTGAAGTTTGGCTTGATGAGAGTAGATCACCAGCAGAACCCTTGTGAGAGTCCATTCTTTTGCTCAGTGGCTGTCGCAAGAATATGGCAAGTTGAGGCTTCAGAAAATTGATGGCACCTAATGCCATAACTTCCTTGAGTCCTTATGTCATTGCAGTACCCCGATCAGATTTTTATTTTATTTTTTTATTTTTTTATTTTTTTTAAGATTTTTGCCCTGCTGTTGTTTTTCAAATTCCCTTCTGAAGTTTGGCTTGATGAGAGTAGATCACCAGCAGAACCCTTGTGAGAGTCCATTCTTTTGCTCAGTGGCTGTCGCAAGAATATGGCAAGTTGAGGCTTCAGAAAATTGATGGCACCTAATGCCATAACTTCCTTGAGTCCTTATGTCATTGCAGTACCCCGATCAGATTTTTAGAACAGGACTCCAGTGAGCAGTGTACTCTTAACAGGGAATGGAGACCGTGAAGGCTGTTCTTTTGCGTGACCACAAGATGGCAGCATCAATCCCATAAAACAGTTCACAGAGCGAGGTTTCGGCAATAAGACTTTGAATGAGGCATTTGTGTTAGGTTATTTAAAGAATTTTTACAAGATCTGAATGTACATATTATGTACAACAGTGTGTGCACAACTGTTTTTGAATTTTTTTTTCTGTCTGAACCCTTCCTGTGGGTTATGGATATAAAGCAGGGGTTGGTAAACTACAACCCACCAGCCAAATGCAGCCCACGGCCTGTTTTTGTAAATAAAGTTTTATTGGAACACAGTCGTGCCTGTCATGTATGTCTTGTCTCTGGCTACTTTCTCATTGCAAAGGCAGAGCTGAGTAGTAGTGACAGGGACTCATGGTCTATAAAGTTGAAAATATTCACCATCTGGCCCTTTACAGATAGTTTTCCCTGAGAGAGTGTGACTGGAATTGCTCACAAGTTGCCCCTTTAAAGAGAGTCACTATTTTAGGGGTGTTCTTTAAAAAAAAAATTGTGCATGTATGTGTGTGTGCATTTTGAAAATTTTTATTAAAATTGTTTTAACTAAAATGTATTTGCATACAAGTATTTTAGAAATACTTGAATATAGAATGCAGAATATACATATATATAGTAAATGTCCCATCTTTACATGATAGAGTTTTAAACTTAACAACTGGGTATTACCTCCAGTCTCCTTTGAAGGCTGAGTGCTAAATCCACTGAACCTACCGGTGTTCAAAACACATTAAAATTTCTATTTTGGAATCATTCTTAGAAGATTCATTTATTCCTTTGCTTTTTTCCGGTTGAACGATACGTTGGAGCTGACATTTGTTGAGTGAGGTGCTGAAAGTCATTATGATGGCTGGGCCATGACTCTGTTCTCAGACTTAAATTTTAGCAAATGTTCTGTTTTTTAATCAGTTCACTTTTCAGTATTTTGCAGTAATTGAAAATCCTGCAGAATAAAGTCAGATCATCAAACTCTGGTTCAAGACTAAAGCAAGAAAGTCAAGTCATCGTGTTAGTTTTCTTGTCAGCTCTCTTAGCTGTCTTCAGGTCTCTTAGCTGTCTTCAACGTTAATAAGTTCCAGAAGAATTCTCAAATGCTCTGGGCAGTCGCAGCACAGTTGGGGTGGCTGGAGGGGGAGCCTGCATCTCTGCCGCTCTGCCTTCTGGTTGCTACCGTTTCCTAGTCCCAGTGTAACTGCGAAAAATAAAAGAGGCAAGTAAACAGGATAAAATAACCTGAAAGATTGCTCTATAATGAGGCAGAGATAAAGCAGTGTCTACTGACGGCCACGGTTAAAATAGCAAAGAAAACAACTAGCAGCATCGTACAATGGGGAGGCTGGACTATAGCCTTCGTCTAACTTTAGAAGTAGCTAAAAATAAGCATCCTGAGTGGCAGATTTGAGGTCTGATGCAGGGACCATCTTAACAGTGGTCACAGTGCGTGTTTAGCAGCCTTGGTGGAGGGCCTGGCAGTGTCTCAGGGACCTGGGGGTCCACGTGAGCCCTGGCGGGTGCCTGTCGCAGAAAACCGGCCTGGCTGTGCGCCCCATCCTACAAGCCCAAGGAGGCAGGCTTGGTCCAATCCTGCCCTCAGAACCCTGACTGAAATATGGAATGAACTTGCAGGGCTAGATTATTGCTGAGGCCCCTTTTCTCATGGAAAGCTTTGTTTCCTCTCTGAAAGCATCACACCGTAGTGGCTAAGAATGGGCTCTGAGACCAGGTTTCTCGGGACTAAGTCCTGTTTCTGTGTTTATTGGCTTCATCTCTCCAAGCCCTGGTGTCCTTATGCATAAAACGGGGTTAATACTACAGTACTGTCTCACTAAGTTGTTGTGGGGTTGGATTGAGTTATAAAAGTAAAGTGGTTAGACTGGGTCTTAGGAAGTGCTTGCTAAATGTTACATATTTGAAGCACAATTTCTTTTTTTTTTTTTAAAGATTTTTTATTTATTTATTCGACAGAGATAGAGACAGCCAGTGAGAGAGGGAACACAAGCAGGGGGAGAGGGAGAGGAAGAAGCAGGCTCATAGCGGAGGAGCCTGATGTGGCTCGATCCCATAACGCTGGGATCATGCCCTGAGCCGAAGGCAGACGCTTAACTGCTGTGGCACCCAGGCGCCCCTGAAGCACAATTTCTTATGGGGACGTGAAGATCTTCTGGCTTGTGACCAGAGGCTGCTCATTTCTGATCTCACCAGTCTCTACTCCACCCACCTCAATCTGCAACTCCACCCACCTCTGTTGTCTGCGTCCAGACAATCAGAATTGTCTCAGAACTACGTTTATACTTAAGTACTTTTCCTCTCCCGGGTGGAAGGAAATGCATTCTGTAGTCTAGATGCTGAGACATCCGGGCCCCTTTTCAGGCATCATGATTCACATGGTCTGGGCTGGGGCCTGGGGTGCATTTGTTGTGGTGGCTGCTTAAAACTCAGGGCATTCTAATGTGCAGCTGGGATTGGGATCCACTACCCCGGGTCACCTACTGTCCTTTGGTTGTTGATCCCCTTTTTGTTGTCTCGGTGGAATGATAAGGTGATTGGAATGTTATGGTCACATGCAAACCATCTGTAGTGGTATTTGTTGATATCACATTGTGGTCTGAGATTTTGTTTTTTTTTTTAAAGATTTACTTATTTATTTAAGTAATCTCTACACCCAACATGGGGCTCAAACTCAGGACCTGGAAATCAAGAGTCACATGCTCCATTGACTGAGACAGCCAGGCGCCCCTGAGATTTTTGTAATGAAAATCCATTAGGCGATGTGGAATGCATCTCTAACCTGCTCTCCCTGTATGGCAAGGAAGCGTGGTGAATGGGTTGCTGTATTGGCTTGGAAATCAGGGGCCTCATCCTGAGTGTTCTCTCTAAGAATCTGTTTCCCATTCTCAGTCACTGACCATCTGTGGGTCCTTGTTGAAATCTTTCTTGAGCTACTTTCAGCCCCCCCCCTTTTTTTTTAGTATTTGTTTACTGGCATACTGGTAAGAAAATGGAGGAAGGATGTCTAGACAAAAAGACAGTCCCTTGAGTGACTGTTATTATAGAAAGAACCTTGGAGCAAAGGGGAAGCTGGGATAGGAAGTTGCAAAACTGTTTGTGTGAGGTTTCCAAAAAGCCTCTTGAAGTGCCTGTGTGATTTATTTTGAATACTGATCTCAGCTGGAGCTACTAACGTTTTGGGCCAGATATTACTTTGTGGGGGGGGGGGCGTCCTGGGCATTGATGCTTACCAGCATTACTACAAACCACTGAAACTTAGTAGTAAGTAGCCCCTTGCCCCAAGTGGTACCGATCAAAATATCTTCCATTGTTGCCAAATGTCCCCTGAGCAGCAAAATCTCCCCTGTTTGAGAGCCACTGGCCTGATTTATCAGAAGGTAAACCTAACTCACCCAGTTAGGGAAATATTCAAAGTGAACATCAGTATAGGAAAGCAAATCTGGATCTAAAATAATTTTTAAAGGTTTTATAAAATACTTATTGAGGGAATTCTAACACAAATACCCTTTTCTGACATCTCCCTCCCCCTCTTTTGAGTCAAGGCGAAGAGCAAAAAACAAATAAATGCTTATTTTGAGGCCTTTCTCCCAAGTGTGAGTAAAACTGTTCTGGCATAAGATATTTATCACTG
Organism: Ailuropoda melanoleuca; assembly: GCF_002007445.2. Lineage (NCBI taxonomy): Eukaryota > Metazoa > Chordata > Mammalia > Carnivora > Ursidae > Ailuropoda > Ailuropoda melanoleuca. The sequence continues at coordinate 12,937,484 of NC_048218.1, forward strand.
AAATTAACTCCTGAAACAAAGGTATTTCAGTCAGTCGTTATGCAAAAGCCCACATCTTCTGCAAGTTGTAAGAATCGGTACAGTGGCATCAATGGTATCTTTCCAAGGTTTCAGAATATCTGTTGTGTCTCGCATTTTAAATTCTGCCATCAAGGCTCACATCCATTCCATTTTTAGGGTGACTGCAGCTCCGCTTTATCTTCCCTAAAATTCCACCTGACCCGTTGGGGCAAAGCAGGTGCCCTCCTTTAGCTCAGTGTTCCAATAAAGATGCCAGGGCTAGGCAAACTGAAGTTGGGTCTTGTTTGAAAAATGGTCATTCCAGAAACTGAGCCAGGGAGAGCTGGGCGTCTGCAGTGAACTCGGGCCCATAGGAGTTCAAGACAACTGGGGCCATCGTTGGGTCTGGAGAGTTAGCCGCCCCCCCCCCCCGGCCCCCGGCCCCATGATAGACTTCAGGCACATCTGTGTGATGCCAAGGGGAAGACTGGAGTCTGTTTTGAGTACAGAGATCCCTCCTGCAGGAAGTAGATTAAGCACCGTTTGTTCTAACAGGAAAAGCTTCCGTGACAGCAGGGGAGTTGAAACACCTTGGTTAGAGAAAGAATGGTTGGGCGCCCCACATGGACAACGTTTTGATCGGGAGGCAGAGCATGCTTCCCTACAGTGCCTGTGGAATGGAAGAGGCTATTCCAGACTGCTGTTCTGTGCAGATTGTCTGCAGATTGATTCTGAAAACAAGACAATCAGGCCACAGGGAGAGGCAACAAAGAAAGAGGAACTGCACACATTTATCTCCTTACAAGCCAATATGGCCCCCTCTGTCCATCAGAGGCTCTAACGTCTAGTAGATACCAGGAGCACATGGTCCTCTATTTGTTTGTTGATAAAATTTGGAGCCATGTGTGTTTTGTAAACTGTCTGGGTTCTAGGCTTTTGTCTCACAGCACCTGGCCTGCTTCCTGGGGCCCTGCTGGGGAGAGTCGTGATTTCCAGCTGCGTTGGGTGGATGACACCTGTCAAATCTTGGGGGGTGGGGGGTGTTTGAGAATTTAAGAGCTTCCATCTGTATATTTTTAAAGAATACAAATGAACCTTATATTATTTGACTTTCACAACCAATTAACTGAATCAGTAATGCCTATATCTACAGTTTTTGTGGATTTAGAAATTTCTCTCCATAGAGAAACAGATGCTGAGATTTTGTGAAGTTTGGCTGGAAAGAAGTTATTTGTCTGCTAAGTTAAAGTTGGAGGGTTTTTTTCATATTCTATATTAAGCTCTCCCTAATTCTTTTTTTTCTTTTTAATTATTTTTGTTTCTTAGCTTTGTTGTGGAGAGGGTGTTTATGCTGATCTTACTATATATATTATGAGTGTTTCTTGGAATTCTTATATGACAGTAAAAAGACTGAAAAACAAAATAAAATCCTGGCCTAGTGACTAACTTTCAGCTAAATGTTTTTATTGGCAGTATCTAACCTTTTCTTACCCCCTGGCCCTCAAATCATTTTTTTCTCACAGAGATTTAAACTCATACATTAATCAAAGCTTTCAGAAAATCAATGTTATAATTGGTTCTTCTTTGGAAACGTTTGAATTGGAGAATCCGCTTATTTAATAACCATTGTTAATGCATCTCATAAGTCAAAGAGTTTTATCTTCTTTCTTTAAATGTAAGTCCTGAGCAGACTTGAATGGAGTCAGAGTGAATGTGTCTCAACCGAATAAATTAAAGAGAAATCTAAATGGAAGCTGAGATTGATGTGTCTGTCCTGTCAGGGGTGAGTGGGACGTGCTGGTCACAAAGGTTTCTCGGTCCCAAGGACGTTATTATGACATGAAAACCATTCTAAAAAGTGAAGAAACGATCAGACCTGTTCACAACAATGCATGTTATTTATGGTGCCTGTGGACGTAGCCGGTGGGTCCTGTCCTGCCCAGCCTCAGCCCTGCTCCGTGCTTCCTTAACCTCTGGGGCCGCCTAGCCCCCTGTTGATCCTTTGTCTATTCAGATTTGGCCCCACTTCTCTGTGCTGCCAAAATGGCGGCTGGGCACCTCCTCTATGCTGGAGATTGGGCTAAATGTGGGGTTGGAGTGGAGGTGAGGCAGCCGTTCCTTGCTCTGACCACTGCTTCAACCACCTCTCAGTCTTATCTTCAGCTTTCCCATCCCTCTGACAGTGAGCAGAGCCATCTGCGTGTGTGTGTGCTGCACACTGGTGAGTAAACAGGGCCTGCTACCTCCCGGACAAAGACGAGAATTCCTTCAGTGTCTGTTGGTAGAGGAAAGTGTCTAGTAGTGAAGGGTGTGGGGAGCTGCCATAAGATGTTGCCTTGTCTGCCTTAGGGTTGCCAAAAAACTCAACGGTGTTGTTCCACGAGATTCTTAGGCTAGGAGGCCCTTCAGAGAAGCTATCAATTCTTGCCTCTCTGGCTTTCACTGATGGCTAAATCCCCCTTACCCATTCATTGGTTATCTTCTGCTAAGTATCAAACTATCCCAAGACAATCATTTTATTTGCTCATTCTTTTGGGCTGGGCTCAGCTGGGTGCTTGTTCTGCTCTCCTTGCCTAGAGTCACTCACGTGGCTGTGTCATCTGGCGGCTTGACCGGGGCTGGATTAAGGTGGCCTCCCTTGCATGTTTGGTGATTAGTTGACCGGACCCCCCTCTGCCTGAGACCTCTCATCCTCAAAAGGCTAGCTTGTGGTTTCTTTGTATGGTGAGAACAGAGATCCTGGAGGTGAAACCAGAAATTGCAAGGACACTTGAGGTCTTAGCTTGGAATTCATGTGTCACCATCTAGGTCACATTTTGTTTATTGAAACAAGTCACAATTCATGGGGTGATGAAAAAGTAACACACAAATCTGTGCCCAAAGGAATAGATTGAATTATCACCCTTGCAGATTCTCTTCCACAAGCTATATTGCTTTTTCTCTTCCCTATTTTATTAATTTTTGTCTTGAGCTAAGGGCAGAAGCATGACGTAGTGGAGTAAAAAAGAATACATGCTTTAGAATCAGATATACTGGGGCACCTGGGTGACTCAGTCAGTTAAGCATCTGCCTTCAGGTCATGATCTCAGGGTCCTGGGATCGAGCCCCATGGGCTCTCTGCTCAGCGGGGAGTCTGCTTCTCCCTCTCCCTCTGCCCCTCCCCCTGCTCATGATCTTTCTTTCTCTCTCAGATGAATAAAGAAAATCTTAAAAAAAAAAAAAAGAATCACATATACCTACAGATTCTGATATATAGGAATTCCTTTATATTCTAGGTATTAACATTTTTGCCAGTTATGCATTGAAGATAACTTTTCTCAGTATATGTCTTGTGGCTTTTGACAAAGAAGAGTTTTTAACTTTAATAAAATCTGATTTTCTATCTCATATGATTTGTACTTTTTATATCTTTTTTAGAAACCCTCTTCTTGCCTAAGGTAACAAACACTGTCTTCTGTATTTTCTTGTAAAAGATTTTATACTTTGGGCTATTTACATGCTTCTGATTTATACCTCCCTGGTGTTGATTTTTGTGAATGGTGTATGTTAGGGTGCAACTGGATATTTTTCCATCTGAATAATCTGCTGTCATAACAGTGTTTATCAGATATGCCATTCCTTTCCCTGGGATCTGCAATGGCACGTCTGCTGTATATCGTGCCTCCATGTGCGGGAAGACTGTTTCTGGACTGGCTTGCTTTCTCCCTTTCCCTTTCCTTTCCTTTCCTTTCCTTTCCTTTTCCTTCCCTTCCCTTCCCTTCCCTTCCCTTCCCTTCCCTTCCCTTCCCTTTTCTTTTTTCCCCAAGATTTTATTTATTTATTTAACAGAGAGAGAGCACAAGCAGGAGGAGCTGCAGGCAGAGGGAGAGGGAGAAACAGACTCACTGCCGAGCAAGGAACCTGACGTGGGGCTCAATGCCATGACCCCAGGATCATGACCTGAGCTGAAGGCAGACGCTTAACTGACTGAGCCACCCAAGTGCCCCTGTTTCTGGGTTTTCTGTGCTATTGGCCTGTTTCCTTACTAATTCTCCATTGCTTTATGTTTCTGCAACTTTATAATATATAATACATTTTAATATCTGGTAGAGGAATTATCACAATCTAGTTCTCCTTCTCTAAAACTATCTTTGATGTTATTGGCTTTTGTTCCCTCATAACAACTTGAGTTCACAAAAGGTTCTGTTAGTGTGGTCTGTAGCTGAATGATGATTCTTTGGTTATTTATTGAGACTTATGTTGTGGTCTGAGGTGTGGCCTGTTTGTAGAAATTGCTAATCCTTGGGGAAAATGTACATTCACAGATTCTTAGGAATAGGGTTTGAAATATATTCATGGATCAAGCTTAAAAATGATCGATATATTTTCATATTGTGACTAAACGTGTTTTGTCTGACATTTGTCGAGCTTTCTTTACATTGGCCAACTGTATTTCCCCCTCTCTATCCGTTCAGTCTCCTGTATCTTTGTGTTTAGGTCTGTTTCTTACATATTGCTTGTAGGTAAGACTGTTTTTTGTTTTGTTTTGGTTTTACCTAAACATAAAGTTTAAGTATCAAGTTTAGTTCACTTTGCATTTATTTAGAAGATCCATGTCTTTTGACTCCTTTCTATCCTCTCATTTTGCTGGCTTTGTCTTTGCTTGTTTTTTTCTTTTCTTTCCTGCCCTCTTTGGGATGGGATTTCTCAATTCCACTTTTGGTTTTATATAATCTATTTCTGTTCTTTAGTGGCCGCCCTTAAAATGTTAGCATAATTTCTAACATAACAAAGACCAAAGTTAGTCTTTTTACCCCCCTCTTGAAGCATGTGAGGGCCACGAAATGCTTTAAATATAATCACCACACCATTGTTTTAGTTGTGTCTTACATTTTTGTGACCTACAAGTGCCCCCCCTTTTTTGGAGTGTGTGGGGTGTTGTTTTACAAACTAAGACTTGCACATGTGTATCATCAGCTCTTTATTATTTTATTGTTTATCAGATTGTGTGTGTGTGCGTGAGTGCATCTGTGTGTGTGCGTGAGTGTGCGTGTGTGTGTGTCCCCACCTGAAGTACAAGCCTACCCTATTTTATTGTGTTCTGCTATATTGCACTTCGCAGATATTGTGTGTTTTACAGACTGAGAATTTGTGGCAACCCTGCACTGAGCAAGTCTGTTCGCGCCACATTGCCAACAGCATTTGCTCACTTTGTGTCTCTCTGTCACATTTTGGGAATTCTTGCAATATTTCAGGCTTTTTCATTATTATTATTTGTACGGTGATCAGTGATCAGGGATTATGACTTGCTTAAAGCTCAGGTGATTAATATTTTTTAGCAATGAAGTATTTTTAAATTAAGATAATGTCCTTTTGGGGGCATCTGGCTGGCTGAGTTGATGGGAGTGTGTGCAACTCCTGATCTCAGGGTTGTGTGTTAGAGCCCCATGTTGGGTGTAGAGATTACTAAAAAATAAAATCTTAAAAAAAAAAAAAAGATAGGTACCTTTTTTAGACCTACTGCTATTGCACGTTTAATAGACTGCAGTGTAGTATAAATAGAACTATTACATGCACTAGGAAACCAAAAAATTCATTTGACTTGCTTTGCTGTGATATTCACTGCACTGCAGTGGTCTGGAACCAAACTCACAGTATCTCCCAAGTATGCCTGCACACCCTTTTAGAGAGTTTTTTTAGTGGGGTTCTGTTGGTAGTGAACTTTCTCCCTCTTTCTCAGAGAACATCATAGTCTTCTTATTGAATAATATTTTAGCTGGAAGTATAATTCTGTGTTGATAGTGTGAGCATTTGAAGATTTCTGTGCTTTAGTGAGGTCATGTCTTCAGATAGATCTTTTATTCTTTCTTGAACTTTTATTTTTTTTTATCTTTTTTATTTTTGTATTTTTATTTTTACCTTTTATTTTATCTGTTGAGTGTTTTTTTTATGTTTTTATTTATTTATTTGTTTATTTGAGAGAGAGCGTAAGCAGGGCAGAGGGGCAGAGGGACAGGGAGAAGCAGATTCCCCACTGAGCAGGGAGCCTGACATGGGGCTTGATCCCAGGATCCTGAGATTGTGACTGGAGTCAAAAGCAGACACTTAACCAACTGAGCCACCCAGGTGCCCCTTGAGTGTTTTTGTTTTTTTCTTAAGATTTATTTATTCATTTGGGGCACCTGGGTGGCTCGGTCAGTTAGGCATCTGCCTTCGGCTCAGGTCATGATCCTGGAGTACTGGAATCGAGTCCCGTGTCTTGCTTGCTCTCTCACTATTTCTCTGTCTCTCAAATAAATAAATAAATAAATAAATACATAAATAAAATCTTTTTAAAAAATTTATTTATTTATTTGAGAGAGAGAGAGAGAGAGAGTGACAGAGAGAACAGGGAGAGGGGCAGAGGGAAAAGGAGAGAGGCAATCTCAAGCAGGTTCCACACCCAGTGCAGAGCCTGATGCAGAACTCGATCTCACAACCCTGAGATCATGACCTGAGCCAAAGTCAAGAGTCAGACTCTTAACTGACTGAGCCCTCCAGGCGCCCCACTATTGAGTGCTTTATTTGAGTTGTTATAGTTCTCATTTTTAAAATCCTATTAATTTACCTGACCTTTTTTTGAAGTTATCTCTTTTCTTGTTCCTTCTTAAAAATTTTTTTTTAAATATAATTGACATTCTGTCTTTGGTGATTGCAGTACTCATCCTTGGGAATCATATTCTGTTGCTTCTTGTGTCTGCTGCTTCTCACTCCTGGGGATCTGGTTCTTCCTGGGTTTTATGATAATGGATTATGGGTTTTTATTGATCAACTTTATCTCTGGACATTATACGATACCATCATTAAGTGTGAATTCCTCCAGAGGGATTTTGTTTATGTCTTTGCTGGAGCCCTTAGAATACATATCTACAATAATTTTAAGGCAATTTTTCATCTTGAATATCATGGACAAAATGTTTGTGTCCTGGCAAAATCCATCTATTGAAGCCTTGAGCCCTGATGTGGTTGTTCTTTGGAGTTGGGGCCTTCGGGAAGTAATTAGGTTTAGATAAAGTTGTGAGAGTAGGCCTCCATGATGGGATTAGTGTCCTTGTAAGGAGACAAAGAGAGCAGAACTCACTCTTCCCTTACACAAGGAAAAAGTCACGCAAGCACATAGGGAGATGGTGGCCTTCCACCAGTCCTCACCAAGAACTGAATCTGTGAGCCCCTTGACCTTGGACTTCCTGGACTCTCCTGGGTGCAGTCCCTCCCCCATCCCCCCCTTCCTTTCCCTTTTGCCAGTGAATACTTTTTTCTTTTATCTTTTTACATCTTTTTAGACCCTGCGTATAGCCCTTCAGGGGAACCATATGAATGTGGGAGATTCAGTTCTAACTCTCCAACTTGTACGGATCTGACACCTGTTTTCAGTGTCATGTCTTTACAGTTGAAACAAGAGTCTCCAGGGCATTGGTTCCCAAACTGGGATGGTACTGCTGTTGGGAAACGTGTGGGTGCATTTTTATTGGCACAGAGACCAGGGAGTGCTAATTGTATTTACTGTCCAAGGAGACTCAAGTGTCCCTACCAAGTGTGCGATTTTGCCTTCCCCCCGCCCAAATTGTTCATCTCCTACCACCAATAGATCTCTCTCTCTCTTTGGGAAACACTGCATTAGTGTTTGGGGACTGATGGATTTACTCAGCATTGCCACAGCTTTCAGACTGGCCTACCAGCTCCTAATTTATTGTCTTCATTTTGGGCTCTGGGATTTCTTGGAGCTCAGTTCTGTGTTTAAAAGGATTTTGTTATGTTTTATTTAGCATTCCTAAGTGTTTTGTAGAGGTAGGGTTTTCTCTTCTCTTCTCTTCTCTTCTCTTCTCTTCTCTTCTCTTCTCTTCTCTTCTCTTCTCTTCTCTCCTCTCCCCTCCCTTCCTTCCTTCCTTCCTTCCTTCCTTCCTTCCTTCCTTCCTTCCTTCCTTCCTTCCTTTCTCTCTCTCTCTCTCTCTCTCTCTCTCCCTCCAGGATACCTAGCCCCACACTATCATTAAGAGTGAAAATCCCTTCATTTGTTTTCCCCCTATTTGGTGAGCTTGAGCTGTACCCGGGCACTTTGTTACACGTGAGATACGTAGGTTCACAGCATTTGGCTGTGCCGTCTAGGGGTTGCCATTCTGCAGACTACAGTAGGAATGGTGCTCCTGCGTGGTGTGCAGCATGGCTGCTCTGGGTGGTGCTGAGGGAGCCGTGGCTCCTGTGATCCAAGAGCCTAGTGCACTTAGCAAAGTGTCCCTTAATGAGCTTATCTGCTCCTCCACATTGGGGATCAACTCTTGCCCTATTTTCCTGGCTCCAGCATCTGGGTTATTGCCCCCATGCAAAGTGTTCAATCACCTTTTTTCCCATGGGGGTAACAATATGACATAGTCGATAGCCACCAAGTTACCTGAGCTTCTTTTTTTGACCACTACCACCATATGAGAGAGGGAGCAGGTAATCAGAAAATCCTAGAGCCAGGAGTGCTTGGGTGGCACAGTCGGTTGGGCATCTGACTCTTGGTTTCCGCTCAGGTCACGATCTCAGGGTCGTGGGATCAGGCTCTGTGCTCAGCGCGGCAGTCTGCTTGGGATTCTTTCTCTCCCTATCCCTTTGCCCCTCCCCACCGTGCATGCTCGCACTCTCTCTCTCTCTCTAAATAAGTAAATCTTAAAAAAGAAAGAAAAGAAAAGAAAGAAGGGAGGGAGGAAGGAAAGAAAGAGAAAGAGAAAATTCTTGAGCCAGAGCAAAAGGGAGGACATGGCCGGAAACTTCCATCTAGTTGTGTTCACTTGGTCGGTGCTTGACTGCAGAAGAGGACAGGGGACCAGAAGATGCAGCTTTGGATCATAAGTGTTTGCTTAGAGGTCGGCTTCCTCCCTGTTCTGCGGCCAACTCTGAATTTGAACGGAAAGTGATGCCAAGCCAATGATGAGTCTGATGGTGTCACTGGATAGAGCAACCTCTTTGCAAACAGAGGCGTTCATCCAGAGTCAGAAAGGAGCTCCTTCACGCTCATTTTCTGTCTTGCCCATTTGTAGTCACAGCACTGTCATCCCTGATCCAGGTTTTTAAATGTCTCCGAACCCAGCTATCCCAGGTGTGGTCCAGGGACCACGTGGATTGGTGTCATCTTGGGGCTTGTAAGAAATGCAGAAGTTCTGGTCCAACCCTACACCTATTGCATCTGCATCTGCAAAGCAGGATCCCCTAGGGGTTCAGATATTCTTTAAATTTGAGAAGCCCGCCAGAGGACTGTGATTGTCATGTTCTTTTCCTTCATCTTTGCATAGGACATGGTGGGAAGTATGGAAGTATGGTGTTAGGTTTATAGATGGCCAGACTTTTGCAAAAACAGACATCACACATGCTATGGACTGAATGTTTTTCTTCCTTGGGTCCACCTCCAAACACCATCACATGGGAGGTTAGGGCTTCAACATATGATACAATCATGTATTATAAAATTGAAAAAAAAATATATATGTACGCATTATCATATAAAAATAATAGTAGTAACAATAAACACAACAGAACACACTTACTGAGCCGAGATCGTGGAGATCCCACTTGGAGGGTCTGACAATGTATGTACATGTCGGGGGCCTGACCCTGTGCCCCCCTTGCAGAGGCCTGGCTTTTAGCAATTGCTCCATGCTGACCCACATTTTCGTCTGATTTCATCTCGCAGGACACGGCCTCTGCAGCGAGCAGGGCAGTAGCGCCGAGACCGCTCCGGAGGAGACCGAAGGGCCGGACTTGGAATCCTCAGATGAAACTGATCACAGCAGCAAGGTGAGAGATTTTCATTTTCACATCCCACATGTCGAACCACCGAAGAATCGCAGCTGACAGGTCACCTTTGCAGCTGTATGTGGTTAGAAGGCCTCTCCACGGGACCGAGTGTTTTTACCTCTGAGATGTCACTAAGAAACCAAATCCCAATTACAGCCTCGATAACAAAACTATACGTGTGAATATAGGGCAGAAATCAGTTTTAATGAGTTCACATCTCATTTCACCTGTTTCCCTCTCACATTTCCACTTGTGTTTGAAGAAATAGCATCCAAAGTGTGCGTGGCTGAGCCAAATAGACTTTCTTGCCATGCATGGTTTCTGCAGCAAACTCTTTTTGCATGATCTGTGTTCGGCTCTTGTTAAACGTGAGTGGTTTTCACATGAAAGAGAAAGAAACGATCTTTTTCTTTATTTATACAGTGTGCCTCTCAGTTGTTCGAGACCTGTGAGAAAGCCCTTATTCTGAGTCTTTGGTGGAAGACCGTGAATCTGTTTTCCATAATTCATCATGCTTTTATCCCACTTCACAAAGGGTTCTGTGGATCAGCCTATTATCAGCGCACTCTCCAAAATACAGCAATTTAAAAACTGGGTGTTACCTCTGTCCAAAGGCCCTTCCCCAGCAAAAGTAATTGCACGTGATTCTGCTTCTTTTTCTTTTTTCTTTTTTTAAAGATTTTATGTATTTATTCGAGAGAGAGACAGAGAGCATGAACAGGGGCCAGTGGCAGAGGGAGAAGCAGGGAGCCCAACTTGGGGCTCAATCCCAGGACCCTGAGATCATAACCTGAGCCCAAGGCAGAGGCTTTACCTACTGAGCCGCCCAGGTGTCTCACGTGATTCTGTTTCTGTGTTTATTCACCTTTTATAGTGTTGTTGACATATGTATGTGGATCCCTCCACCCACCTTTCTTTCTTTGGTTTGTCATTTACCAGTCGCTTTCTCTGATCAAATCACGTAACTTTAAATTATACCTTTGTTTTCCCTTTTGCAATGTCAGGGTGATTCTTGCCTTTGCCTGGTGATTGGATGATGGAGGCAGGCGGGGGAGGGGGAGTGTCAAATAATATAACTTAGGAGAGCACGTTGGTCATGGAAATATGCTATTCAAATATGAACCATTATTTTAAAAACCTACGTTTCTCTGCGTGTGTGTGCCTTTATCTTCAACATCACCTTTACCCCATGTGTGTCCCTTTGACCATCATAGATGGGATCACCGTTCTCCGTGTCCTAAGTTGAGCACAGTATAAAACTTAGTATTTGAAAGTAATTTTGATATTTATAAAAGGCTTTATGTTGTTATTAATTAAAACACAGGTGAATGGAAATAGACGTATTTCATTTAAAGCCAAAAGAGACAAAGAAAAACTTGCTTAAAGTTACCTTTTAGGTGTGTGGCCCTTACTTTACTTTTAGGCACTTGGGGGTAGGGGGAGGGACAGTCCCCCTCCAGAAAAATGGAATATTTCCAAATTGAGGTAAGATGTTTGGAAGGGTATTAATTACGTCACTTTGTTACTGAACTTAAAAATGTTTATTCTCAGTTTCTAATTTGATTTAGGAATACAGCTATTTTTCCTATATCTAAAACATTTATTTCTGAATACTTTTTAACCTGGATCATTTTTACCTCACTGTAATAGGCCAATGTTCTCATTCCTTGTGTATTTTGAAATTGTTTTCATTTGAAATTTTGTGAGTCATGAGGTCCTAAACAGGGTCCTCTGTAATATTCGGTTTGGCAGTGGAGAGGAAGGAAGGGACCCCAAGGTTTTGTTGAACTTCCCTGGCTGCCTGTCTGACTTCGTGGTTCTTTCTCCAGAGAACAGGTCTAAAACTCACCTGGAACAGACAGGGTCGGATATAGGAAAAGGACACCCCGTCCCCGGATTTCGCTGTAGAAATGCATGGTGGGCTCTCATAAATGAGAATGTCTTCAAAATTATCAGTGGCGAGTTTGGGTGATGGTCAGTATTTTTAAAGCTGGTACAGTGACCTGTGCTAAAACCTTAAGTTCGTATTCCTTTTCACTAGGTTGGGGGTCACTGTGTGATTCTGTACCCAAAAATACTCCCTAGTTTTGGTTCGATTCACATTTTATCTTCTTTATTTGAACTGCTTTGTCATGAAACCCAAGTTAGTTAACTAAATTGAGGCCTTTAATGAGTTAATGTCTCACTTTGGATATTTGGGAACAAAAAACTTAAATTGAGCAAATGGTTCTTAGAGTCAGGGTCCTACTGTGTATTCTTTTTTTTTTTTTTTAAGATTTTATTTATTTTTTTATTTATTTATTCGACATAGATAGAGACAGCCAGTGAGAGAGGGAACACAAGCAGGGGGAGTGGGAGAGGAAGAAGCAGGCTCATAGCAGAAGAGCCTGATGTGGGGCTCGATCCCATAATGCCGGGATCATGCCCTGAGCCGAAGGCCGACGCTTAACCACTGTGCCACCCAGGCGCCCCCTTACTGTGTATTTTTAACAATAAATGGGAGCTAACACTTATTTCCTATCTTGTATATATTGGGCACCATTCACATTAACTTATCTCATCCTCATAATACCTCTGAGAGAGAAATACTATTATTCCCTCTATTTCTTAGGTAATGACATTAGAACAGAGAGGTTAGCAACTCAGTGAAGGTCACACAGCTCTGAGATGGCAAAACCAGGCCTTGTGTTGTTACCTGCTATGCTAAAACGACCTTCTGGCCAGATTGGTTAAAGTCTGGTGTTAAATACCAGGTTTCGGAAAAAGAAGGAATTATTTAATTAGTGCACTATGTCAGTCAATTAGATATGTACTCATGAACCACTTACATATTTTCTTGATGCATAACCTTTCTGGGTGTATTTTTTTTTTATGATTTAAAATAAGAGCAAGCACATATCTTGAGTTTCTTGATCAAGATTAAATATTCTTTTGACATGTCTCCTAGATCAGTAATTTTTCTTGAGAATAAACCGCACATTAATTTTTAAGTCGTAAGCTGCCTTTGGCCGTGGAAGGATGATTTAGCTTTACTTGGAGTGCACCAGGCTAAATAAATAAGCAGACGAATCAAGGAGTGAAATGAAACAAGCAATCCTTTTTTTTTTTTTATTGCTGCTGCATCTGTGAGGGCTGTTGATTTTTTTGTTTATTTAATATTTTTGCTGTTCTTCCTGAATGAACTGCTTTATGAAATAATGGGCAGAATTAAGAGAATGCAGGTTGGAGTGTCATATGGTTTTCGATTTTTTTTTTTTTTAAATAGCAGTTTTTGCTTCTCACGGCCTTTTGGGGTTCCACAAGCAGATAATTGCAGGCTTGCCGCGAGAGCATTGGTGGCACTGGAGAGTGACATCTGCGGGGTGGGGGTGGGGCTCCCACATTGCAGGGGCAGTCTAGCGGCCTTTCTCTTTGTGAGCCACCTCCTTCCTCTTGTGACAGTGGGTGACAGCCTCCAAGNCCCCCCCCCCCCCCCCCCCCCGCCACTTGTTTCTCTGCTTCTAATCGAAAACTCTTACTCTTGTCTTTGGAAGTGAATGCTAATGAGCTCCCGGCTGTCCTGTTCTGCATTCCAGGCCCCCTGGCAGCTGTGATTTTGTTTTCCACTTAGCAAATGTATTAGAATAATTTTCAGAACATTTCCATTCCGAAAGCCATCTTTTTTTCCCTTTTAATCCAAATTGGGATTGTTCTCGGAAATGTCTGCTTTAGTAACAAAGCATTAGCGGAAAAGGGGAAAACATACACTGTTCCAAAAAACAAAAAAAAACAAAAACAGCGTGTTTTCATTTTATTTTTCTCAGTGCCTGCTCCCTGCTCCCGACTCAGGGAGGGATGTCTTCAAAGTTGTTTGAGCCGGCCGGGGTAATATCCCTGTGCAGTGCGTGACGCTGGCCAATCAGCTGATCTCGGTCCGCAGAGCAGAGCCGCTCACATCCTGGGCAGGCTTTTTCTGCTTTGTGTTCTGGTCTCTTTTGGTTCTCCCTTTCTGGAACTTTTGTTGGTGAGCCAGGTGCAATCAAAGCATGAATTCCTGTCCGAGAGTTAGCCTTTGACACCATCCCAGAGGCCGCCGCCGAGCCGTGGGGCCGCAGAGCTGCTGTCCTGTCTGGGTTGAGATGCGGCAGTAGGTTTCCTGGGCGAGCCAGCATGGGCTGTCTGTATGAGAGGGTGCTCCCTGGGGAACTGGAAGGCGTTGGGCGCTCTTGGGATATTTTAAGAAACTTCTGTTCTTGTGTGGAACACGTCAGGTGGTAGAATTACCATGAGAATATATTCCTGATGATGTCTGCCCTGTGGAAAATAAAGCGCAAGCCCAGGATCGAACACAATGACAAGTCCGGTGACTCTTTGTATCGGACACTTCATCCGGTGAGCATGTTTGAATTCTCTCTTGCTAACCTTGTTTATGTGACGGCTTTCCAGCGAAATACTTTGCAGTCCAAATGATGGTGATTCTGCTTGTCCCGTTTCCCCAGGATCGCATCCTTTTTTACCTTCCAGATCCCCTTGTTGATTAAGAATATATAGTTGAGCATGGGGGAGGGGTGGGCGTTGGTAGTTGACGTGAAGCTGAATTTGCCCAGAATCTTCACATTTGTCTGTTTGTTCATTCTTAAGTGGCGTAAAGATGTATTATGTATTTTTGAAACTGGGTGTCGTTTGAATTCTTCTTTCTTTTGGTGGTTGAGATTGTGAGTGTGTTTGTATGTTGTGTATGGCAAATCTCCCCCATCCCTACCTCGGTCTGGGTCGTCTGAGTCCTCATCAAGCATTTCTGGAAAAAGGCTGTTCACCTTGGCCTCCTGTAAAGTTTTAAGTGTTTTTTACTTTATTTCTGCTTGCCTGACAAGAAGGCGATGGTGATAGAAGTGTTGGGTCAGGGGTTGTGACAATGATTTAATGTCCACTGACTTAGATTGTGCATGTCAGTCTCTGTAGTGAATGTTGAGTCCCTGGTAAGAAAATCTAGTGGGTTAATGGCAAGGAGTAATTTAACCAAATCCGATTAAACTTTTTAGTCGTTCAGTGTTCATATTGGAGTCTGTCCACCATTTGATTTTGTGTCATTTAATGAAACTTGAAATTTGGCCCTGAGTACGCCTGATGGACCCAACTAAGCCTTCGTCCTTCTTGGATGTTTCTTCTTCAACGTGTGTTCAAAAGGAGACAGAGAAGGTGATGGGAAACGATAGGAACTACCACTGTAGATAGTGGTCTCTGAAATTACAGAGAACATGACTTTGGTGTTTTTCTCCAAAAAAGCTTAAGTAAAGGTTTTAGGAATTGAGGCCACTCTGGCCCCTTTTAAATCTGTGGGATGTGTTAAATCGGTCAGACTTAAAGGACAGTTTTAGAACTCTGAACTCATCTACAGATAGAAATGCCTTTAGTGGTTGCATAACAGGAAGAGCTTAAACAGCTGGGTAGCTTGAGTCAATAGTGTGTACTTAAAAGCCTCCCCCCTCTTTTTGTACTTTCTTTTCATCTTCCACAGGAAGAAAGTGATATTATAAACATTGAGCTTCATGCTGGCCTCAGTAAAGTGGCCCATTTCCTCCTGCAATTGTGTACTCTTCTCTGCATGTTGGTTGGGTAATTCTTAGGCCTGACAGTGGAACAGCTCCGCTACCTTGGACAGTTTTAAACTGGCAGCTCTGAAGTGCCCCGAAAGTGCCTTTCTGTTTCCAGGGTGACTGACTGCAGCCCTCAAGTGGGGAGAGGGTTGTGCTTCTTCCACGACAGAAACCTCGACTGTCTCCTTAGCAGTCTTTCGCGGTCTGTCCCAGTTCCAGGAAACTTGGCTTTGAGGAGTGTGTGGGGAACCTCCCACGGCAGCCACCTTTCTAGGCATCTCTGGCTGCAGAGCTCAGTGTAGGATAAAGAGGACAGCACAGAACGCTCAGTGACTGAGCGGGGAGAGCCCTGCGCCCCTCTTACGCCCTACATTGCGGCTAAGCTACCCAGAGAAGGTCTCCATGGATCTTGATGCAAAAAAGTCTGGCCACGGTATAGGACCGGGGGACTTATAAGTTGGGCCACAACATATAAAATCTCTGCATTAGAGTTATTTTAGAAAAGACCTGCATTTCATACTTCCTTCTATGGATGTTTTTTTTGGGGAGGTAATATCTTAGTGAAACAGAATTCTCAAAGTTGATGACATCATTTTAATGGTTTCCAAGTAAAAATTTCATTAAGAGCCTTGCAGAACATGCTGTGACGGTATGCATTGCAACTTGGAATTCTGTTTTTTTTAATTCTTTATTTAAATAACCTGTAGTTGAGAGTGAAGAGATTACGTCTGTTGAGATTCTGTGTATATTCCTTGTGAGAGCTTATACCTTGAATGCCTTGAACAGGGTTGGCCGTGTTGGGACCGCTTTGCCCCACCGCCATGTAAGAGAACACCTGGTTAAATTTATCTTAAGTTTAGGATTGTGTCTAAAAAGGGAGGGATACCTAAGGCTTTGAACTCTCAGAAGAGGATTTCAGGGAATTTGGGGGTGTCCCTGGGATGCTCAATTATAGGATGCTTTTCCCTACACTCCAGAACTTGGCTCAGAGGGGGAGAAAGATGAGCAGGCTGGATGTTTGGAAATGAGGTTGGGTAGGACATGGCTTTAGGTTTATGGCATAGGTTTAGAGCACCAAAGCCCTAGCCCACAACCCACTAACCTTTTGCTCTCCCCTTGGGCCTGCTTAACATAAGGATGCCAGACCTTAGAAGTGGTGAACTTCACACAATGTCAGAAATTCTACTCACACTCTTAAACATGGAAACCTAAGAGCATTGATGGTGAAACAGAGGGAAAGGAAACCTAGAAAATCCATCCCATGTCTTCTACTCTTATATGCAGATACAGGTGAGAATGGCAACAGGTCAGTGCGATGAGAATTAGAAGCAAAAAGAGAAGCATCTTCTGGAATTTCCTGCCTTTGCTATTTGCCTGAGTCCCCAGGTTGTAACTTTGGCCCATCCTGGAAGTACGGGGCACCCTTTGTGTACCCTATGAGGACATTGGATTTCCCATGGCAACTTGTCGAAATGATAAAATTGTAGAAAGGCATATTGCGTCACTGACGGGAATGAAGCAATAGATTTATTTATCATGAGGAGTAGCTTTGATGTTAATCTGCATATACATGACAGACGGCTTGGTTACTGTTGGGCCAATGAGAAAAGCACTGTGTGAGGGAAGGTGCCGGTTATACGTTTGTTGTGTTAGTTCCTTTTGCAGGATGCTGAGTTGAAGCAATAAAGAACAATTGGGCAAAGCTGGAGGGCTCTTAGTTGCCACTCGTTCTTATCGGCTGTCCATGGGATTTTAATTCCGAAGGTTACCCCCTGCCATCATGTCTATATTATAATGCAATGACCTACTATAGTTATCACTGGATCATTTAAAAGATGTGCAAGCATTTTTGTACGATGGGTCATGGGTCTTTCATTCCTGTGTAATTTGTAAGACAAAGTCATATTTAACTGGATGTTTAAGAACGACAAGGTAGTAAAATACTAATATAACTGAATAAAACTGTTTAGTTGATTTCTACAGAAACAAGCTTTGATGAAATTCTTTCTTTCTTCATATTTCTTATTGAGATATAATTCACATATCAAACAGTTCAGCCCATCTTGGTGAGTTTTTTGTTAGCCCCTGAAGGGAGAATTCTTTGTGGGGATGTACAATGCCTGAAACACTGAATCCATGGACAGCAGTGAACAGTGCCCCTGAGAGGTGACTGATACCTTCTGGCACCTAAGACTAGGGTTAGTGCTGGCAACAAATAAGCTGTGGTCATTGTAAGAGAATTGAAATAGGGGCGCCTGGGTGGTGCCGTTGGTTGAGTGTCCGACTCTTGGTTTCGGCCCAGGTCGTGATCTCAGTGTCCTGGGATTGAGCCCCGTGTTGGACTCCGCGCTACTTGAGACTCCCTCTCCCTCTCCCTCTGCCCCTCCCCCCCAATAAAAAATCTTAAAAAAAAAAAAAAACTCAAAGAAATAATAATTATGTGGATTTGGGTCCTGGCTCTCCTCCTCGCTGTCATGGCATTGTTGTGAATGCATCCTTGTTCGGCTCTGATTTCCCATATCCTTGTACTGCCTTTATTCCAGGTTCCCTTCCCTTTGGGATATGCCAGTGAGGGGAAGCCATGTTAATGTTGGCTGCCTTTTTCCTCTGTGTTTAAGGGATTGCCCCCATGGAATACCCTTGGTTTAGCTCCTCTGCCCTGCACCAAATGCCAGCCTTGACTTTCAGCTCTGGGCAGCAACTGCTGTTTTGGGGAGGATGTTCTTCTCATGTTCTTCCTGGGTGGGTGGGTGATAGAAGAATTCTTTATTTGCACCCGTGTTTGCTGGGAATACTGTGTGCCTAGGGGAGAAGTAGACGGGGGAAGCCAGGGAGAGGAGGGTGAGCAGGCAGCCTGTCTTTAAGGAGCTATCCAGCGAACATTTGTAGAATGGTACATTTGGGCAAATATTAATAAACTAGATCTTGTGCTACACAGTAGTCTCCGGAGGCATTCCAGCAAGACCTGTAAACAATACCCTGGCTCATCCCATCCCTGAGGTCCTGCCTGAATTGATCTGGAAGGTGCGCTGGGCATGCTCCCCAGGTGATTGCTATATGCGGCTCAAGTACTAATTCGACCAGGTTTGCCGCTGGCCGCTGCCACCCATGCTTTGGAGAACTCTTTTGCATACTGGAAAAGTTGCAATTTTAGAATCCTAGAACCCGAAACTTCTACCTGAATCATCCTGGATGGAGATTAGGTGGGGGCTGAGCTCCCCCACTGAAGCCTTGTTCAGGGCCCAACAGCCTTTATTTCAAGAGACAGGAGGTGTCTTTCTGCTTGGAGAAGCTGGAGAGACAGAAACTTTTCTTTTTCTTAAAATATATGGGTATCTATCATTATCTAGAAAGTTGCCTTAGGGCCAGTTTTTAACAGAGCCAGAAAGAATCTTAGCTTATAAAATCATCTTCTGGAAGTATAGTTTACTTAAGTGGGGGCTGTGATAATTAGCCTTGTATTTGGGGCAAAATGCCTTTTATTTTTCTGTATTTCCCTCTCCTTATTTGTAAGCTTCTTGCCAAGTAGTTATGAACACAGGCTTTGATCCACACTGCCTGGTTCAAATCCCAGCTCTGCCATTTTCAAGCTGTGCCAGAGCTGTGCAATCTCAGATGAGTTACTTAACCTCTCTGGGCCTCCTTTGTCTTGGCTGTTTCATAGGAATGCTAATAGCCTTTACTTACCATGTGGGAGGATTAAATACATCAGACAAATGCCTGGCATGTGGTGAGCACTCAGAATATGTTAGCAATTGTCATTATGGGTGTTTGAGCGTTCAGTGAGCTGTCCTATGTGTAAAGCAGTCTGGGGGAAGGAGAGATGTAATTCACGTGTGACAGTTCATTAACCAAGAAGGATACCTTGAGGCGGAACAGATGTCAGACAGGTCTCTCTTGTGAGAGGTAACTTCATCTGCCTTGCCTTTTAAACTGTGCTCTGAAGAGCACAGAACAGGTGGCCGCGTTTTGCCGCAGTCTGCATGAGATGAACCCCTCTGACCTGAGCCCATCTCCTCAGGACACCACGGGGCCTCAGCTGGCCACCATGAGGCAGCTCACGGACGCTGACAAGCTGCGCAAGGTGATCTGCGAGCTCCTGGAGACGGAGCGCACCTATGTGAAAGTATGTCTTGCTGGTCTACCTTCCTTTCCTGCAGGGCCTGCCTTCCCTCCTTGTTTTGAATGAGGGACTTTGTGGGTTTACACTAGATTTGGTCTCCTGTGGAATCTGGCCTTTCTTCTGAACGTCCAGATCTCCTGCATCTTAAGGAAGTACATCAATTCTTAGAGCAGTTCATTGACGTTTGTAATTGATCAATCCAGAAAGGAGATGATGGTGAATATTCATTGAGCCTTCTGACCTTTCTAAATCTGTTGTTGGGCTACTACTAAAATTGAATTTAGTTTTTGAAAGATTTAAGTATCTAATTTGAGTCTAGGCAGAGGGTGTCTGTTTTCTTTTTATTCTCATTTGTGTTCAGACATTTAGTTATATTCCTGTAACTATATAATTTATTCCTATATAATTCATAATGTCTATATAATACATATAACTAATAATGCATGCATTATGCATACATTACAGTACACACATTGTAATACATTCCTATGACTGTAATAATTATCTATTCCTGTAACTATATAATTTAGTTATATGTCACAACAGTGTGATCTGTTTTTAATCTATTTAGTCTTTAACTCAGGGGTCAGCAAATTATGGCCCTTAGGCCCCAAACAGCACTCTGCCTGTTTTGACAAATAAAGTTTTATTGGAACACGGCCACACACATTCATTTATGTGTTGTCTGTGCTGCCATGACAGTTGTGACAGAGGCCACATGGCCTGCAGAGTCTAAAAATATTACTGAAAAGATTGGCTCACTCCTGCTTTAAGGGAACGTAAATGACCTAAAGACTGTATGTAATGTTAGCATTTGGGACATAGCCAGTTTTTTTCTCCTTTAGATTCCTTCTGGGCTTTTAGATGCGCTAATGAGATATCCTTTCAACCCTTAGGACTTAAACTGTCTCATGGAGAGATACCTAAAACCTCTTCAAAAAGAAACTTTCCTCACCCAAGATGAGGTATGGTGGAAATCGCCTTAACTTTGTGAGGGTCCCACTGCAGCTTGACTTGGTGAAGAGGAGGGAGTGAGGCACACGCTCAGTACTGAAAACATTTGGAATTCGCTTAATTGTAATAAATAGATAAAATGATTTCGTGTTATGCTCTTGGCTTGCACCCAGAGAGTAAGGAGCGGCCCCACCCCCTGCCCCAACCCCCCTCCCCCGGTGGTGGGCTCATGATCTTAATTTATAAGTAGTGATAGAAAAACTTTGAAATCAGAAGCAGATAAAGTTTCTGAACACCAATGAAATATGGGGTGGCTTAAATTCTTTTCCGTTTTCCAGCTTGATGTGCTCTTTGGAAATCTAACCGAAATGGTAGAGTTTCAAGTAGAATTTCTGAAAACTCTAGAAGATGGAGTGAGACTGGTACCCGATTTGGAAAAGCTTGAGAAAGTCGATCAATTCAAGGTAAGTCGTCCAGTGATGTCAGGTGGCCTCCTCCTGTCGCGGTGGGTTATTCTGTAGGTCACGTGGAACCTCCTGAGAGCACATGGCAGGAGGCGTAGGCTCTCTTTGGTGTTGAATCTTCCTTGGACCTCCAGTGGGGCAGTTCCTGAGGGGACTGATGCTGAGAGGGGAACCTTGTCTGGCTAGGGTGACACTAGTGCCATCAACTTGTATGAAACTGCTGCTCCTGCTGGCTTCTACTCTGGAAGGTAGACCAACCTTGACCTTTTGTTCTGTTGACGGGGGCCCTTTAATACTTGCTATTAGCAAATGAGACCAGCACCCTTGTTTTCCCAGGAAGCAAGTTAATTTATCACGTTCTAGAAAACTTTGCTTAATGGAAATGCTTATCGTGACCCAGGAGGAAGACAGTCTTCCAGCACACGGTGTCCTTCTAGCCTTAATGAGGATTTATGACTAGTACCTCAGCGAGGATGCTTACAGCTTATTTCCGCCTCCTTGGCTGGCTCTCCTTTATTACGGATACTTCCTGTGCGGGCCTCCAACCGGCAGAGCTCCTCGATTCTTGCACAATGGTGTTGGCTTCTCATATAGTTTAAAAAAAAAAAAGATTAATTCAGGTATAATTGACACACGATATGCCGCATCTATTCACATTGTACAATGTTCTGAGTCTTGCCATATGTTTACACCTGTGAAACCATCACAATCAGTATAATGAGCTTCGAATTCAGCCCTTGAAGGTGTGTCCCTGCTCTTTTGTGATTCCTCTCTCCCGCCTCTTACTAGCCTGTCAGCCACAGGCAACTGGGAGCTCTTTGTTTCAGATTCGTTTGCATTCTGGAATTTTATGCAAGGGGAATCAGGCAGCATATACTCTTTTTTTTAACGTGGCACCCTTTACTTGGTATGATCATGTCATCTTCCATCCACGTGGCTGCATATATCAATCTCTTGCTCCGTGGTGTCACACCGTACGGGGGTAGTACGCTTTGTGGCCCTTTCACCTTTGCTGGGCATTTGGGTTGTTTCCAGTTTGGGGCAATTATAAGTAAAGCTGCTATGCAGATTTGTATATAAATGTTAGTGTGGATATCTGCTTTCTTTTGGCCAAATACCTAGGAGTTGAGATGGTTGGATCACATGGTTATACCAGTGCACATTCCCGCCAGAGGTTCCTCATGAAGAGGTCATGGTCCCTTTTAATAATTTTAGCCATTCTAACAGGTATATATGGCACCTCGTTGTAGCTTGCATTTTAATTTCCCTTATGACACGACAATGAGCATCTTCTGATATGCTAATTTGCCTTTTATATATCCTCTTCGGTGAAGCGTCTGTTCAAATCATATGCCCATTGACTGTATTGTTTGGTTGTTTTCTTACTATGAGTCTGGAGAGTTCATTCTATATTCTAAATATAATTCCTTTATCAGAACCAGGATTTGTAATATTTTCTTCTTGTCGTACAGCATCTCTCAAAGATCTGAAATTTTAAATTTTGATGAAGTCCAGTTTTTCAAATCTTTTCTTTTTTGGGGTCATACTTTTGGTATCATGTCTGTGAAATTTTTGCCTAAACTTGGGTCCTAAGGATTTTCTCCTTTTTTCTCCCAGAAGCTTTTTAGGTTGGGTATGCGCATTTCGGTCTCTAATCTGTTGCGAATTGAATTTGTTAGGGTGCGATGTTGGAATCAAAGTCATCTTTTTTTTCCGTACAAATGATCTTTCTAGTGCTATTTGCTGAAATGACTATCCTTCTATCCCCTTGGACTGTATTACCTCTGCACTGGTGTTGGACTCAGGTGCAATTGTCTGTATATGCAGGGCCCCCATATACTTTGACCTCTTCTAGAGCTTGCAGAAATCTGGCTGAGGGCTGTTGGCATACACGTTTAGGGACTGGGGTGAAGGCTGCTCTTTCTATATATGTTTTTGTATGTCACTGCTTCTCTGCAACAGAAGCTATTCAGTATACACACCCACGTTCATACACTTAGCATAAGAATATATTTTTATATATACTTAGATATTTTTATTTGGAGATAATTTGAGACTTATGGAAAGGTTGCAAGAATAGTCTGAAGAATTTCTGGATATCCTTTACCCAGATTTCCCAAACATGAACATTTGACCACATTTGCTTTATTCTTTATCTTCCTGTCTCTGATGTGTGTGTGTGTGTGTGTGTGTGTATGTGTGTAATATAATTTTTTTTTCTTGAACCACTGAAGAGTTTAGTTGCAGGCATATGCCCCTTTAACCCTAATTACTGCATACAGTTCATATTTTGTGTGTTCAAATGCTGCTTGGATGAGTTAATTTTCTCCCCTCTTCGTCTTCAAGGTGGTTATGCGGTCCATTTGAAATACAGCTTGCTTTGTTTTTGTAATGATAACATGTATTTTCTAAATTACATTGATTAGGACAGTTAGAACTCATGACAGGGGCCAGTAATTTGTTAGTTAATCAGAAAATTGCTTAGTGAGGATCATAATAAAAATGGATGTAGACATTCCTTAAAACACTTGGTTGCCTTTTTTTTTTAAGATTTTATTTGAGATACATAGAGGGAGAGTGCACGAGCAGGGGGAGGGGCAGAGGGAGAGGAAGAAGCAAACTCCCCGCTGAGCAGAGAGCCTGAAATGGGGTTCAATCCCAGGACCCTGAGAACATGATCTGAGCTGAAGGCAGATGCTTAACCGACTGAGCCCGCCCAGGTGCCCCACAACACCTGGTTTTACTCTAAGACATCTAGCGTTGATTATAGTCACTTAGCAGTCTCTTGTTGTGGGGCCAGTTGTGTGGGGTGAGGTCTGGTTAATCGCTGAGGAAAGTTAGATGGACAGAACGTGATGTGGACATGGCTGCATTATAGAGCAGAGTTATTCTAGAAGGGACTGGTGCATGGATTCTTTCAGTGAGCTGTTTCTAAATGGTCACAGTTCTAAATTCCATTCGAGTGGGACTCTCTTCCTTCAGTGTCCTGGTTTATGGCAACACCTGACAATCCCCATTCTGTCAGTAAGGCAAGACAACTGGTGCATACTGAATATTCACCGCCCGGAGGCTTGTTTCTAGCACCTCTGAGTTGGCTTCTGGATTGTCAGCGTTTGCTCCCAAAACAATTGCTGTCAGTTACACCATTGCTACTTGGTTTAAATCCTGTTTGTATGTTTGGCCCAAAATACAAAAACTTGTTAAAATATTCAAACTGCGTTGCCTAGAACACTGCGCTTGCTCTCTCTCTCTCTCTTAAATGAAAAAAAAAATCTTTAAAAAAACCCAGAATTTAAAAAAATAAAAAACCCCAGAGTTTAATATGCATAAGGATACTCTGTATCCTCTGCATTTTACACACATACATGTATATATACCCAAATATATATACAATAAGTCTCAGAAAAATATCCTCTGTATATTTCACATTGATCTAGTCTTGTTCGGAGAGGCACAGTATTTGGAAAAAAAAATCAGTTCTGAGGTCAAACAAGTTTTGATAAAATATCCCCTTGGAAATTTGCAATGTCCGTCAGCCAGTGAGAGGCTCTGTGACACCCTCCAGAAGGGCAGCTTTGGGGAAATGCAGTTTTTGTGTATAAACCCCTCATACCTCTGTCCACGTTGTGCCCTGAGATCATTTTTTAAGGCCAGAAAAATAAATGAATACTTTATAATTAATGTTTTATCTGTGGCTGCCTGTATGGTGAACCCTAAGTAAGTAGTAAGTTAAACAGACAAATGACCTAATAGGGTTAATGTGAGGGGTTGCAGTTAGACCTTTTTCTTCCACATCTTTTCTTGTTTAATTATTGAGTATTTCTCGAAGGATAACTGTATCAGCAGAATCAGACTGTCCCTGCTGGGACCCTCTCAGCCAGGGTGGTGAGGCTGGGAGGGGGTGGGGCTTGAAAGGGAGAGGAGGAGGAGTGGAACGTGTAGGAAACTAATGTGGGTCTCTAGTTACGCATTCTGGGTGGTTCCAAATAAACTTTTTGTTGTTAGTAGACAGTCTATCAGAATTCTGTGCATTGTTCATTAGATAAATTACACATTGAAATCCAAAACTTTTTTTTTCCTGGAACCTCACTTTTAATTCTAAGCCTGAATTAATCAGTTGCACTCTTTCTCTGAACAAGACTAGATCAATGTGAAACATATCGAGGATATTTTTCTGAGACTTGTATATATATTTGGGTGTATATACATAAATGTATTATGTAAAATGTAGAGGGTACAGAGTATCCTTAGGCATATTAAATTCTAGGTTGTTTATTTTTTTAATTTTTTTCATTCTTTTTTTTTTAAAGATTTATTTTTTTTATTTTAGAGACAGAGAGCAAGTGCAAACGGGCAGGAGCAGAGGGAGAGGGAGAGAGAGAATCTCAAGCAGACTTTGTACTGAGCGGGGACCCCGACTCGGGGCTGGATTCCATGACCCTGAAGTCATGACCTGAGCTGAAATCAAGTCAGCAGCTCATCTGACTGAGCCACCCAGGCATCCCAAGGCATATTAAATTCTAATGGAAGGCCTTCACTCGCAGGGTCAGGCCTGTTTCTCGCATCCTCACCTCCATGCTAGGAGAGGGTGGAGTTAGTGACCGGGGACACGTGTCTTCTATTTTTTGGGGTGTATGCATTTCCTGCCTCTACTTGGTTTGTCACTTCGACCTCCCAACTGGAGCTAATGAGAGGTCGTAGGAGCCTTCTGCCTTTTCCAAAATGCCATCGGTATTTTCTCATTAACATTCACACATCCCAGCTGGGGCACTTGAAGACCCAAGGCCAGAAAAGCAGTATGACATCTCCAGTGTAATTAGCGAGAAGGCCAGCTCAGACCCCGAGCACGCGAACGTGTGAGCCCTCACGCATTCCGATAGGCAGTTTCAGGCCATTGGTGAGCAGAGAGAGGCTGTGACAGGTGTGAACAGTGCTGACTTTCGGGGAGGGTCAGGCAGATGTGAGCTCCCTCTGTGTCCTGCTGATATTTTCAGAGGAGGGTGAGCATGAGCTAACTGTGGTTTTTCTCGTTAAATCCAGAAAGTGCTGTTCTCTCTGGGGGGATCCTTTCTGTATTACGCTGACCGCTTCAAGCTCTACAGTGCCTTCTGCGCCAGCCACACGAAGGTCCCCAAGGTCCTGGTGAAAGGTAGGCGGGTGAGGACTGGGGGGCAGGGGGGCTATTCCGTTGTAGATTCACATTGGGGTGGCTGGTGGCTGGTCGGGGGCGTTTGGACAGAAATCCAAGCATTGTTGATGTGCTAGATAGACGTTCCTCAAGTAAGGGTGAAATGCGTGACTGTCTTTTATTTTTATTTTAAATTAAACTCTGTGCCCAACGTGGGGCTCACACTCATAATACCTGAGATCAAGAGTTGCACGCTCTACTGACTGGGCCAGCCAGGCACCCTGATATCTTGAATTAACTGTCTTATCAGTTTTCTTATTTATTTCTTTTTAAAGTTTTATTTATGTATTTGAGAGAGAGAAAGAGAGAGCACAAGCAGGGGTAGGTGCAGAGGGAGAGGGAGAAGCAGACTCCCCGCTGAGCAGGGAGCTCGATGTGGGGCTCGATCCCAGGACCCTGGGATCATGACCTGAGTGGAAGGCAGATGCTTAACTGACTGAGCCACCCAGGCGCCCCTTGTCACTTTTCTTATAAATCAAGTTTTGACTCAGCTATTTGGGGCCAGAATTACTGGGTCATTTTGCAATTATGTAAAAACAGGGCGATGGGGGGGCTTTAGAAATTCCCTGCTGTATTCCTAATTTTCACTCATTTGTTTATAGCTTCACACACTTAATAGACCCTTTGGTTGCATTCCATCTTTTCCTCACCTGTTTTTGGTCCTAGGTGTGTGATAATAGCCACCCCCACTACTACGAAAGTTTCCGTTCATGAGAATCACTCGACTTGCAGTTATATTTTGCAGGGAACAGAGTGGAGTTTTAAATGGCAGGCTCCTTGGGGTGCCTGGGTGGCTCGGTCGTTAAGCGTCTGCCTTCGGCTCAGGGCGTGATCCCGGCGTTCTGGGATCGAGCCCCACATCAGGCTCCACCGCTATGAGCCTGCTTCTTCCTCTCCCACGCCCCCTGCTTGTGTTCCCTCTCTCTCTGGCTGTCTCTCTCTCCGTCAAATAAATAAAATCTTTAAAAATAAATAAATAAATAAATGGCAGGCTCCTTTTCCTCAGTGTTCTGGGAAGATGATGGCTCATTCTGAGAGTCTCCAGAAAGCTGTTTTGCTTCCCTAGTTCTGCATGTGATGTTGGTGATAGGTAAAGGGATTTAAAAAAAAAAAAAAAAAAGTCCCCGGGAAACAGTATAACCAGTAGAAAGTTTGAATGCAGAGAATCTCTGGAAATCAGCCTGCTCAGTCTTCACACTTCCGTCTGGCTGAATACGTAAATAATTGATACATGTTTTGCTTTCCTGCCAGAGAGCATGAGGTTGACTTAATTTAAAACCTATTAAGGAAATATTAGTACAATGCAGGTCTCTGGGTAACAGAAGAGCCTGGCCCAGATAATGACATACTTAATGGCTGGGACAGTTCACACAACAGAATGTACGTGAGCACAGAAATTTAAAGGGCACCTGGGAATCTCCTAGTCCTGCTGTCTGGCCTGGACTCTGTCTTCACATGTGCTGTATTGGTCCTATCGTTCTGCCTTCACATTTCTTTTTAAACTTTAACTGAATGCCAGTTGTTACAAGATCATTAATGTAACAACTTTAGAGCCTTTTGCTCTGCTGTAAAAGTATATACACGTTACAGTCCTTAGAGCAAGTTGTGTTATTTTTAATCACTCAATTAGATTAAAGTCTGCCCCTGCAGGTTTTTCTTAATTCAATAACATTTTTTTTTTGCACCTGAAAAATATTACTTGTCTTTCCAAACGATCCCTTAAAACCTGAGGTATGACCTACATTTTTCCAATGGCCAGATGTGCCAAGAGGGTGAAGAGAACTCTTTGAGAACAGAAAGTACCCGTCTCTGACTCTTAACAGGCTCACAGCGAGGCTGGATGGGAGGGACACTCCTTTAGCTGACAAGGAGCTGAGAACCATGCCTTCTTTTGTTCTGACGTGAAATACAGCTGATGGGTTAAATGTCCCTGGTAGACGTGGACCAGTACTTGGGATGTCCCACGGAAGCCACAGTGTCCTCGTGCATTGGCTCTGGGCTGAGCCTTGCTTCCCTGACACATAGGCCATTCATTCCCGGTGCCCTTTCTCTTCACAGATTTCTTCTTTGAAAGGAGGAGAAATGGTGGCTGAGCCCTTGGAGGCTGATTCCTCTGAATGGGGCTTAACGGGGATGAAAAGATTGTGGTCTTTATGAAGCCACCTTCCCATGATTGCTGTTTTAAAGATAGAATAATCATTTTACAATTCGTGATGTCCTTTTACCACATGTTCTGGTCTTCACTCACATTGCTCATCCCCGGAGATGGAAATACATTTTTATCAGAAGCTTTTTAAAACACGTAGGCCCACTGTTCAGTCTACTTTGATATATTGTCTTTTTTTCCCCATTTTTTGCGCTCACTCCCTTCTTCCTCTCCACCATTTCTTTGCACCTGGAAGGCATTAATTAGCCTTGTCTTCCTAATTACCCACTGGTGGGTACCTCTCTGCTTGTCTGGGGACCCACAACTCCCCAGGGCTGCTCTTCAGCCCAGCTGGGGCACAGATAAAAACCAGGCTGGTGAGGGAAGAGCTCCCTGAGTTATACGAGGTCAGATATAAGTTTCCCTGGGAGAGGACTCCACAGTCCTGGGCAGGAGGGCCTGCCCTACCGATGCTAATAGTGGGTAGCGCTGAATTAACATAGAACAGATCTGAAAAAGCATTCACTGTGGGAGATCCAGCCCTGCCCCACTTCCCAGAGCTGCAGAGCACTGCCGCCTCTGGCTTGTACATTTTTTTTCCCCGTCTTTTCTCAGAAAAAAAGGCCCCACCCGCAATGGAAGGCTTAAAAGACTGGGAAAACCAGGGTAAAGAGTGTTTTAAAATGCAGGCTTTCTGATGATTCAGATATGGCGAAGCCAACAGATCGGAAGACAGTTGCCATTGAAAAGATAGCTTGTTCCTCGCAGCTCCCAAGAGGAAGGGGCGTGATGTGCCCCATGGGGCCCCACAGGGGAAGTGCCAGGGCCAGTCAGGAAGCAGAAGGAGCGAGGGGGAGATGTGGGCAACTTTATTGTGGTTGCTTCGAGAAAGATGGAGGAAGGCAGCGTAAGCAGATTTGGGATTGGGTCATTTCAGTGGATTCTGGGCTATTGGGGTTGGCCTGGGCTGTCTGGTACCTGGCCCTGAGGCTAGTAGGGCAGGGGAACAGTGGCCTAGAGTGAGAGAGCCCAATAGAAGAGGTAGAGACATGGGGGGGGGCCTCCAGATTGGTTGGTTTGCCTATGAAAGGTGTGCTCCCAGGTGAGTCCTTGACCATCTCTAGGAATTGGCTAGCCCTGGGAGGGGCAGTCCCCAAGGTCTGTAAGGCTCCAGGTGTCAAAATATCAGAACACAAAGACGTTCTTAGTACAAGGAGGATTAACAGCAGCCCCTGAAAACCCCTATTATTGCTTTACTCAAACCCCGTTTTTGCCCCCAGATAAATAAGACAGGCCCTTCCAGTTGTCTCTCTGAGGCCCCCACCTTCCTTCTTCCTGCAGCCCACTCTCCACTCAGTCTTGGGGAAGGGCGCCTTGGAATAAGTGAGGGGGATGGTGAGGGGGGGCATTAAGGGGTTCCGCCCTGACAGCCTGTGTTTCTCTCTTCCAGCCAAGACGGACCCGGCTTTCAAGGCATTCTTAGACGCCCAGAACCCGAAACAGCAGCACTCCGCCACTCTCGAGTCTTACCTCATCAAGCCCATCCAGAGGGTCCTCAAGTACCCGCTTCTGCTGAAGGAGCTCTTTGCCCTGACAGACGCAGAGAGCGAGGAACACTACCATCTGGACGGTGAGCCCGGGCCCCAAAATCTATCCCCTCGCGCGCATTTCCACTAGAGCCTCGAAATAGCCTTTCCGTTTCCTGCCTCTTTTCTTCCAGTGGCCATCAAGACTATGAACAAGGTTGCAAGTCACATCAATGAAATGCAGAAAATTCATGAAGAATTTGGGGCTGTGTTTGACCAGCTCATTGCTGAGCAGACTGGTGAGAAAAAAGAGGTAAGGATACCCACTTCTCAGGACACCCGGCAGCGAAGCTGGGTTGGTTTCCTTGTCTTTTGAAGGGTTTACTTATAAGTGAAAGGGTTACGAAGCTGTTGTTTCTGTTGGTGGAACTTTCATCCTTTATCCAAGGCTGCAGGTGCATTTTCTTCCTCAGCTGAATTATTTCTTATATAGGAACCGTGTTTCTGAGTCTCACCCCTTCCCCCTTGGGACCTCTGGTTTTGTTCTGTTAAGCGTGAGCGTGAACTTCCAAACATAGCTCGGCCAGCTTCTGTAAGCGCCATGAAAGGTCAAAGCTGCATCCCCGGGAATTGGAGTAACACTTAGCTTGTAGTAGGTGCTCAGTTACCGTTTGCTACATGAATGAAAGTTTCAAATGACTCTAATAAATCTTTTTTAAGTCTACCTAAAAACCTACTTAGAAGAAACAGTGACAGGAACAGATACACCTGAGAAAAACTTAGAGCTAACTCTAAGTAGTGCCCGAGTCATTGAGGAGAGCTTATGTGACTAAAAATTCTGATAATCCTGGGGCGCCTGGGTGGCACAGCGGTTAAGCGTCTGCCTTCGGCTCAGGGCGTGATCCTGGCGTTATGGGATCGAGCCCCACATCAGGCTCCTCCGCTATGAGCCTGCTTCTTCCTCTCCCACTCCCCCTGCTTATGTTCCCTCTCTCGCTGGCTGTCTCTATCTCTGTCGAATAAATAAATAAAATCTTTAAAAAAAAATTCTGATAATACGGAGATGAATCAGAGGGCTATGGTACGTGGTAATATTCATCACTGCCTCTGGACATTCAACTGGAATATTCTCCTCGGTTTTACTTTCTGCCTTAAAAAAAAAAAAAATAAAGGAGAAAAGGCAGGAGGGAACCAGGCAGAAAATCACTCCTGCTGGGGCGAAGGGGAGAGTTAAAGGCAAGGGGGTGGGGGAAGCTTGGTGGTTTAGTCTACCTGGGAGAAAAATAGCCTCATCTTCGAGGTGTACAGGGTTCCCGTCCAGGTTCATTTTTATGTCCTCAGGGAAACAACACAAGTTTTCAGACTGCTAAAAGATAATTTCCAGAAAGAGCTAAAATCTTGGCATCTCCTATAGACGTAAAAGCAAACACATATTAAGAAATTTATTTTACTTACATGCTAGGAGGGAGCCAGGCAGGTGTCGTAAGGGTTTGTTGGAAAGGTTGGAATAGCACAGGTGTGTATATAAAGCGAAGAAATACTGTGAGGATTTGCAAATGGAGGCACACTGGTTTCCCCACAGCGGGAGGAAGTCCCCGTCGGGTCGGTGCCTGACGGGACATGCGCTGTCTGCTCCTCCTGGATCAGAGGCCACGTGGAGGGCTGGAGTCTCACAGGCTGGGAGTGTGTGCTCTGGAGGATGAGTCGTTTTCCACTGAAACATGATTTATTTTTCCTGCTGGGGTGGCAAGCAGAGCATGACCATGCCCTCAATCCACCTGGCAGATAATTTAATCAGTCAAGAGCGTAGGAAAGGTGGCACTGCAACTCTGGATTTAGTTCTCATTTTTTAATAAAGCTTTTGTAAGAAGGAAAACACGGTATGCTTATGAAAAGGCAAAACAACAGAAAAAGGCAAGAAGGAAAACCATTCACCATCTCAAAACAAAGAACTAACCCCTCTTAATGTTTGGGTGGTTTTTTTTAAATTAATTAATTAATTTTTTTTAATTATATTATGTTAGTCACCATACAGTACATCCCTGGTTTTTGATGTAAAGTTCGATGATTCATTAGTTGCGTATAACATTGGGTGTTTATTTTGATTAAAAAAGTCATTGGGGCACCTGGGTAGTGCAGTGGTTAAGCGTCTGCCTTCAGCTCAGGGCATGATCCCAGCGTTCTGGGTTCGAGCCCCACATCAGGCTCCTCCACTAAGAGCCTGCTTCTTCCTCTCTCACTCCCCCTGCTTGTGTTCCCTCTTTCGCTGGCCATCTCTCTCTGTCAAATAAATAAATAAAATCTTTAAAAAAAAAGTTATATATCTGCATATGCTTGAATAATTATATTTTGAAAGGTATATTATGCCTTTTTTAATGTTATTTTAAATTATTCAAAAGAATCATTTAAATTATTGTGTAATATTTCATGTGTGGCTGAACAATGATTTACTTAATTCCTATCATTGGACAATTCTCTTGGCTTCATTTATTGACTACTATGAATAATACTGCAAACATTTTTTGTCATAACACTTCTCCCTCCTATATTTTAGTTTATTTCATTTTGACGGAAGTGAATTTTATTGAGTCTTGGAAATGAACATTTTCATCACATTTCATTATATTGTTCGTTATCTGCCAAACTAGTTTCTGGATTTTAATGACCTTGGGAGCAAAGGACCATTATGCTAAAGGCTGGAAGATGACGTGCACGGTGGATTGCAAAGCATTTAGGAGAAAAAGATGAATATGATTCAAAAGTCAGGGACTGTACAAAGGGCCATGGCTTTGGTGAAACTGCCCGTCCTCTGAAATGAAATTCTGACAATCAAGTGAGAAATCTCTCCAGCGAGGAACAAAGAGACAAAGTGCTGTACAAAATAGCCTCCTGAGAGCTGAGATTTTGTAAAAAGAAACGTGGGTTGGAAGGGATGGAAGGAGGGACATTTGACTGCTTACCGGTATTAAGGAGAAGGAAAATCCTATCTCAGTATTCCGATGTCCAAAGCCCAGAAAGATCAAGGCTTGGGAAAGATGGCAAAGACAGCAACAAGAGCTTGTGTTTTCACACTGAGACGCATAGGAAAGAAGTAGGCTCCCAAAACTGGGCAGAGGTATGGTAGCCAAAGATGATGGATCACTCAGGGAGAAGGACTCAGTTGCCATGCAGTCTCTCTTTGAGAATGGTCTTGCAACCGGAAAGGATAGAATGGTCACCAGCATCGTCATCTGGCTTGGTGACTCAGGAAGAGCAATGCTAAATGGCCCTGGGTTCAGCAGAGGGCTGCTCAGTCACCGCTCTATCTAGAAACCCTGTCAGAGCATAAGCAGCAAAACAGACCGGACCCAGGTGTCTTTGAGAAGCTCAACGTCAAATTTTTACATATCTGAAATGCTGCCTTGAGCTTGATTTCTGCGGCTGCAGAGCCTACCGGCGGCTGATGGTATTTACCAGTGGGTGGACTGTGGTCTCTGATTGTTACGAAGCGTTGTTCTCTGATGTGTTTGCACCAAGAGCAGGTCAAGACACCAGACGATCCTCCCACCGGTGAGTGGGCTGCTGAGTTGGCAGGAGGAGGAGATGTGGGTGGGCTTGCACCTGGGCCCCGGACTCCCGTGAGAAAGGCAGACGTGGCTGTCGGGAAGTGTAAACGCTGATTACTACAGAATCCCATGTGGATGGCTTTCCAGAACAGCTCACCAGGACGGGCTGGCGTTTGACCTCCTCGGCCGTGCAACTAGACCTCATGCTTTCTGTGGATCCCGGAGCTCAGGCTGCACACGTTTACAGAGCACTCCTCAAGCTCCTCAGTTGGCTTCTCTCTCCCTCCTCCAAAGTGAAATGAAATCTTTAGAAGGAGCTGGAAGAAGAAAAAATAATTAATTCCATTGCTTCCTGGAAAACCGTGGCTCCAAGGGGATTTAAACACGCAGTCGTGGAAAGGCCTAGTTTTCTGGGGCGGATCTCGGTGATGGATGCCCATTCGTCTCTCCTTGGGAAGCTGTCTCCATTTGAACACGGACCTTTGCCAATTTTGGAGATCAGTTTTGACAGATTTACTGTGTGTGAATTTTGGGGGGGCCCTGGTTTCTACCTCTTGCCACTTTATTCTTGAAATTCTTGTAGACAAAAATGGGATAAAGGGAAAAAAAAGATGTTTTTAAAAACAATATTTTCATGAAGTAAGGTTGACATCAGCCTGCCAGATTTTAAAACGTGAAAATCTTTATGTTTATAACACCACCCAGTAAGGTTTGTTCTGTCCCTGCTTTTCAGGTTGCAGATCTGAGCATGGGGGACCTGCTTTTGCACACCACGGTGATATGGCCAAACCCGCCGGCCTCACTGGGAAAGTGGAAAAAGGAGCCAGAATTGGCAGCCTTTGGTATGTATCAGAACAGAGTTGGGGCACCTGGGTGGCTCGTCATTTAAGCATCTGACTCTTGATTTTGGCTAAAGTCATGATCTCAGGGTTGTGAGATCGAGCCCCACGTTGGGTATGGAGCCTGCTTAAGATTCTCTCTCCCCACCCCCCGCCCCTCCCTGCTTGTTCTCTCTCTCTCTCTCAAAAAAAATAATAACAGGGTTGGTAGGGGCTAGCACAGAGAGGGAAGCTGGGCTTATTCTTCAAAATAAGAACATAAGAATAATGTTTTTCAAAAAATTTTTCAAGACCCAATTAATTAACGTTAAGTTCATTACAGTTATCTGAATTTATCTCCCTGCCGTGGCCACCAACATGTCCCTTATAGTAAATGAAACCTGCCAGGTCCATATGGCCAGTGTGACCACCCCACTATGTGGGAGAGAGGGAATGGCCTCACCAAGGCTGCCCCATGTATCAACACACAGGGAAAGATTTTGTTACTGTCGTCACTGCTCTGAATATCTTTTCAAAGTAACGGGTTAATAATAAGCCAAGGAAAACTCATGTGACAAATGAAGACAACACTGCCTTGTTCTGAAAATCAGAGCACTTTCCTGTCTCTCGGACTCCGCCACTGGGATTCAGGACACCCTTTCGCAGCTGACCTGCTCGGGCAACAGTGGGGTGCCTTGATCAGTTGTGAGGTGCTTCTCAACCACCACGAATACTAGCTACCAAAAGTAGAGATGCTCGTGGATGATTTATGTTTTAATAAACTAGTTTCAACGGAGGCAGTTGCTGCAGTCAGAACTCTCACGTGGTTGTGTTGGGATAAGCATTTTGAGAGAGAAAACTACGGGAATTGCGTGTAATTCAGGAATTACGGCTTGTGGTTGCAGGAAAATTCGTGTTTGGCATCCAGTGCTGTTGTGAACATGCACAAGTTTGTTTCACGTTGTGTCTTCCAAGCCCCCACGGGAGATTCGTGGGTGGGCACACAACTTAAAGAAAGTCTAGTATTTCCTATTCTCTTACTTTACCTTGTGTTTCTAGAGGAAAGGGGTGATTGCTTGTTGCTTCTTTAACTGAACGCTTTTTTCTTCTTTCCCCCACGATGTGAACAGAGTACCCCCACATGGAACATCCTAGTGATATTAAATTCCGAGTGTTGAGCATAAAGACTGCCGAACTTCCTGCTTAGATCACTCAGCCTTCATTGAACAACTGAGTGACGTTCCTGACATTTTCAAAGAGCCACTAGAACTGTTGATGCCATTTCCTTAAAAATAACAGAGATGGGTGGAAGCGTGCAGGGACAATGTGTGACCAAATAGGACACACGAGAAAGTATGGGGATATGGTAACATGTTGGTAGTTGTTGATGGGCTGCTGCTTTTGGCAGGGGTGGGGATAATTTTTTCTCTTCCCCTTCACCCCCCACATTACCATTTGTGTCTCTTATACTGTAATTTCTTCTTGGAAGGGCTGGGAGCTTTCTGATGCTTCTTGGTAGGTTGCTTCTGGGAAGTGGGATTCCGAAGTCAGTGACCCAAACCATCTGTCTACCTGTTTCTGATTCTGGGCTGCAGATGAACCGTTCCAGAGTTCCACGTTGGGATTTTTTCATGACTGTCTCCTGAATTGTACAGATTTCCTGTGGTTAGAAATAAACAGATTTAGGGGCACCTGGGTGGCTCATTCGGTTGAGCATCTGCCTTCGGCTCAGGTCATGATCCCAGGGTCCTGGGATCGAGCCCCTCATCGGGCTCCCTGCCCAGTGGGGAGCCTGCTTCTCCTTCTGCCTCTGCCCTTCCCCCCACCCCCCGCTCATGCTCTCTCTGTCTCTCTCAAATAATAAAATCTTTTAAAAAGAAACAGATTTAAAAGAAGAAAGTAATTTGGAAACAAGGAGGGGTCGACCAACTTTCTCTGTAAAAGGCCACATAGTAAATACTCCAGGGTTCAAGGGCCAAGAGGCCATATGTAGTCCAAGGCAGTCATAGACAATATGTAACCAAATGGCCATCTGTATTCACAATCTGTACTGAATGGGTAGCGGGCCCCAGTCTGCCAACCAGTGGTATAAAGGGTTCCGGCAAATGCTGGTTTTGAGGTTTGGAGTTTTACTTGCCCCTTGCTGCATAGGCTCAGATGGAGGACAGTGTGTGTTTCACTCTTCGTCATTTTGTTCCCTGCCCCGTGCATTGCTTCCTGGGGTTGGGAGGGGGGTGGCTCCCCAGAAGGGAGCCCCCAAGCCCTGTGCTGGGTGCAAATGGACACTACGGGCCCCAGCCCATGATCGGTGATCACACTGCCAGTGGATCCCACAGTCGCCATAGTTAGCAAGGTGAGAAGCACTGGAGGATCTAGGGGAGGCAGGCTTAGAGTTGTCTCCGTGGGGCGCCTGGGTGGCTCAGTTGGTTAAGCATCTGCCTTCGGCTCAGGTCATGATCCCAGGGTTCTGGGATCGAACCCCTCATCGGGCTCCCTGCTCAGCTGGGAGCCTGCTTCTCTCTCAGCTCCTCCCCCCTGCTTGTGTGCTCTCTCTCTCAAATAAATATCTTTAATAAAAAATTTTTTAAAAAAAGTTATCTCCAGACTAAGAGTAAAGAGAAGCTGGGAGGATTAAAGTGAGGATTGTGAGTAAAGGCAGACTGTCGTCACCATAATGAGATTATTTATGGATCCCCCGTCCGTAAAGGTGCCATGTTGGGCCATTTTGGTGGCACTAACAGCCTTGGAAGTGCCTTTCGACTTCAGGAGTTGTTGTAAGGGAAGCAGAGTGATTACCACGGAACCGGCAGCTTTGGAGTTAAAACATGGTTGTCTCTTGCTTTGATTTAAATCTCTAATCTCAGGAAACAGTGCAGCTTTCCTCTGAAACTGAAATCGATGTACTGTTATCCTGGCACCTTGATGTTTTGCTCACAGGACAGCTAATCTGTACTGAATGTTGATGTTTGTCACCAAAAAAAAAGGAAACAGAGAGGGAGGGAGAGAGGAAGACTGAGTTTGTCTAGGCTTCCACCTTGCTGGGTATCAGATGATCACCTTTGGGGCGTGGAGGGAGTGCTTGGGGCTGGCAGGGGTCGCTAGGAGTTTTGATTGAGGTCATCTCTAAGAGATTGGGCAACACTGCAGTCAGTTGAGTGAGACTAGCCCCAGGGGAGCAGGGAGAGCTTAAGGCGGAGGTGGTCGTAGCCCCGGCTGAGGTCCACTCTGGCCCCACCACTGTGATCCAAGATGGTTGAGGTCAAGGTAAACTGAGGCAGGACAGTAGCCTTTGTAGAACCATGGCAACCACCCCATTGAACTGTGGTCCCAGGGACGTGGTGGGTCTTCTGAGACTTCAGGTCACTGGACACCCTCTCCTGGGGTGGAGCTCCCTGCGTTTTGAAGGAACCGGTTGTCCTGGCCACTGTGAGTTCTGGAGGCTTCACGGTGAGCACACAGGGCCTCTTCGGGTGCTAGTCTCAGCCTCTGTGCAGAGCTCCTTGGTCAGTGGGAACTTTGGAGAGGGAGCCTCTCGGTCGATCATCTGGGATTCTTGAGGGGGGTCGGATGCTGTGAGTGTGAAGGGCCAGGGGCAGTGCGGACCCAGTGGCTAGGGTTGGTTTCTTTACACCTTCAGGCTCTTTTCTGCAAGGGAGGTGAGAACCATCCTGCACAAAGGGGCGGCGGGAAGGCTGACCCATCCTAAATAGGGTAGAAAATGAACCAGGCCCTTGGGACTGGTCTCCAGAGGGGCTGGGAGCCTGCGCCCACCCCTTTCCACCAAGAGAGAATTTTCTGAACATTCATTCCTTTTGTAATTGTCGGAGTGGTACACCAGGCCTGTCCCCTCCAGCTGCCTGGGCCCCGGGCTCTGCCTTGGGCCAGGGTGTGAAGGGGATGTGGTCCCTGCCCCCCAGAGCCCAGGATGGGCTCCTCCCCTTCCTGTCCTGTGGGAGGAGTCAGAGTCACTGAGTGGGCACTGTGCTTGGCATTGTTTAAGGAATTCTCTAGACTGTGCATAATAACTATTGTGTCTGCCCCACCCCTCAAGCCTGTAAGAATAAACGGGCCCACTCCCTGTTTCTCAATGCTTCTTCGTGTGATTCAGCCCGTTTGGAGGAAGTGTTAATGCATTCTGCTTTGTAAGCTCCTTTTCATTTCTTCAGGTCAGAAAGATGAATTCGATTTCCCAAACTCTGAACACTGTGTGTGTGTGTGTAATATTAGGTTGGTTGGCTTAAGTCTAAGTCACCGTAAGCAGTGCTATTCCGTTGATGTCTGTCTTGTTCCTCTCGCTGCTGACCTAGTGCACTTTTGTTAACCTGTGTATGCTGGAACTTTAAACTTGTGATGACGCCATAGTTAAATGATGTTTAACCCGAAAGTTTCCACTGGGGTGGGAGGGTTTATTTGCATTTATTTGGACTTTCTGTGTTTTTATGGAATCTGGAAAGTGTTGTCTCAGTAGGCTTGGTGACGGGCGGAAGGTGGAGTCGGCACTGGCTCACCTCGCTGCCTTCTTCCGAGCCGGAGTGTCGAAAACCCCAAGTTAGCAGGGTTCAGCCGAAAGCCCCACGCGTTATGTGCTGTAACCATCTTTGCCTTATTTTTTTTTCCAGTCTTCAAAACTGCTGTGGTCCTTGTATATAAAGATGGCTCCAAACAGAAGAAGAAACTTGTAAGAATCTTATATCCCCCCCCCCCCTCGATTGAAAGTATCTCCTTTTCTATGTGCTTCTCAGTTCTAGCTGCATAATTATCAGTCTACCCGTTGGTCAGACACCAGCCTCTTAGGATTTCCTTGCCTTTTTTCCCTTTTTAAATACATTTGAAGGGTTGCTAAGGACTGGAGGAAATTGCCCATCCTGCCTTCTCTCTGGCAGGCTCACGTTGAGAGCATGAAAGTGAATAGCTATCGGGCCTGCCGTAGCCAGAACCTTCCTGACACTTACTTGTTTTCCTGTTCTCCTTCTGGGGGTCCCTCTTCTCCTTCCCATGTCTCTCTTTTACCTGGATCTGGTCAGCGAACTCGTTTGCACGCCCCATACCTGTTTATCTTACGGCTGGTCACTTTCTGCTGGATGACAAAGTGCCCATAGGGCTGACGTCCATCCAGACAAGCGCAGGGGTTCCAGCCTCACTGATCTTGTGGGGGGGGGGGCGTTTCCAGCCTCGCTGACCTAGGTGTGGGGGGACCGGTCCAAGCTAGAGCAGACTGTTCTCAGGCACCTGGTTTCTTCTCTTCCTGCAGGTAGGATCTCACAGGCTTTCCATTTATGAGGACTGGGACCCCTTCCGGTTTCGGCACATGATCCCTACTGAAGCTCTGCAGGTTCGAGCTTTGGCAAGTGCAGGTAAACCCAGAAATGCACTGGGTGAACACGCCCGATGTGTGTGTGAATTGTTGGTCTGAACCCACGCTCTTGGTCGAACCTCCCTATTATCCTTTTTTCTCCTGTATTTAACTCTCCTCCCCCAGCCTCTCCCCTGCCTCTTGTTTACCCAGCCATTTATTAACTATTTGAATGAATGAATGACCTGAGTGAATGGATGTGATGTCTTCAATATCATTCCCAAGGAATTCTAGTCATTCTGTTGTGTATATTAGTATTACACTGACCCATGTCTGAGGAGCCACGAGTCTTGTACTTCTGGACAGAATCCTTGAGACCATGAGCGGATAAAGCCCATGTGAAATAACTCACTTGATTTTAACCAGGAGACTGAAAAAGACCACCAAAAGCCTAAAAAAGCCATTAAATACATATTTGTGTGTATGCATGTGAAGCATTACAAATCTTTTTATTAGTGTGGAGGCCTTTGAAACGTCAGGCCTTTTTCTGTGATCCAAATAGCCGTGAAGCCAGTTGTCGGATAGCAAGGAATATATGTGTTAATATAAATTAGATGATGCTTTAAGCTCAAGAGAAGAACCATGAATGCCAGCAGGGTATTGACCAAGCAAGGGAATATTTCTGTGACTTGGAGGCCCCATGCAGGGCCTAATTTGAAGCCATTCTAGGGAGGAGCTGTCAGCAGTGGCTCTCCTGAGTGGACCCCGGAGGGAGCACCTTGGGGGTCAGGTAGAAACTCTCAGGCCACACCTGTTCCCTGTCCCAGTTGGATAGCAGGTGCAGCCATCTGGCTGGACAGGGAGGCCATGGAAGGGACCTCCACACATATGCGATAGATCCATATTTCTATGTCCTCTGGCATCCGACGTGTCCACTCTGTGTGGCTCATCTTTTCCCCATTTCTACTTGTCACCTCCATGAGCGTAAAATTGGCTCCGATCCTCATAAAGCCACGTCCCCCTAGTCCAATGTCATGTGGTATTTAGGAAACCTTCGATGACTCACCCAAATTACACTAGATGTAGCTTCCTACGCTGTTGTGATCCCTTGCAGTAGAAAAAGCCAAACGCAAAACCCACATCGGACAAATGTGTTCAGTTTGATCATTTGCCTTAAGAAGGTTTCTTCCTGATCTTACAGCAAAGAGATTTACTCTGGTGTCTTCTTACTTAACGGTCTGATTTTCGAGACCTGGTACACTGCAGGTCTAACACGGCTGTGATAGCATTCCGAGGGTCGGGCACTTCAACGCTCTTCTTGTCCTATTTTGCAATCTCGGGTTGCGGGTTATCTAGTTCGTGTTTCCTTGTGCCTGGTTTATAAGATGGAAAGCTTATGTTTATAGCAAACTGCAGGCTTCTCAGCCAGAAATTTTCCCTTCATTGAAGACTAAATACATAAAGAATTTAAATTTTGAAAACAAAGCCATCTTTGTGATATGCCATTCCATTCTCACTCTGCTTTTCGTTCAACTCAAGCTTAAAACAATCAAGATAAAAACTCGTTTTAACAGAGTTACAAAGACCAGCCAACGTGTTTCTCATTAGGAGACACGTTCTAGCGGATCTGAGAAATCAGAACGTGCAGTTGCATGATTTTTATCTTGACTCGGGAAGATTTGTGGAGATTTCGGCAGATGAGCCCTGGTTGGAGTTAAATAATGTGGGTACAATGAGGGTCTGTGACCAGGGCCCTGACCCACTGGGGAAGGCCGAGACCTCACCATGTGCAGTCTCGATGTTTGTAGCGATTGTTCCTTTCACAAACACTCTATTCAGGACCTAAAAGAACATGGTCATACAGGCATTGTAAGGCTTAGAGATGAAAGCCAACTGTTCCTCACCTTCTCAGCATCCCATGTTTGCTTCCCTCAGAGTGAGTACCCTGGCGGTGCTGAGAAAGCAGAACCCCATTTGTTTCCAGGACCTGCTTGTCCAGGGCACTAGGCCTGGTCACTTGCAGAGAGGGCTTCTGCCACGGACACAAGGACCTGTCTCTCTAGTCCTGGCCTGATGGGAGTCAGCCTTACAAATACTCACTCAGCTGAAATAGTTCAGCCAAACAGGTTGTGCATCCAAAGGGGGCAGTTCTGGAATCAGTATGATGGACTGCTGGCCCTTTTAGACCATCAACCAGGAGATTTTTAGCAACTGGAGATTTTCCAAGTGTTCCTTTCCCTCACGCCCATCAAGGCTTTCACTTTGTCTCTTTAAGATGACAAGGAGGTAGGGGCATCTGGGTGGCTCAGTCGTTAAGCGGCTGCCCTCGCCTCAGGGCGTGATCTCAGGGTCCTGGGATCGAGCCCTGCATTGGGCTCCCTGCTCCACTGGGAGCCTGCTTCTTCCTCTCCCACTCCCCCTGCTTGTGTTCCCTCTCTGGCTGGCTATCTCTCTTTCTCTCTGTCAAATAAATAAATAAAATATTAAAAAAAAAAAAAAAGAAGATGACAAGGAGGTGGCACGGTACCTTTCGCCTCCGCAGGCTCTGCGCTCTTGAATCTTATACACCAAGGTGTAGAAATGCTTTTGTAAGAATGCAGATAAATCTCTTTGAGACACGCCCTCACTCGTCCTTGTTGTAATTTGTCTAGATGCAGAAGCAAACACTGTGTGTGAAATTGTCCACGTCAAATCGGAGTCTGAAGGGAGGCCAGAGAGGGTCTTCCATCTGTGCTGCAGGTGAGCCTGGGGCCGGGAGGGGGTGATGGCACAGCCCCGGCGGGAGGGTTGTGATGGCTCCATGTCCCTCCCACACTCCTGGGTCTGCATGTCAGCCTGTGTGTCCCTAGGTGCCGCGGGCTTTTTCTTGTACATTTCAGAAGTGAGTTAACATGTATTAAATAACAGTAAGGGGGGGGGGGTTGGCTGGCTCAGTCAGTTAGGAGTCTGCCTTTGGCTCAGATCATAATCTCGGGGTCCTGGGATCGAGCACCACATTGGTCTGCCTGCTAGGCTGGGAGCCTGCTTCTCCTTCTGCCCCTCCCCCCACTCATGCTCGCTCACTCTCTCTCAAATAAATAAGTAAATAACACAAATTGGACAGGTTAAACTGATTTTATCAGAACACAGACAATAACCTCATTAACTTCATATCTTTCTAAAAGGAAATAGGAATTTTCTTATGTATGTGATGTTCAAATGAGAGCTTTCTCCCCATAGTTACATTTGATTAGAAGTAGATTAGAAGGGCCGGGCTGCCTTGTACTCTTTTGTTTGGTGTTGAGATGCATTGTTTTGACTGTGGCATCTCCGAGATGAGGCAGATGGAGAACCAGCTGGGACGAGGTGAGAGGTGGGCAGGCGCTACCCAGGCCCTGGCCCTGTCGGGAAGTTACAGATAGGGAGCCACAAGTTGCCTGGGTCCACCTACAGGTCTCAGAAGGAAGCCAAACTTAGAATGTGGGCCCCTGTTGATTTCTTTGTGTTCTTTTCCTTCCCCCCTTGTCCTTCCCTCTCCTCCTCCATGAGAATTTGAGACCTTTTTTCAAATGCAGCCAATTCTCCCTCTCTGTTTTGTTTTTTTTTTTTCCTAAAAAAATATCAAAATGGATGGTCCAGACGGCCAGTATTCTGGTGTATTTGGCTTGACATACGATCTGTACTCAGCTAGGCTTTAAGCTAATCATGGGTACTCAGTGACTCAGTACTTCCCCAGTACCCCACAGCGTGGGTAGTAATATGCTATAGGTCGCCTACAAAGAAATCTGACAGAATCAGTGTTGTTATGATTATTAGCAATATTTTATCATGTTTTTGCTAGCATCATAAGAAGGCACATTAACCAAGCATGAACTTAGCAAAGCCGCCTCTTTGCGTTATTTCATTTAGTCAGACTGAGGTACATTCTTCCATTTTACACTTGGGGAGCTGAGGCTAATGGAGGGTACTTCGCCTAAAATATTATAGCAAATGAACACTGAGTTCAGACTCGGGTGGGTTTGCTTTCCAAGCCCCTGTTTTGTGTCTCTGCATCACCTGTCTGTGTTGAGTGACAAATCAACAAAGGGCAGAACGTGGGAAGCTGCTGGGACTAGAATTGACATTTTTTTCAAATGAGCCACATGTGGTTTGAACACCATCTTTACCATTTGTGATTTTGTCGGTAAGGCCCAGGGGGTCTGGTGAGCCTGCTCCTAGACATGCCAAATTCGTCATTAATAAGGAATACCAGGTGACACTTACCTGGGTAAGAATACTGAGAACGTAATGAGAACAAGGACTCTGAACCAGGAAGTACTTTTCTGTGGTGGGAATTAGGACTTTAGAAGATGGTTCGGTTCTCTACAACGTGGCGTTAATATGGGGTTGTTGAAATGTGTCATGGGAGCACTTGATGTTTAACGGAAAGCCAGCTCAAGAGGGAACTAAGGATGTTGGTTGGGACATCGGACTCCGGGTGCTCTGCAGAGCTGAGAATCCCGTGGTTCATTTGTCTGCAAAAGCATTTTAGAATGAAAGGCTTTGCGGTAAGTATCAAGAGCAGAATCTGGCAACGTCTGGGTGCGGAACCAGTCTGTTCATTAATGGGCTGCCTGTCCCACATTAGCCGCAGGAGACGGATCACAAAGCGTAAAGGGAAAGAGGTACACGTTCTCCATCACCAGCGATGAAAATATGTCTCAGCTTAGGAACTGGATTTGTGGCCTCAGTCTTTATAACCTTTGGCCCTCAGGAATGTTCGTTGGGCTGCACCCGATAATATTAGAAGTTCCCCACGTGTTAAGTACTTTTCCCCTAACATGTGTAAATCTTCTTTCTTTTCATAGCTCTCCAGAGAGCCGGAAAGATTTCCTGAAGGCTGTGCATTCCATCCTGCGTGATAAGCACAGAAGACAGCTCCTCAAAACCGAAAGCCTTCCCTCATCCCAGCAATATGTACCTTTCGGAGGAAAAAGATTGTGTGCGCTCAAAGGGGCCAGGCCAGCCATGAGCAGGGCAGGTACTGTGGGGATCCCGACATTCAAGATCCCCATCACCCCCACTCCACTGTAGAACTCCAGTGAGCTTGACGTTTTTGTTGAGCAAGAACTAGACGTGGCCTTGTGGGGGCGAATGTTGGCGTACAGCTCTTCCCTGGCCCGAGGTTCTTTGCCCTTGCCTCCTTCCCGGCAGCTCCCTGGGGATCCGCCCTTCATTTACTCCTCTCGCCCTCCTTCCCAGCTTCCCTTTGCCGCCCTCCTCTTTTTGGCTGGGGACTCCTCTCTCATTCGCCGAGCCAGGAAGTGAGCACATTCTCTTTCTGGAGGGGCTCTCAGCCTGCTTGTGGAATGAGAGTCGCTGCTTTGCATGACAGCCAGCTTTGTCTAGCCAAAAGCAGTGTGTCATGTCTCAGCAAGGTCACGGCCCACCATTCTGATAACATGGTGGCC
This sequence comes from Ailuropoda melanoleuca, assembly GCF_002007445.2. Taxonomy (NCBI): domain Eukaryota; kingdom Metazoa; phylum Chordata; class Mammalia; order Carnivora; family Ursidae; genus Ailuropoda; species Ailuropoda melanoleuca. Next base: position 12,982,338 of record NC_048218.1, read on the forward strand.
TTGTAATCTGGAAACACAGCAATGCCTGTTCTCAGTAAGGATTCCATGTTTGGTAGACCAGATGACACATCAGATTTTTACCCTTGCCTTATGCCTGCAACTTAATTTTTAGCTTCAGTGTTAGTTTGGGGAAGCCTTGAGCTGCTATTGGTAAAGAGGAATGTAGTTTAAATGGTCCCAGAGTAAATGGTCTTTGAGGACTAGAATTGTCACCGTGGAACGGGGAGGAAGGAAGACCTATACTACCATCTATAAACAGCAGTAAAATATATCTAGGAAGAAAGATATTTTCATAATGTAGGTGTATTAATGGCATCAAGATATTAACACTTTTATCACTCCTTTCTTAAGAGGCAGCCCCGAATTTTTCAGGGAAGATTCCAATAAAAGAGGCTTCCTTTGCATTTGCCCAGAAGGTTCTGACCTTTGTCTCAATGACCTTTCCGCCTGTTCTCAATTGTGTTGAAGAGGCATGGATAGAATCATGAATGGTTGGAGGTTTTTGTAGACATAGCCTACAGAGTTTGACATGGGATATTACATTCTTTAAGCACTTAAGTTGAACTAGTGTTGGGGGTTAGTTATCTTGAATCTTTTCTCCAGTTAGTTGATAAATGTTTACTGAAAACCGAGTGCAGTGAATACCCGGTGCTGTATTGGGTTCTCCAAGGTATCTTAAGAGTCTTGCATACCTCTGTATCCACAATTTCTCATGGAGTCCTCATGTTAAGAAAGCTTTGCAGATCCCTATATAAGCTTACAGTAGAGCATTTCTCCTTAGAATTGTCTCACCTAATCCTTTTACTTGCTGGGGGATGCTTAAATTAGGATTGAGAATACATATCCCAACCTTAGGAAACCCGCCTGTCATTGGCCAGGTTTCAGTTGTTAATCAAGGGACCTAAAGTTAGAGCTGCATTTACTTTGAAACTAAGCCATTTTAGTCCGTAGGACCCTCGGAAGTTTTCCTGCTGAGACCCCCTTTGGAAAGAAAACAAAACCAACCCACACCTTACACTGTCATGAAAACCAAGAGAAACCCTCCATGTCAGCCTGTTGGCTTTGGCTGATTGGAAGATTTTCTGCCTGATGGCTCATTTTTGGCTGAAGAAAGTCTTTGCTATTCTGCTTTTGAAACTCATATCATCAAGATCTTCACGTTACATGATTTAAAGATGGTGTTTGAGTGGGTCAGCTGGCACTGGTTTGTCAGTCCTAACAATGCACTGGAAATACTCAATTCAGAGATTGTGTCCCTGAATCCCAGAAGGCTGGCCTGGTTATTAAGTATCCTTTTAATAAAGGATCAGTACTCATGCTTCATTATGCCTTGTCATGAATACCCAGGTAGTTTATTTCTCTGTTCTTTTGGAAGAGGACAGTAAAGCCAGATACCCTACCTTGTTACTCAGTCCCAAAGTACTGTACGTCTGCCAGTAGCCCAATTAAACATTTTTTTTGTTCCAGCATTTTCTTATGAAAAATTTCCGATTCAATACAACAGCTAAAAGAATGATACACATACGGAACCTACCATCTATTCTATAATGGATACTTTTCTGTATTTTCCTTATCATATATCTATCCATCTACCATCCATCAACTCATCGTATTTTTGACCCATTTCAAAAATACAGACATCAACACATTTCACCCCTAAGTACTTTAGCATGCAGATCTTCGGCGAATATTTCCAAGAGCCCAGTTTTGAATTGAGGGAGTTCTAATATAGTGATTGGAGAGAGCCAGTCCCTACTACGGAGGTGTTGGGATAAAACTGACCAGGAACTTTCTGCTTCTTCCCAGTGGAGTAGGAACAGTGGGGTTTTTTTTCTTTTTTCTTTTTTCCATTTTTTTCTGGAAACCTTTTTTCAGTTCCCCTCCTTGATCAAGAGGGATATCCATTTGTTCCATATTGGAAGATGGTAGGAGGGCACCCCTGAACCATGATGGGAACACGGGTGTGAGGCAGAGGGTGGCAGGAATGGGAGCCCCCTCACCGACCTGGGACCTGCCGTGTTTGAAGTCACGGCCTCGTTTGGTGGTCATCAAGAATAGTCATCTCACTTCTGACAGCACTAAAGCAATTTAATGGTTTTTAGGGCTTAGGTTTTAGGAACACTGCTCCTAACTGGTGTCTAGGCTCTCCCCTTCCATTGGAAACCCCATGTTGCATTTCACCTTCTCGGGTCTCACGCAGCAGCCACTTGACTAGCGAGGGAGAAGCAGCAGCGTTTCCCTGCGTGTGTGTGTGTGTGTGTGTGTGTGTGTGTGTGTGTGTGTGTGTGTGAACATTCGTTAGCCTGACTGGTGACATCTTGTATGTTTGTCTGGAATAATTCTGGCTTCCCAGAAGGCAGTAGGGTGAACGAACGGACTCTGAGATTTGTTTTTTCTTAATTGTTAGTCACTTCACATAGCACTTCGAGGTTCATGGCGTGGGTGTCATATCTTATTTATTTCTCATGCCACTCAGGCGCCGATATTTTAATGGCTCTGTAGGAGAGCGGTCGGTGAGACACAGAATGTACTCGGGGGGGCACTAAAGCTCCCATTGGCGTAGCTTCACAATGGATGTGGGGCTTTGGCAGAAAGAGGGCAGGGCAGTCGCTGGAGACTTGGTATCTCGAGAGCCACTCTGCCGTAGGCTGTGCGTGAGGGATGCCGCGCCCTTTGCTAACTGTAGGTCCTCCAGAAACGCTACATTGGGTTTCCCAGAAAGCAGCAGAACTGCTGTCTCCTTGACACATCGTGGCGATGTCTGCAAAGACAGTGGAACTCTAGAAGCATCCCCCACCCTTCCTAAAGACCCATTCCTGCCACATGGCCCTGGGACAGCCCCCGGGGCTCCCCAGAGCACTGTGCCAAGGGACCTTGTCAGGGTTGAGGGCACTAACTAATCCCAAGGTCGGTGGTCTCCTTGATTGCAGCGCAGGGTAGAGAAATGGATTGTTTCAGAGGGAGATGAATCCCCTTTCTCCCCCCATAACCAGTACCCCTCCCCGTGTCCCTCTGTCCCCCCCCTTCCCCTCTGGTCAGTTGCCATGCCATCCTCCAAGTCCAGACACCCGTGTGAAGTAAAGACTGTAAGACAGACTGATGAAATCTGGACCGTAAGCCCCGAACGACATCAAGGCACGAAATAAAGCCCACGTAGTTTTTCTTTTCTTTGCTGTCTGGATTGTCATCGCATGTAAAGCATGTGGGGGTTTTATTTTTATATTTTTGTGTGTGTGTGCAGTGTCCGCCCCAAGCAAGTCTCTTGGGAGAAGGAGGCGGCGACTGGCTCGAAACAGGTTTACCATTGACTCTGACGCCATCTCTGCCAGCAGCCCGGAGAAAGAGTCCCAGCAGCCCCCCGGTGGCGGGGACACTGACCGGTGGGTGGAGGAACAGTTCGATCTTGCTCAGTACGAGGAGCAGGATGACATCAAGGAGACAGACATCCTCAGTGACGATGATGAGTTCTGCGAGTCCGTGAAGGGTGCCGCAGTGGACACGGACCTCCGGGAGCAGCTCCAGGCTGCCTCCATCAGTCAGCGGGAGAGAGGCCGGAGAGCCCTGGATAGTCACGCGTCCCGCATGACGCAGCTCAAGAAGCAGGCCGCCCTCTCGGGCATCAACGGAGGCCTGGAGAGCCCGGGCGAGGAAGTCATTTGGGTCAGGCGGGAAGACTTCGCCCCGTCCCGCAAGCTGAACACTGAGATCTGACTGTCCTTCCCCCCCAGAGTGTGTGTAGATACTCGGCCCTCACGCTGCCTCCCCTCCTGTCCCTCTCCTGTCCCCAAGAGGAGGAGAATGTTCCCTTAGGTCGCACTCTTGCACACACGGTCTTGGCGGCTGACTTTTGTTGCGAAGCCATGTAGCCACCCAACTTCGTCATTTCTAACGACATCGGAAAGGATTGTTCAGAATCCCCAATAAGCTCGAGTCCTATCTTCTGTATATTACTAAGGGCTTTTATTTATTCTCAACTAATCAGGGCCGGAAGAATTAAAAAATTAAAAAAAAAAAAAAAAGATTCTACAGCACTGGAAAGCGAATGAGCCCCAGGAGTTTAAAGTATGTACAACGGATTAGTTGAAGGGATAGCACAAAAAAAAAAAGTAATAAATCATCAGCATCATAAAAAAGTCACTCTATCTGAAATCAGTCCAGGAGCCATCTCTAAGTTGGGGAACCACCTTCAAACATGAAATGCCACCAAGCAACTGTACAGCTGAACAGTGTTCTTACTCCTTTCCCTCTTCAATGTCTGAGAATATCTGTGTATTCTAAGAATGTGTGAGGAGATGGTGGACATGTATGTTTTGATGAGCTGTTGTTTTTTGTTTTTTTTCCCTCTCTCTCTTCTGTTTTGGTCTATGGCTGGTCTTACTCGATGTCAGTGTCGGAAGTTCTAGTTTTGCATAGAATTGTAAAGATGCCAAACTCTTTGAAAAGAGATCCAAATTTATCACTTGAAAAAAAAAAACACTATTTTTTGTATTTTACCTGAGATGTAGGGGCACAAACAGATGAGAATTTTACAGTGTTAGTGTAACTGAGTCTTAAAAAAAAATGAGGATTTTACCTTTTACAGAGAGAGTGAGGCGTGGTGATTTATATTTATATATGAAAGGCCAGTGAGATGCTTAGGAGAAACTTTTTTTCCAAGAAGAAGATTTCTTTTTGTTTTTTTGTTTTGTTTTGTTTTTTAATGTTGGAATCTCTATCTGAGATGGGAGCTTGGCTGGATTAAACGTGACACCCGAATGGGCGTGTGTGTCTGTTGCACATGGCGGGGGAGGGGAGACTCCTTCTCAAGGGGTTGCCATGGTGATCATTGGTTTTCCCATCAAAGTTGCATCTTCATCCATAGATTACCTGTCCCTTCCCTGACCGTCCATACCAAACCTCTTATCAAAACAGCCTTTTCAGAAACATCCCTTGCGTTTCACACTTTCTCCATGCCAACGAAACAGGGTAAACATGCTAAAAATCTAACGTTCTCAACAGATTTCCAAACAGGAGGAACAAAAACAAGTTAAAGCACTTTCGATTTTCTCTTTTTTTTAACGGTTTATAGCTTTTTTTTTTTCTTCCCATTTCACAATGTCCACTTCCTAAGAAGGGTTTAAATAATATGAAAACTTTCTTTTTGGGGAAAATATCTATTTGGTGTTTGACACATCAGTAGGTACTTTAAAGACCTGAATTTTATAGTAGCTTTAGGAATTATATTTTATAAAAATCAGTTATGACTTTATATTTCCAGACGATAGAGTTCAGAATATCACGCTCTTCTGCCCCTGCTTGCTTTACCCGCTTTCCTCCCCGTATCCCTCCCCTTTTTTGGGTTTCCAGGGCTTTGAGCTTGATCTTTTGAAAGTTTTATTCTATTAAATTTTTGCTATATCTTCTGATTTTCTTAAAAAGCTTTAGAATGGTTTCTATACCCTTTGTACCACTGCATTGTTCCATATCACCTCCAGTTCGATTGTGTCCGGATGGAAAACTGAAGCAGAGACTTCTGATGAGTCACACTTACTGACCCCAGTGCAACAGTTCCGTCTGAAAAAATGCTGGAAAGTCTGGTGCTTAGAGAGGGTGCCATTGTCTCTTGTACATAAGGTCATGACGTGTCTATGTCAAAAGTTCTTATATATTTCTTTTATAAGCTGAAAGAAGGTCTATTTTTATGTTTTTAGGTCTACGAATGGAACGTTGTAAATGCCTGTCAAACAATAAAAATACTGAAAAGTATCTGGACGGTCCTGTGCCTTTTTGGATGGGAGGATGGATGTGGCCTGTTGGCAAGAAGGAGTTCTGTGAGAGGAAATTCTTGGGAATGCCTGTTCTTTTCTCTCTCCCTGCATAATTATGAGCATCAAGGGAAAGTTGACTTGGTAGAGCTTAAAGGTTTTTTGTGGGATTTTTTGATTGATTTTTCTAAAATCGAGGTATAACTGACCTATGCTATTATATTAGTTTCAGGCAGACAACATAATGATTCGGAATTTGTGTATGTTGCGAAAGGACCACCACGGTAGTGCACTGAACACCTGTCCCCACACAGAGTTATAAATGTTTCTTTCTTATGATGAGAACCTTCAAAATCCTCTCTGCTAGCTGCTTTCAAATATGCAGTATGATGTTTTCACTGTAGTCGCCATGATATAAAAGTCCCACCCTGGGACTTTTCGTTTTATAACAGGAAATTTGTACTTTTTGACCCCTTTGGCCCATATCGTCCCATTCCCAACCTCCGCCCCCCCATCTCCCATCTCAGGCAACCACCAGTCTGTTCTCTGTGTCCATGAGCTTGGTTTTTGTTGGTTTTGGTTTGGGGAGTTGTTTTTAGATTTCCTGCTGTAAGTGAGGTCATATGGTATTTATCTTTTTTTGTCCCTAGATCTTGAAGTTTTTTTTTTTCTCTAAAGATTTTATTTATTTGAGAGAGAGCAAAAAAGGGGGGAGGCAGAGGGAGAAGGAGAATCGGGCTGCCCACCGAGCAAGGAGCCCGATGTGGGGCTCGATACCAGGACACTGAGATCATGACCTGAGCTGAAGCAGACGCTCAACGGACTGAGCCACCCAGGTGTCCTGAGCTTGAAGTTTTAACCAAAAAAAAAAAAAAAAAATCACTCAGCATTTTGGTCTTTTTTTTTTTTAATATTTATTTTTTAGAGAGAGAGCAGGGGGAGGGGCAGAGGCAGAAGGAGAGAGAGAATCTGAACCAAACTCCCTGCTGAGTGTGGAGCCCAACATGGGGCTCAATCCCACAATCCTGAGCTCATGACCTGAGCCAAAATCAAGAGTTGGATACTTAACCGGCTGAGCCACCCAGACGCCCAAGCATCTTATAGGAAATGACACAATTCTGTATCTTATAACCACACTTAGCCCTTTTCCAGTCTCCCGCCCCCTCCTGGAGGAGCAGGCTGAGGGGTGTCCTGGGAAGCGTTGGGGTGGAGTGCAGAGCTTAGACTGGCCTGGGTGGGTGAGCTTTTGAGCCCGTGATCTGCCACCACATTTTTGTCCCTGGGGTCTTGCTGTCTGGGTCCTCTATAGAATCACAAGAAAGATCAGTGCAGTCTTGGGATCCCGTTCCTCAGTCCCTTATGAACCTCACCCAGTCAAAGTGTATCCCACCAACCCCTGCCCTGCAGGTGAACTCGTTTTCTCCTGCCTGCCTGTGCGAACTAGAATACCTCCTTCCCACAACCGCAGGTGAGCACCGCTGCTTAGCGCCTGATCCGCAGTGTGGTTCGGGACGGCAGCATCGGCGCTGAACCATGGGAGCTGGGAGAAGTGCGGGAACTACCCCACCCAGACCTACTGAACCAGAACTTGCATTGCAGCAAGATCCCCAGGCGATCCCTGTGCGTGTTCGTTGGAGAAGTGTTGGTTTGCCTACATCCAAACGTTTTGATGTTGACAATGATCTGAAGCACATCGTACTTCTATAAGCATAGTCGGGCTCTGCTGTATCCCTCAGTTTTCCAAAGTTCGACTTACATCACATAGCCTTTTTTTTTTTTTTAAGATTTTATTTATTTGAGAGTGAGAGCGAAGAGAGCACAAGCAGGGGGGAGAGACAGGGGGAGAAGGAGAAGCAGGCTCCCTGCTGAGCAGCGAACCTGACTCAGGACTCGATCTCAGGATCCCGGGATCATGACCTGAGCCCAAGGCGGACGTTTCACCGACTGAGCCACCCAGGTGCCCCCACCACATGGCTTTCACAAAAGATGTACCTTAGTACCTGATTTCGGTTTTTTTGAAAAACAGCATTCAGTGTTGGTTTTGCAGTGAACCCTTACAGAGGCAGGACACAGCCCCGGGCGCTGCCTCGCCCAGGATCCAGGCTCAGCGTCTCTGCATCCACGCTCCAGAGCTCTGAACTGTGTGAGCACTGTGCTTTATCTCGGTTTATCTTGTGCATCTGTTGGCAAGATGTGTCCTATGGTAAGCCCAGAGACGCAGACATTTTTCCCATGTAAATTAATGGTAAGTGCTTCTTTGCCTTCTGACATTTTGTTGAATGAAAGCTTTCCTAGGAAAGCTCTAATTTCAGATAGCAGGGGAAACCTGCATATCTATTTTAAGACACAGAAACTTTTTTTTAAGATTTGATATATTTATTAGAGAAAGAAAGAGCACGGGCAGGGGGAGAGAGAGGGACAAGCAGACGCCCCACTGAGCAGAGCATCCAACGCAGGGCTCGATCCCAGGACCCTGAGACCATGACCTGAGCCGAAGGCAGACGCTTCACCGGCTGAGCCACCCAGGCGCCCCAGAAACATTTCTCTCTGTACCTATTGTATTCCTTTTAGGGGACGCCTGAAGCCGGCGTGGCACTTGATGGAATTATTCTAACAGTTCGCACCTGGTATTGGTGAGACTGGAGTTCGGGCTGCTTTCCTGTCCGATCTGAGGCTCTCAGTGTGGGGCCGTTGAGGGCTCCGAGTCCAGTACACAGAAATTACCACGCCTTTTTCGCCCTAACCTAGTTTCTGTCTCAGGCTCGTATCCCATCAGGCTGGCAGAAAACGCCCTCAGTTCCCCGCTCTCTCCAGTCTTTTAGCCGTGGAGGTGACAGTGGCCGGAGGTGACCGTAGCCGTGACGACGGTCCTTACCCACAGGCTCTTTCACGTTTCATGGCAGACTGGTGTTGCCGTTAGCCCGACTCTGGGTCCCCACCCAGGGCACCTCTGCAAGCAGCCCCCGCTCCCTGGGCATTTCGTGTCCCACTGGGATGTTGCCATGATGCCTTGCCCAAGTCCTTCCCCATTCCATCCCTCAGACCTCTCTCTCTCTCCTGCCCCCATCCCAAGGTAGTGGATGTGCCTTTCTGTGTGTGCGTGGGGTTATGAGGGGTTGAGGCTACAGGGGCGCTGCAGGGCTGGGGGGGGACTATGTGTGAGTGTGTGTGTGGGTGAGGCTATGTGTGCGTGGCAGGGGTGTGGTGCTGTGTGGGAGGTGGGGGTGGTTCTATGTCAGGGAGGGCTTTGTGTGGGGGGAGTGGGGACTGGAGGAGGCTGGGGATGTGGGGGTGGGGAAGCTGTGTGGAGGGGGCTGTGTGGAAGGTGATGGGGGCGTGGGAGGGGCTGTTGGGGGGGGCTGTGTGTGTAGGTGGGGAGGCTATGTAGATGGTTGTGGGGAAGGGCAGGGGGGGCAGTGTAGACAAGCCCTTAGTTTTTTTCCAGACTCTTTGTTGACACCCAACTTTTACCTGAGTCTTACAGGCAATTTCTGCTTTCCATCTTGATGCAAACCTGTCCTAGTGTAGGGAATCCCTGTAACAATCCCTCAGAAGAGACGGAACTAGGAAGGTAGGGAAGAGGGAGAAATAAAAATATACAGGGAGAAAAAAATTTTAAAATACACAAAATATTCAGCCACTGATTCATAAAGTGGGATCAGAATTGTGGCATCATGGGCTTCTCTAAAAGATGTCCATGTTGGAAAAAGAACAAAGAATATTCAAAACACAAATTATGACTGTGTAGGGTTCTGTGAACAGGATGGAGCGTTGGGAAGGGACTGTTCTTGCTTGACTGAAGCAGTGGTAGAGGCCCCCGCCCAAACATATCCCTGGGATCACTTTGTTTCAGTTGTCCTCCCTGTCATCACCTCCCCCCCCCCCCCATATCCATAGAACGCATTGCGTATTAGACCTCCTACATCAGCAATAGATTATTCTGGTCTGTTCTGTACTTTGTACCGTATGAAGCAAATAAACTGTCCTCTTTCACTAAGGCAGTGTCTCCTCGCCCATGTCCACGCCTCAACCACGTGCTCGGTGTGAGGTGGTGAGACTGCCACGTCTGCAAACCCTTCCGTCCCTGTGTTTAAGAGCAGACGCATTGGGGGCTGGTGGTTTCTAGCTTGGGCTGTGGTCTAGAGCCGGGAATTAAGCCCATGCCCACCTAGCACTGTCGAGAGAGCCCACCGCTCTTGGATTGGGGAGGCATGCTGCTTTTTTAAAAACCTAAATCCAGGGTCCTTTATATTTTAAAAATCAGGATCCACTATGGAACATAATCCATTAGAAGAGAATTCCATTTTCCATGTTCTTTTAACACGCTCCACATCCAGGTCAAAGCAAAGTCGGATTTTCACCAGTGGGCCCCTCACAACGTTGCTGCCGTCCGTCTGAGCCCCAGCGCCATCGTCTTAGGCTTTGGGACGTAGCGCATTTTCCTGGAAGCCAGCTGGGGGTTTCCTGAGCTCTTCCCAAGAACTTGTTGATCTCTGAGTTCCAAGCCTTCATCTTCAGCAGGACGTCCTGTGTTCTGCTGTGCTCAGCTCCGTGCTGGTGTTTTGTGCCTGGTGTCGTTGCCTTGTGCTTTAGACATTAATATAAACCCCTTCACTTTATTAAAAAAAGATTTATTTATTTGAGAAAGAGAGAGAATGTGAACAGGGGAGGGGCACAGGGAGAGGGAGAGAGAGCATCTCAAGCAGACTCCCTGCTGAATGCAGAGCCAGACGTAGGGTTCCATCCTAGGACCCTAAGATCATGACGTGAGCCAGAACCAAGAGTCAGATGCTTAACTGACTGAGCCACCCAGGCGTCCCATAATCCCTTTACTTTCAATCAGGATGGTTACATTTTGGCTCATGTCCTTCCTGATGGTTCCTCAAATACTTGCATGGGTGTGCATGTGTGCAAACACACATACTTACAAAAAATGGGTTCATACTATTTTGTTGATACATACTTTTTTATTGACTCATACTTTTTTATTAAACTGATTTTTACCCTTAATGCTACAAATTGTGGCCATTTTCCTAAGACATGACATATATAGGACTATATCACTCTGAGTCATTGCGACATAGTAATCCATTTCATATTTTTATTTTTATGCAAATTCAATGTAATTCATTTTAATGGACTGTGATTTACCATAATTTATATATTCCAATTCCCTGCTGATGGTCATTAGGGATTCTGGTTTTTATTATTTAAAAAATGCTGTGAATATCTGTATTGCATAATCTTTGAGCACGAGTCCACTTATTTCCTTAGAGTACAATCATAGAAATAGCTTTGAGTGTGTTTATATGCATTTTTAAAGAATCTGATGTACATTTCTACATTGTAGGGGGACATACTCCTGTTCTGTTTGGCTTTTAGTAAGTGGTCAAGATCCAATTTCCTGCCTGATGTCTTCACTTTGTTTTCTTTTCTTCACTTCTTTCTTTTTCTTTCTTTTTTTTTTTTTTAAAGATGTATTTAGTTAGGAGAGAGAGAGCATAGCATGGTGGGGGGGGCGGTGGGCAGAGGGAGAGGGAGAGAATCTCAAGCAGATTCCCCACTGAGCACAGAGCCCAATGCAGGGCTTGATCTCACGACCCTGAGATCATGACCTGAACCAAAACCGAGAGTCGGACTCTTAACCAACAGAGCCACCCAGATGCCCCTTGGTGTCTTCACTTTGCCACAGAAATGCGTGTGGCCTTGCTGTGGAGCCTGGCATTTTCACCTGCGTTTGTATTTAGATTCTTGGGCCAGAAATGCCTAGTGAGCCGGGCCTCGTCCCAGTCCTGTCCTCCAGTCCAGCCTCAGTTTTACTGGAGCGTTTGGCCATTAAGCTCAGGATTCGGGTACTTACCATGCCACGAGCGGAACACCCTTGCACAGTCTCCATCTCAGAACTCTGTACATGCTACTCCTGGTTTCACCCCCCAGATTTAACTGAGGGATGAGCTTTTACAGTAGTGATCAAGTCAATTTCAAATCACAGACATGTTTGGACAATCCACTTTTCTTCCCAATATCCTCTTACACCTAATGAAAAAAACGGCCTTTTGAAACAAAAATAAGGGTTTACAGATTCTTTTATTTATTTTTATTTTTTTAAGATTTTATTTATTTATTTGATAGAGAGAGAGACAGCCAGCGAGAGAGGGAACACAAGCAGAGGGAGCGGGGGAGGAATAAGCAGGCCCCCAGCAGAGGAGCCTGATGTGGGGCTCGATTCCAGAACGCCGGGATCATGCCCTGAGCTGAAGACAGATGCTTAACAACTGAGCCACCCAGGCGCCCCTATAGATTCTTTTATTTTTTCGCAAAAATATCAGAGTAAGTCAAGGTAGGGATAAGTGATTGGGATGAAATTTATGTCTGAAGCAAATCTTGACGTCTTTTACTTAAAAGCCGTTGTGGGAAAAGAAAGGTTTTTGTAGAGCAGAGAAAAGGACAATGACTGGTGGATTTTCAATAAAGTCTGAAAGTCTCAGGGAGTTTCTCACCACCAGTGAAAGGAAGAGGAGCCAGACTGCACAGAAAAAGGACCCTTTTAACAAATATATTTACATAGATATTTTTATTGTAAAGCAGTATATTAGAGTGATAGGGATTAGGAAAATAAATTTAAAGGAAACAAAATGATGTGAAATTTTTGAGTTTTAAAATGTATTTTTAGGGGCACCTGGGTGGCTCAGTCGCTTAAGGGTCTGCCCTCGGCTCAGGCTATGATCCCGGGGTCCTGGGATGGAGCCCCACATGGGGTTCCCTGCTCGGGGGTAGGGGGAACCTGCTTCTCCCTCTGCTCCTCCCCCTGCCCTTGCACGTGCGTACTCTCTATCTCAAATAATCTTTAAAAATATATTTTTAAAATGGACAATGGCATCATATTAGTATGGTATTTAGATTGCATTAGGTACGTTAAATGTGACATAATAGTTTAATTTTAAAATATGAACTTTTATAATATGTGTGTATCAGTGGCTATGTAACAAGCCACTCTAAAGCTTAGTGGCTTCATACATCAAACATTTACGATGTTTGTGATTCTGTGGGTCAGCTGGAAATTCTTTGGGTCTTTGCCAGGTTGGCCAGTCTCTTAGGTCAGTTGGCAGCGAGCTCACCTGGGGCTGGATGGTCTCACTCAGGTCCTCTGGCCTCAGGCACACGTCTGTCAGGTGGATGGCTTGTCTCTGCTCCATGTGGTCTCTCTTCCCCCACAAGGCTAGCATAGGCTTCTTTCCATGGTGAGGTAGCTGGGACTGTTGCAACGAAATATCATAGACTTAGTGGCTTAAACAATTCATGGGCCACAGGCCTGGAGGCTGGGAAGTCCAAGACGAAGGTGCTGACAGATTGAGTGCTTGGTGAGAGCCCGCTTCCTGGCTTGTGGCTGGCGTTCCTCTCGCTGTGTCCTCACAGGGCGTTTGCTTGGCCCCTGTGGGTAGAGAAAGAGAGATCTCTGAAGGCACAAATCTCACTGCGAGGGTATCACATCCACGAACTAATTTAAACCTAGTTACCTCTCAAAGGCTCCACCTCCCAACACCCTGACACTGGAGGTTAGGTCTTCCATATATGAATTCTGTGGGGATATAAACATTCAGTTAACATAAGGTGGCCTCCAGGTTCCAAAAGACCAAGCCATCCATGCATAAGCAGTTTCCAAGCCTCTTCCCGACTCCTGTTTGCTAATATCCCATTGGCCAAAGCAAGTCATGTGGCCAAACCAAGAGGCAGGTCGGGAAGGAACTACCCCAGGGCCTGGATCCAGGGAGGTGCCATTCACTGGGGACCATGACTGCAAACATCTACCAGAGTCAGAGATTTCATCCTTCGAAACAATTTACATTTATGACGAAGACAGATGTCATCGAGAAGGGGTACGTAATTAAAAAAAAATTATTTGGCAGAGTTTTTGAGAAAAAATTGGAAACTACTGTGTTAGAAGTTTGGGTTCTTTTAAAGGGCAGTCCATGCTTCCTCATACTCTTCTCTCCATTGAGAATCAGGGAGGCTGAATGGACAGAAAGTGAGTGGGTTTTGACATGAGACGCTGTGTGCTTGAACCTGGATGTTTTCATCTACCGGCTGTGTGGTCCTGGGCAAGACACCAAATGCTTCTGTTTCCTCATCTCCAAGTTGGAATAACCAATGCCTAGTTCAGGGTGTGACTCCATACATGGCCGCTTTCTGCTTCCTTCTACCCCTGTGCTCAGAACCAGGAGGGAGCAGGGCCTCGGCCTGATGGCTCTCTCAACCTACCCGTCTTGAGATGGTGACATTGCGCCAACTTTGCGATGGAAACTTCTGGCTCTGTTTCGGACCAATCTTTGCAGAGAAGCTAAAAAATGCTTTATTCTTATTAGGGGTTTTCATTCACTTGTAAAGTTATTCTCACCCTGTTAAATAAGTAAGAATAAATCTAAACAGTGGTATCGGTGATTAAAATCAAAATTTTCGTATAGAACTTTAGGGGTGCCTGGCGGGCTCAGTCAGAAGGGCATGTGACTCTTGATCTTGAGTTCAAGCCCCACATTGAGTGTAGCGATTATTTAAAAATAAAATCTTTAAACAAAGTTTTTATATAGAAATTTAAAAAAATGGAAACGCTACCTTGAAAGTACTTGAATACATTTAATTTATGTGCTGGATTTTAAAAACAAACATGGAAGCTTCCGTCCAAATAGCAATCTGTAGGCAGGTCCCATGTCACTTAACCACATTATTCAATAATTTCTGTCCGGATGGCTGAGTCTGAAACACCCTAATTTTGGAACTAAAAATGTATTAAAATCCATTGCACAATCCATGTCTTAGCTAAAGTAGGAAAAATTTACTAAAATCTTTTTTCTGCCTGAACTTTGTATCACCCATATAACTCTATAGACACAAAAAATCTAAAACACAAATATGCATAGAATTCCATCAACTGTTTTTCATTTTTTCTTTCTCTTCTTTACTAAATTTTGTCCAGGGAACATGCAATGTTTCTTCATTTAAGTTCTATTATTGAGTCAATTGTTATAAGGCACACATTTGAGAATTCTACCATCATCTTATTGCTAATCCCCTTCCTCAGTATTTTTTTTTAAATCTTCTAGAGGTTGGTAGTTCCTGAAATTTTTTAAAGTGATTCTTTGAGTTTAAAAATTGCAATTGACTTGTTTTCTTCTGCTCATTTTTCTTTAATAATTTAGAAAAGCTGGTGTGGTTTTAATTCCTAGAAACCTGTCTTAGGAAGATAGCCAGTCCAAAAGAATTTCTCATGTTTCCATCTATACATTCTATCCTTATCCCCAGTCCTGGGAGCGGGGTCACTGGACTGCCATGTCCCTCTAGTGGACCTGGGGTGCAGCGAGCTCGCTCTCTGCCGTACGTAGATTTTGTTTTCATAAGTGAATAAGCTGTAACGGCTTCCTTCAAGGAAATGTCCCTACCGGACCTTTGTGGACATATGCCTAAGCAATTTTGACATCAGAAAAATAAAATTCCCTTGGGGAGGGGGTAGCAATGCATGCATGTCGAGCTGGAAAAGGCCAAGTCATTTGTCAGACTCTGGAAAGACAAACCATTTTGCTTTATTGCTTCACTGAGAACTGGATGAGAGACAAAGAATTGGGGGGCGGGGGTGAGGCTCAGAGAGAGAGAAGGATGTTTTAAAAAATGACTTTTTTTTATTTTTTTTTATTTTTTTAAAGATTTTATTTCTTTATTTGACAGAGATAGAGACAGCCAGTGAGAGAGGGAACACAAGCAGGGGGAGTGGGAGAGGAAGAAGCAGGCTCACAGTGGAGGAGCCTGACGTGGGGCTCGATCCCACAATGCCGGGATCACGCCCTGAGCCGAAGGCAAACGCTTTAACCGCTATGCCACCCAGGCGCCCCTAAAAAATGACTTTTAAAATTGAGGTATAACATATACATACATGGGACACCTGGGTGGTTCAGTCGGTTGAGCGTCGGCCTTCGGCACAGGTCATGATCCCGGGGTCCTGGGATCGAGTCCTGAATCGGGCTCCCTGCTCCACGGGGAGCCTGCTTCTCCCTCTCCCGCTCCCCCTGCTTGTGTTCCCTCCCTCGCTGTGTCTCTCTCTGTCAAATAAATAAATTAAATCTTTAAAAAAAGAAAAAAAGAAAACCAGGAAGGGGGCTTTTGCCAGGCACCGATCTGTCACCTTAATCTCGGGCTTCCTAGCCTCCAGCACTGTGAGAAGTAATAAACAAATAAATTTCTATATTTTGTGTCGTGGCTATAGTTAATGAAACTGTATTGCATATTTGAAAGATACTGAGAGAAAAATGGGAACCGTGTGAAGGATGGATATTGACTAAACTTACTGTAGTAATCCATAAAATATACATGTAGCAAATTGTTCTATTGCACACCTAAACTAAAACAATGTTACATGACAATTATATATCAATAAAACTAAGGGAAAAAGAATTTTATATCATTTTCACATGTCAGGAGATATTCTCCTTTTAATCTTCTTCATCCATTAAAACAATGTAAAAACAAACAAAAAATTCTCTTGTTTAAACCACCTAAAAAAATAAGCCATCTCATCTATGATATTTTGTTATATCTTAGCATGGACGAAGACAGTCGTCTCCGATTAGCTCTGCCTGTTTTTGAACTTGACGTGCATGGGACCAGGTAGTGGGCACTCTTCCGTGGCTGCTTCTTTCACTCCTAAATCTGCGAGATTCATCTGCACGTCCTAGTAGCATATTATTTTTGTTGCTGTATTTTTTTTTTTTTTGGATGAATAACGCAAAATTTGTCCATTGGATGATGGGTCTTAAAACAGGCTGCCCAAGTGATGGGATGGCTCTCCCCATCACGGCTACCCTTGACTAAGGGGACCTGACGCTGTCGCTTGCCTGGGACAATTTATTCCTTTATTCAACAGATACATATGGGGCACCTACTGTGCGTGTGAAGCCCCAGGCACAGCTCTGTGCGCTGGAGGAGTCAAGGGAGCGCGCAACCAAGTCCTTAGCTTTACGGAGCTGACGTCCTAGCGGGAAGGGGTGGGTACTGATGCTGAGTCCCATGGATGCCAAACCAGTCTTAGCGACCGATGGAGACCGCAGCAGAGGGCTTCCCGGGGAAGGCTGACACTTTTTGAGATTAGTGCCATGTGGGCTTCTTCGAGGGGAGAGAGCCACTTCCCCAAAGTCAGGAGACGTACGCCTAACGCTACACGGGGAGCACGTTCTCAGAGCCTTCTTCCTGCGTTCTTAGATGCAGACCGAAAAGGAGCGCAGCTCGAAAAGGAGCTGGAGTTGCCATCAGCCCTGGCAGCTGGATCAAGGGGGGAGAGTTTGCTCTGTTCCGAGTGCAGACAAGGTTAGCTCCCCGGGACAGGAACTGGAGAGAATTCCCAGGATTGCATCAGATAGAGTCACAGGTCAGATCGATGCAAAGGTCCAAACAGACACAGACAGGGGTTTGAAAATCAGGCTTCATGGTTTTGTTTTGTTTTTTTTAACTCCCTTGTTATTTTTATTTTCTGTTTCCTCATAGAAATTTTAACAACAACAACAACAACAGCAAAAGCTCCTTTGCACTTGATTTCTGGAGCAGCAAGAAAGCAAGGAATAGTTCCACCGATACTCAGCCTCTCACGGTTAACACCTGAGAACTGAACGTGGGATGGGCCGCTGTGAAGAGGAGGGTCAGGTGGGCAGAATTCCTGGGTCCTTGGGAGGAAGAAGCCCGTGCTGATGCCCAGAGAGTGACAGGACTCAGCCGGTGGAGGCCCCCCCACCCCCCATGTGCTCTGTGGGACACTTGGGGGTTCCTGCAATTCTGGAAGAGACCGACCCTTCCTCCAAGGGAAGCACAGGATAGCTTAATGTGGGTGCAGACATCTTCTGATGGGGACAAGGAGACACATAATTAGAAAATCTGAATGCGTCAGCAGTACTGAACCCTGAGGAGCTTTGAAAATATGTTGATGCTGGGACCCACCTCTGACCCAAGAATCATAATCTCGGGGCTGGCATCAGTGTATTTTTTTATTTTATTTAATGTTAGACAATGTGGAGCCCGGCTTTTATTCACTTTATATGAGTAAGTAGAGAGGCCTAGAGCTTTTGTCAGTTTTTAAAATAGCCTAATGAAATGATCCACCTTCAAATAGGGTCTGAGATGTGCTCAAATGCTAGAATGGACGCACAGTAACGAGTGCAATCACACACACGTGCTGGGCAGAAGGATGGGTCTATTTCTCTACCTGAGATAGATATTTATAAAATCATATGTATTTGATTAACAAAATGCTCTTTGGTGGCCAAAGAAAATCGTCTCAACTCTGAGGTGTCCGTAGTAAGGAAAGACATTGGTGAGAGAGAAGTTTGGATCCATGCAGTTCAGTTGTTTAAACCCCGTGGCACACGATGGAACAGGTTAGTAAATTAAGAAGCATAGAATCTGGCTGTTTGGATTCTGTTTCTGTGTTTTCCATAAAAAGGACGCCCCCCTGCAACCAGGGAGACCCTCCTAAAAGCCTAATAGCAGTGGAGATACCCAGAACTGGAAGACCCTCAAAGCAGGACCAACAAATGTGGAAGCCAGAGAGGGTCCCTTTAGCCAAAGAGAATTGTAAGCATCACTTGGTAGACCGCTACTATCTCAGGCTTCCATCTCCCATCCAGTTGGAAAAATGAAAGAGGGGGCCCAATATTAACTATTATCACCCCATTATGGACTAAATGTCTAGGTAATAATATCTCATCTATTTCTGATTTGTTTCTTTATATAAACCTTTGCTTTAGAAAATAGGTGTTTGATAGTCTCATCTAAGCACACAGCTGTGTGTATGTGTTACGGGATTTACAATAGCAGCAAATATACGGATGAGAGAGAGAAAGGTATGGAAAAGTTCAATAAATGATTCATACTAAAGAGTTTCACCAGCAGTTAAAAAAAATAGGGTAGTGTTACCTGCACGGACTCCAGTTTATTTAGAAGCAGTCAGGTGATTCTAATGTGCCCATAGAGCCTTGAACTACAGAACTCCATCAATCACAGGCAAGGTGTTTCTGGCTCTGTCTTGTAATTGGATTGAAAACTACTGGATCTAATCTACCTTGGAAATTTGAAAGTCCACACATCTAATTAACATTTATTGAGCACCTATGAAATAATAAGAGATAGGGGGAACAAGGTAGATAAGCATAATTCTCAGCCCACGAAGCCCACAGTTTGGCAAAATGAATGCATGCAATACCCCTGATACCCCTACACTTCTGTTCACGGAGAACAGTTTTCTCTTCCATCCCATGCACTTCCTGAGAGGCAGCTCAGTATTTGAAACGGGAATAGGGAAGCTACACGCGACCCCAGGATGTTCAAGGATGTGAAATCTAAGAATCCTCTCATCGACTGAAATACAGGTCACTTGAATTCATTTTTGTGTATTTTTTAAATTTACAAAATATAAGTTCAAATGTGTACAATTTTATTTATGTGAAGATACATTAATACTAAAATAAAGGGAAACCCACTGAGTTGTCCCATTAGCTCATTTCTCTTTCTTCAGTCTGAAAAATGACTCGGGGAAGAGAGTCACATGCAGTGGGTCTGCTTTGTTCAGACTTAACCATTGCTCCTAGGAGGGACTGGCTTCCATTTGCCCCTGGTTTTATATGTATATGCATATCTAAATGATACACGGATATAAATATATGCATATTTAAAGGGAGTCATAGGATACCTTACAATACTGTAGTCTGCTGAATTTCACTTACACATAATGAACAGCTCCCCGCGCCATTAAGCATTAATCTTCATTAACTTCATTTATAGTTGCTAAGGGTTACAAAGATTTCATTTGAGTGGACACATGGCACACCGTCAAATACTTGTTGACAGATGAGGGTCTCAACTGAAATTCGAGAATTTTGGATGTTTGGATTATTGACGTTTTTGGCTAACTGTAAATAAAATACTGCGAAGCGACCCCTCACCTCTAAATGAGCTTCACCCGGCATTTCCAGCCCCTTACACCCGGCAAAGCACCCTGTGATACATACCCTGACCCTCACAAGATCCCGCGAGATGGGTGCACTGCTATCCTAATCTCCCTAGTAAACGTGAGAAAAGAAGGCTCAAAGAAAGGGTGACTCGCACCTTGGCAGCTTTTCTGTTAAGTGCTAATGACCAGCATCAGACCCCACACTGAGAGACAGACTGGCGGATCTCAGCATTTCCGGCTGGAAAATTCACTGATGGGCCATAACGAAAGAATGCTAGAATTACAAGGATCTGTCCTTGCTTCTTTGAAAAAGAACAAACGTAATATTCTAGCCTCTCAAAGTTCTCGATGGTATTTTCTTTACGGGTTTATGCCGTTGGTAAAGGGTAAGAGAACCACTCAGCTTTCGCCAGCCCTGTCCTGCTTTTCTCCAGAGCTGCTTTGAAGGCACCGCGTGTACACGAGTGCCCCCTGCTGGACACCTGCCGGATGGTCTCAAGCTTTTCTTTCTCAGGGTTGACACGGGGGGAGCGAGTTTGCGGGGGGTGGGGGGAGGTGAGCGGAAGCGAGGATCTGTCCCGAGCTCGTTTCTTAGCTATAGGGAGAGCTGTGGCGTCTCATTTGGCTCTGGGCTGGGATCAGTAGCTTTAAAAGCATGCAGGGGATTTTAATGAGCCATGAACTACTGTAGCTCTGCATCAATCATGGGCAAGAAAATCCTTCTCTCCTTGTCTGTCTTATAATTGGACTGAAAATTATTGGATCTAATTTACTTTGAAAATTCATACATCTGTCTCCAACTCGGGCTGTGAGTGAAGAGAAAGCACTAGGATGCTTTTTACTTAATAAAGTCGTGAAGAATATAAAGTTGGGTGCTACTTATTGAACGTTTTTCTCACACTTAAGGATCTGCCTGAGTTAGGAGGACTTGGAAGGATCATGTCCCACCTCTTCTATCTTCTCCGGTGCGGCGCCCCGCATAGGTTCCCGGGTTGGCCGCGGGCGCTTCCCCTGCAGCTCCGGAGAGGGCGCTTCTCTGGTGCCCCCTGGTGGTAGATCAGCGAAGTGCCGCGTCTTATTTAGAACCAGAGCCAAGTGCACACGAAGGGCCCTTAGAGGGCCCTTTTCTAACCCTCTCATTGTACAGATGAGCAACTGAGGCTCTGAACGGTGAAGTAGACCTCCCAGGCTCATACACGTTAGTGATGAAGTATATTTCGCAGGCTCCTACACGTTAGTAATTGGGGTCTAGCTGGGGGGCGGTGTTCAGGGATAGGAGAGTACAACTCACATCTTCAGAGGTCAGCCGAAGTGAAGCTTGGAGATGCGAATCAGCTGATGATAGGCAGAGTTAGAACAGCTGCTGATGCCACACGCAAGGCCCCCAGGTGACTGTTGGCGTCATTACCTGAGCTGAGAATCTGGAAACTTTTTGAGCTTATAGACTTGTAAGTCCCTCAAGCTAAGTGTTTCCAACACTGGACTCATCATTTCCACCCCTACTTTTTCTTCCTCCAGCATGTTTCATCTCAGTCACTGGCATCACCTCCTGGGTTGAGCAAGCTGGACAACTAGTCATCTCTGTCATTTACATCCAATCCATCACGGAGCCCTTCTCTTGAATCTTTCTCTATTGCCAACACTTCCTTTTGCCTTTTGACTGGAAAAGCCTTGGTGGTGGACATCTGCCAACCATGACCGCAGTATCATTTGAACATTCTTGTTGCATCTAGATAGTGTCTCACCATGGCGATCTTGTCCTGCCTTCTCAAGGTCGAATTTGGTACCCTTCCTTCCCCAGGCCTTGCCCACCTCCCTTCCAACTGGAATGCAGACTTGTGTCCCAGATTTCACCAGCCCAGTGCAAACTCACCAGGTTGCAGCACGAAAGTGAGCGATGCAATGGGGGCCGAGGCTGGAGCTGGCCAGTGCAAACTCACCAGGTTGCAGCACGAAAATGAGCGATGCAATGGGGGCCGAGGCTGGAGCTGGCTGTTCAGCAAAGGTTGAGCATCCTGCAGGACTTGATGGGAGGGTTCGGGAGGAAGAGGGAGCAGGGTTCCCAGAAGAAACATGAAGAGAGAGAAGATGTGAGATGCTTTGAGGGGGCTTACATTTGGGGTCATGACCTAGCATGACCCAGATGTGATACTCGGTGATAAATTACTCAGGTTTTCATTTGCTGATTTGTAAACATGGTTGCCTTGTTGTAGAACGTGCTAGGACTCCAAGGAGAACTGATGAACTGGTGAGGCTGGCCTGGAAGTTCGGGAATGTGGGCGCTGAAGACCTGGGCAGGAACAGTCTGGTTGGAAGCAGATCCTCACATGAGAGACACATGCAGCGAGCAGTGATCGAGTAGGTAAAATGGTTATTTTTTCACCCCAAAACAAGGTATCGCCGAATTCGACAAAATGGACAAATTGAACAAGAAGAAACTGATAAGCTGGGCTTCATCAATATTAAAAACTTTCATGCTTCAAAAGACACCATTGAGAAAGTGAAAAGACAACCCACAGAATGGGGGAGAATATTTGCAAATCATATATTTGAGAAGTGGGAAATATCCAGAATATAAGAAAACACCAACAACTCAGCAGCAAAAGGGCAACCCAATTAAAAAATGGGCAAAGGGCTTGAACAGACATTTCTCCAAAAAAAGTACACAGATGGCCAATTAGCACAGGGAAAGATGCTCCACATCTTTGGTCATGGGGCGATGCAAGTCAAAGCCGTGAAGAGATACTACTTCCCACCCGCCAGGACGGTGATAATAGAACCCCCCCCCCGGAAATAACAGGTGTTGGTGAGGATATAAATACTTTGCAACACTTGTATGTCAAGCACAGGAATGTAGAATGGGGAGGATGGGAACTAGAATAGGGACTAACTTGGCAGGTCCTCAGAAAGTTAAACAAAGAATTACTGTATGACCCAGCAATGCCTCTGCTAGGAAGAACTGAAGACAGGGACTCAAACAGATGCTTACACCCTAATGTTCACAATAGCATTAGTCACAATAGTCCAAAATGGAGGCAACTCAAGTGACCGTCAACAGATGGATGGATAAGTACGACGCAAGGACGTACAACGGAATATTATTCAGCCATGAAAAGGAAAAGTTTTGATATATGCAGCAGCACAGCTGAACCTTGAAAACCGAATGCTAAGTGAAATAAGCCAGATGCAAAAGGACAAATATTGTATGATTCCATGTACATAAAAAATCCAGAAGAGGTAAATTCATGAAGACAGAAGATAGAGTAGAGGTTATCAGGGTTGGCGGGAGGAAGAGAAGGGGAACAGGGAATTATGGTTTAATGGGTATGAAGTTTCTGTTTGAGGTGATGAAAATATTTCGGAAATAGATAATGGTGATGGTTCACAAAGCTGGGGGTGTAAATAACGCACTTACACATGGTTAAAAGGGTTTATGTTACGCATATTTTACCACAATAAAAAAATGTAAAAGAAATTATCTTCAGCTTTTTAAAAGATGTAGATGTAAAAGTAGAAGATCTAACACACGAATGTTGGACGTGCAGTTTAACTAATGAGAAGCGGTATTGTGCGCGGTGATGACCGCCCCACGTGGGCAGGGGCTCGAGGCTGCCAAGCTTTCCCAGCCTGCTTAGTGCTTCATGCGCTCTCTCGTGGACTCTCTGCAAAAACCCTGAGGGTAGCTGTTCCCATGCTCATTTTGCAGCTGGGAAAACAGACTGTTTGGTTTCGGCCCAAAGTTGCCCATTTATACAAACCCAGCTCTCAAATCTAAGTCTATCCTGCTCCAAATATTTGGAACCCAAGTGGGGCCAATGTGACCTCGCGGTGAGCTCACATGTCCTGCCGCTTCCTGTTACTTTAGAATAGTGACTGTAGTCTTTGCTCCTGAATAACATTTTGGAGAAGTCGCTTCACCGTAAGAGGATATATTTGAGCTGCTCTACTTAATTTAACTGGGGAAGGATAGATCCTGAGGCATTATCCAAGCCTAATTTCTCCCTGGATTTGCTGGAATTCGTCACTCTCGGGGCACTTCCCCTGAGTTGAGTTTGCTAGTCTGTGGGGTTCATTGTAATGCACAATGGCGGATATATTAAACTTTGAATACAGCTCTTTGTAGTAATTCCTCCAACTTTGAAGTTTAGCCGACTTTGGTGAGAAAGAGAAGTTCCTGAATTTCCCTCATATGACCAGTAGAGGTCGCTCTTTCACTACGAATATTTTCAAAGCCTCTACAGCAAGTTCCAGAATATTGTTCAGATCAAAATTACCGTTCTTACCCTCATTCTCTGTCTCCTTTTCCTTCCTTCTGTTCCTCCCTCCGCTTCTCCTTTTTAAAATTTCTCCCTTCTTTATTCCAATCAGTCAGCATAAGATACGACAACAGGGGAGTGAAGTTTTTGCTGAGGACATCCTGGCAACATTCTTTCACCTTTTCCCCAGTAACGACAAACTCCCCGAGTACACGGACCAAAGGGCAAAGATAGTGAAACTTCCCCTTTACCAGCTTCCACCAGATGGAAATGGACTTTCGTTTTTGTGTGTGAGTAAAGTATGGTCACGTAACTGCAGTTCTGTGTTCTTTTCCCCAGCTATTCATTTTCCAAGTCTTAGCTGTCCTGGCCCCAAAGAGGACAACGGGGGTTGTTCAGAAAAATCCATTGTCAAATCTGGGAAGCACTGAGATTTTGACATTTGATAGTTAAAACTCATTTTCTGCACAGAGACTATATACCTTTCCAGAAATTCTCTTATTTAGGCATTAACAGGAAGTTTAGGTTTTATTATTTTCTTAGCTGGTCACTAATAAATTATTTCAGAAAAAGTCTTTTTAGTGTTTTCAACCAGGTTTTCACCTTCTCTGTTCCATATCTTTACCTGTGTTATTCGAGAGAGGTATCCACGGAAGGCTTTTAACGGGGAGAGTTAACAATCAAAATCAGATTTCACCAATTACAAAAACACTGATCAAACATTTTACTTTTAAAAAAGATTTTATTTATTTATATGTCAGAGAGAGCGCGTGCACGAGCACAAGCAGGGGGAGCGGCAGGCAGAGGGAGAAGCATGACCTGAGCTGAAAGCAGATGCTTAACCGACTGAGCCACCCAGATGTCCCTGATCAAATATTTTAAAGCAAAGAACTCTGTAGCCTGAGAGACAAGGGAAACTGGTGTGCGTGTGTGATGAGGAGTGGGAAAGGTGTGTTGTAAACACAGATGTCTTCTCTATTTTAAATCACTTTGGTGTGGATAGAATTCTTTAAGTGTGGGGTGATTTAGAACCCTAAAGAAATGGCACCCATCTGCAGACATGCCTCATTCCACAGCTTGGTTAGTGAGAAATGCAAGGGAACTTGGTATTTGTGTCTTGGACTCGAGGGCTTTTAAGGACCTGAAATGTCCCTGGGTGGGTAGGGAGGGCCATAACCTGTCCTGTTCTCATTTATATTACCCCTGCTTTTCCTTCTCAGACAGGTTATTCGAACTAGTGGGAGGAAGGTGATATGGGTTCTCCCACCAAACTGGTTTCAACTAAATTTTCTGTTACTCATGTGACCTTGAGCCAGTCTCTTACTCTGTCCAGGGTTTGGGATAAAAATAGTACCTGCCTCACGCGATTGTTGAGAAGAGTAAATTATTTAAATGTGTACGTTTGTGTCTAATAAATGACAGCTCTCATTATAATTATTGTTCCTGCCAAGTTTCAGTTATGTTTTCTAGAAGATCAGCTTCATTCCTTTCCTACTTGTGACCCACCGACAAATGTGAGGGGCACAGATTTTTGTGAAAAACACTGTCTTGGGCCCAGGTTCCTGCCCTTGTAGTATTTACCATCATGTTGAAAGGTAAACCCAACATATCAGTAAAATCTAAGTGGTTAGTGTGAAAGGTGGTTGTTGGAGGAAGGTGCTTCAGAGGTCACGGGTCACATTTTGGGGTCCCCCCTGGTGGCCGTTTTGCCTACACCCGTTCAGAGAGCAAGAACTGTCCTGCAGATGTGAAGAAGGGCTGGGATAATCCAATACACCTGGTATTTTGGGCTGAAAACCACCTGCCAAGATGGGAAAGATAATTACAATATATGTATAATATAATTATAATAGATATCATGTTACATAATATATAATTATAAAATATATATATGATAAAGGATTATTATATGTGATTTACAAATCAGTAAGAGGAAAGACTCAAAACAGAAAAAGGACAAAATCAAAATTTCCAACAGGTAATTCACAAAGGATGAATGTTAAATGTGTAGTAAACATGAAACGTCTCTAAGAATCAGAGGTATACAAATTAATACCACAGAGAGATAATGTTTTGCACCATCAATGGGGCAAAAAAGGAAGACTGATAATACCAGGCATTGGCAAGTGTCTGGAGAAATGGGAATTATCAGTCATGACTGGGAGGACTGTGTCAGTATAGTAACCGCAGAGAGAAATTTGTTACTATTTAGTGAAGCTAAAGTTCCTCACGCTTTTGACCCAGTAATTCCACTTCTAGGCAGGGGTGATATTTGAAGTATTTAACAATCCATGGGGCAAGCCACCCACCAATCAAAACCACACCTTCTCCAATCAGAGAGGATTCTCACTCCCAGCAGGTGCATGTGTGTTGCTGAAAACATGCTGACTGTCAGCCCTGCTTCTAGCAATATTCCCTGGAAACTTCACACATTGGGTAGGCATTGGGAGAAGTGTGTAAGAATGTTTATTGCAACATTGTAAAAAAACAGGTAATAACAAAGCAATCTAACTCTTCAGAAGAAAGTGGATAAATACATTTTGGCTTATTATCCAATAGAATAATATATAGCAGTGAAAAGGGATGAAATTGAATCACATGTACCAAGTGGATAAATCGGAGAAACCTAAAGTTCAGGGAAACAGCGATGGCAAAGGATATGTACTGTCACATGCCATTTATGTATTTGTTTTTTTAAAAGTAATCTCTATGCCCAATGTGGGGCTTGAACTCATGACCCCAAGATCAAGCGTCTCATGCTCTCCTGACTGAACCTACCGGGCGCCTCGAGAAAATGCCATTTAAAAAAAAATTGAAAGCAAAGCAATACTACAATTACATGTAATAATTGTGGGAAGCAACCGTGGGAATGACCATCAACATTCAGTTTATTGGTTATTTTTGGAGGAGGGAAGAAAGGAGGAGGAAGGGGGGGTTTCCAACTTGAATCCCTGTTTCTTAACAAAGATGGGGAGCAAGCATGGAAGGCTATTAGGGTTTGATTGACCTGGCGATGGGTCCTAGATGTGTCATTCATTCTATTTCTGTATAATGGAAATATTTTACAACGCAAATTAAAAATCAACATGGGATTATGAGCCGAGGGTCAGTTTTCATTGGTTTGTGGTCTTTGGCTGCTGCATTGCTGACTTTTTTCTCGCTTTTAACCCCTTTCCTAGTGCCCTTCAGGAAAGATTCTGTTCCCTGCCTCACTTCCACGGCCTCTCAGCAAAGCCCCTTTCCCTTTGCTGGGTTCGCCTGGAGGGTGAGGCTGGAATGCCCTTTTGTGCTCTTTTGTCTCTCAGTGTGTCTCTCTGTCTCTTCCGTCCCACGCAGAGACACCAGGTATCAGGTGGCCCCATGTCTGAACTTGAGACATTATTACAGATGGCTCCAAAATGTTGATTGTCCCGGCATTCTCCATTAACCTGAAGTGTCAGCCTCTCCTCCTCAGCCAGCCTTTGCAAAGCTGCTCTGAAAGCAAATGATGCCTTTCCTGGGCCGCTCACCGGGGGGGGGGGGGGGGGGCTCTGCGATGCCCACGGGCGGACCTCCGATTGACGGATGTTGCCCAGGTAAGATTTATGACTCCCCTTTAAAGCCTGAACTCTGGAGGATGGGACTGAACACACATTGCTTCAAGTGAAAAAGGCCATTACATCTGACGAGCTCTAAGATGTTGCTGAAACACACTAATTTCTTCCAGAGATAACCCTTTTCACCCCACTTCTAGTGTATCACTTAATCTGTTCTGTCGTTTCCTTGGAATCCGGTTAGACTTAGCTGTGCTCCGGACCAAACAGCAAAGACCGACTGGAGTCTGTTTCTTGAATTATTATAATTTAGGGATGGTAGCTTCAGGGAGATTGGGTGCAACTCAGTCACAGAATTTCTGACTGGAGGTGGCAAATCTGAAGAACTGACATTTGTGTTTGGGAATTCTCTGGACCCCCTCCCCAGCTCCTGGGGTGAGTGGGGGGAGCTGCGTGTGTGTCTGGGGCAATGTGGTCTGGGCAGACCAAACCTGGGCTCTGCAGTTAGTCAGACCTGGTTTTGGAACTGGTTATGTGACCTTGGGTAATTTATTTTACCTCCCGGAGCCTTGATTTATTTCCTCAATGACAAAGTGAGGGAAGCGATGCTGGCCATCAAGGAGCTGGGGCAGCATTAAATAAGGTGATGGGTAAGACATCTCATGCTGTTCTGGGCACCTGGCTCATTTTCTCTTTTTCCCCATATGCACACACACCCCCCCAAATTTTCTGTGTCCTGCAGCTTTTTTCTTCTTTAGAGGGGGGAGGGGCAGAAAGAGAGGGATGAGCGGGGAGCCAGATGCGGGGCTTGATCTCACAACCCTGAGATCGTGAGCTGAAATCAAGAGTTGGACGCTCCACCGACCAAGCCACCTGGGTGCCCCTGTGTCCTGCAGCTTTTATCCCGTTCCTCACTCACATCTAAACCTGCTTTTAGGAAGGTTTTCGTTTGAGGGTGGGTGAGCAGAGGTAAAGGGGGAGTGAAGCCTGAGGCTGCTGGGGAACCATTGTGGGAGGTGGGTTTGGAAAAGAAGGTTGTCAGGCTTTTTCACAGTAAGAGTGATTCCTGCTTAATGTAACCCTTCCCTTTTTTTTTTAAAGTTAATCTTCAGTTATGAAATCCAAGGCTCTCTTGCTGCAGTTTCTGGAATGGTGAGATTTGGGGTGAGGAGAGGTCCCGGGTGCGGAGGTCTTTCCCAGCTCTAGATTCATACCCTAGACTCACGTCCCTCCTCACCTACACCTGTAGTCAACCACATCCTAAAAGAAAAGCCCACCCAGGCCTTTTATTAGCCACCCCGGGGGGAGAGCTGAGGGGAGGCAAAGCTTCATTATTTTTCTGTGGAGGCAAAAGAAACAATTTGCAGATTCGCCGGAGTGTCGCAATGGCGTGGGTCCTCGTTTTAGAGCCACTGGCTGTTTGGCTTAGGACAAGTCTCTGGACTTCCCTGAGCCTCAGTTTACTCATTTGTAATAGGAAATGTATCATTCTGTTCCGGCTTACGAGTGGGGGTAGTAAATGTAAGCATAGATGGGAAAACACTTTATAAACCATAAAGTGCTGTACGAATCTCAAACATCATTAATATCCTTGCCAGCAGCCTGGACAGATGCTGCCTTCAGGTAAGAGGAATGTGAATTGGCCATTGTTTCCAGCAGGACACGAAGCAATATCCTTATGTTAACCTGATGTTCAGTACATTCTGTTCCTGTTTTTTTTTTTTCTCCATATCAACAAAGCTGTTATTTCCCCCCAGCTTTATTGAGAAATGATTGACATACAACACTATTAAGTTTTAAGGCACACAGCTTGATGGTTTGAGTTACATATTTTGTAAAAGGATTACCACAATACGTGCAGCTCACATCCATCTTGTCATACAAATACAAAAAAAGAAAAGAAGAAAAGAGTAAAGGAAAAAAAAACTCCTTGTGATGAGAACTCAGGCTTTATTCTCTTATCACCTTTCCTATACGTCCTGTAGCAGCATGAACTATAGTCCTGGCGGTGTTCATTACATCCCTAGGGCTCATTTTTCTTATAACTGCAAGTTTGTATCTTTTGACCACCTTCCTCTAATCCTCCCTCCTCCCACCCCTGCTTCTGGTAACAAGTCTGATCTCTTCTTCTATGAGGTGTTGTTGTTGTTGTTTTTTAAGGTTTCCCATATAAATGAGATCATACAGTATTTGTATTTCTGTGTCTGACTTATTTCACTTAGCATAATGCCTTCAAAGTCTATCCATTATCACAAATGGTAGGATTTCCTTGCTTTTTTATGGCTGAGTGATATTCTGTTGTGTATATATATCCCAACTTCTTTATCCATTTATCTGTCATTGGACACCTAGTTTGCTTCCATGTCTTGGCTATTGTAAATAATGCTGTTGTGAACATGGAGGTACAGATATTTTTTTTGAGTTAGTGTTTTTTGTGGTATATTACTAGAAGTGCAATTGCTGGGTCATATGGTAATTCTATTTTTGATTTTGTGAGGATGCTGTGGACTGTTTTCTATAGTACCAATTTACAATCCCTCCAATGGTGCATAAGAATTCCCTTTCTCTACATCCGGGCCAACATTTGTTCTCGCTTCTCTTTTTGATGATGGCCCTTCTAACAGGTGTGAGATAATATCTCACTGTGGTTTTGATTTGCATTTCCCTAATGACTAATGATGTTGAGCATCTTTTCACATAACTATTGGCCTTTTGTATATCTTCTTTGGAGAAATGTCTATTCAGATCCTTTGTCCATTTTTTAATTGGGCTGTTTTTTTGCTTTTGTGTTGTATGGGTTTTTTTATATGCTTTGGATATTAACTCCTTATCAGTAGATGGTTTGCAAATATTTTTTTTCCCATTTTGTATTTTGTGTTTTCGCTTTGTTGATGGTTTCTTTTGGTGTGTAGAAGATTTTCAGATTGATGGAGCCACATTTGTTTATTTTTTTATTTTGTTGCTTGTGCTTTAGGTGTCATATCAAAAAAATCATTACCAAGACCCATGTCAAGGAACACTGTTCCTGTCTCTTCAAGGAGTTTCATGGTTTCATATTTAAGTCTTTAATCTATTTCAGGTTAACTTTTGTGAGTGGTGTACGATAGGGATCCGGGTTCATTCTTTTATATGTAAATATCCAATTATTCCAGCACCATTTGTTGAAAAGACTGTCTTCTTTTCATTGAGTATTTTCTGTCCCTTGTCAACTATTAGTTTACTGTGTATGCATGGGTTTATTTCTGGGCTTTTGAATCTGCTCCACTGGTCTATTTGTCTATTTTTACGGCAGTACCATACACTTTTTAAAAAAAGATTCATTTATTTATTTACATATATATACGTATATGTATATATACGTATATACGTAAAGAGAGAGAGAGACAGGGAGAGAGAGCGAGAGAGAGAGAGCATGCGCACAAATGGAGGGAGGGGCAGAGGGAGAGGGAGAGACGCTGACTCCCTGCAGAGCATGGAGCCTGACACAGGCCTCAGTTTCATGACCCTGAGATCGTGACCTGAGTTGAAATCAAGAGTCAGACGCTGAATCAACTGAGCCACCCAGGTGTCCCAAGTTCTATACTCTTTTGATGACTATAGCATTATAGTATAGTTTGAAATCAGGAAGTGTAATACCTCCTGCTTTGTTTTCTCTCTTAGGATTTCTTTGGCTATTCAGGGTCTTCTGTAGTTTCATGTAAATTTTAGGAGTATTTTTTCTATTTTTGTAAAAAAATGCCTTTGGAATCTCGATAGGCATTGCATTGAATCTATAGATGGCTGTTAGTAGTATTGACATTTTAACAGTATTAATTCTTCCAATCCATGAACATGGGATACCTTTCCATTTATTTGTGTCATCTTTGGTTTCCTTTATCAATGTTTTATAGTTTTCAGTGTTGAGGCAAAGCTTTTAGCCTTTCACCATTGAGTATGAAGTGAGCTGTGGACTTAATCATCTATGGCCTTTATCGTATGTTCCTTCTATCCCTGATTTGTTAAGAGTTTTGTTTTTTTTTTGTTTTTTGTTTTTTTTATCATGAACAGATGTCAAATTTTGTCAAATGCCTTTTCTGTGTCCATGATCATAGGATTCTCTTCTTTCATTCTATTAATGTGATGTATCACATTGATTGATTTGTGTACATTGAACCGTCCTTGCTCCCCAGGAACAACCCCACTTGATCATGGTGAATGATCTTGTTAAGGTCTTGCTGCATTCAGTTCCCTCATATTTTGTCGAGAATTTTTTCATCTATGTTCATCAGGGATATTGGCCTGTAGTTTTCTTTTCTCGTGGTGCACTTTTCTGGTCTTGGCATCAGGATAATGCTGGCCTTGTAAAGAGTTTGAGAGTGTTTCCTCCTCTTTAGTTTTTTGGAAGATTTGAGAAGGATTGGTGTTAATTCTTCTTTAAGTGTTTGGTAAAATTCACCAGTGAAGCCATTTAGTCCTGGGCTTTTCTTTGTGGTGAAATTTTTGATCACTGGTTCAATCTCCTTACTAGTAATTGGTCTGTTCAGGTTTTCTATTTTTTTTCCCCATTCAGTCTCAGTAAGGTTCTAAGACTTTTTCTGTTTCTCTCTAGGTTGTCCAGTTTGTTGGAATATAATTGTTCAGAGTAGCCTCTTGATCCTTTGAATTTCTGTGGTATTAGTTGTAATGTCTCCTTTTTATTAACAATTTTATTGCTTTGGGTCCTTTGACTTTTTTTCTTTGTTCACCTAGCTAAGGGTTTGCCAATTTTATTTATCTTTTCAAAGAACCAATTCTTTGTTTGGTTAATCTTTTCTATTGTTTCTATTCTCTATTTCATTTATGTCTGCTCTAATCTTTATTATTTTCTTTCTTCTGATAACTTTCGGCTCAGTTTGTCTTCTTTTATCTAGTTACTTAAGGTTGTTTATTTGAGGTCATTCTTACTTCTTAGTGGAGGCATTTATTGCTATGAACTTTCTTCTTACAACTGCTTTTGCTGCATCCCATAAGTTCTGGTATGTGTGTTTTCATTTTTATTTGCCTCAAGAGACCTTTTAATTGTCCTTTTAATTTTTTCTTTGGTCTACTGGTTGCTCAGGAGAGTGTTGTTTAATTTTCATGTGTTTGTGAATTTCCCAGTTTTTCTCTTGTTACTGATTTCTAGTTTCATGCCATCATGGTCAGAGAAGATGCTTGGTATGATTGCAGTTTTCCTGAACTTGCTAAGACTGTTTTGTGGCCTCATATATGGTCTATCGTAGAAAATGTTCCATGTGCACCTCAGAAGAATGTGTATTCTGGTGTTGTTGGATAGAATGTTCTGTCTATGTTTGTTAGGTCCATTTGGTCTATAGTGTTGTTCAAATCCGTCGTGTCCTTATTGATTCTCTGTCTGGGTGATCTATCCATTTTTGAAAGTGGGGTATTAAATTCCCTAACTATTATTGTATTACTGTTTATTTTTCCTTTTAGCTCTGTTAGTTTTAATTTTATATATTTAGGTGCTCCAGTGAACAAAGCTATTATTTTGTAAGGCTGGAAGAATGGTTTAGAGATACTGGTAGGAGGCAAGATTTAATCACCAACTCTGAGCTGAAAAGACAGGATAACTCAGTGCTTTAGTAGTCAGAACAGAGACAAAGTCATAGAAAACTGTACCAAGTAAAATGAATATATTTTTTTGATTTGTTCTTTCACTTTTCTCTTCGTTAATTTTAAAACCACAAAATTATAGGAATTATTTCTCAAATGAATATTGGTGTTCAGGTTATTTTCACAGAAAATCTCAGTTTTTATTTATGTTCTTAGGGTCTGTGGTGTTTTGAGTCCAGAATTTGTTAGTTGTAAGTGAAAGAAAGTTAACTCAAATTAATTAAAAAAAAAAAGACATCTTTAACTCACTTAACTGAAAGCTCAGGTGTAGATTAGCTAGATTCAGGGGCTCCAAGGATGTTTGAGGACTTGACATCATTCTCTTTACCCTCAGTTCTGCTCTTTCCTGCACTGCTTTGTCTCAGCCTGATGTCCCTCTGTGGTCCCAAGATGGCTCCCAGATGACTTTCACCTGTCTGGGGGTGCCTGGCTTGCTCAGTTGGTAGAGCACATGACTATTGATCTCAGGGTTGTGAGTTCAAACCTCACATTGGGTGTAGAGATTACTTAAAAATAAAATCTTTATATATAAAAAAAAAGAAGCCCTGCCTAGTCACTCATGCTATTGAGAGACTGACAGTTCCTTCAGATACCACCTTAGACCATTCCTTATGACCCTGTCCCACAAATAGACTGACTGACAATAAGAGACCATATGTGATAACTCTTTAGGGTCTCCAGGGAAACTTAGGTTCCTGTAAAAGTGCAAACTCAGGGCGCCTGGGTGGCTTAGTTGGTTGGGCATCGGACTCTTGATTTCGGCTCAGGTCCTGGTCTCAGGGTTGTGGGATCAAGCCCCATGTCAGGCTCTGCGCTCAGTGGGGAATCTGCTTGTCTCTCTCCCTCTGCACTCATGCTCTCTTTCTCTGAAATAAATATATACATTTAAAAAATCTTTAAAAAACAGTGCAAAGCTCATAAATCTATTCCTATAAACGTTTGCGTGTCACATTGCATGTTTAATTGATAATAGATTTTATTTTCTCCCATCCCAGGCTGGTTCCCATTTCTGAGAGTTGCTAATGTCACCGGATGAAAAGATAATCCACCAGCTCCCACGTTTACACTGGGTGAGGGGGGCGTGGTTCCACACTGTTGAAGAGCAGGTCACCTGTATTTTATTTTAATTCAGGCACTTGTGCTGGGCTCAGCTGCACTCAGTTATGGCTGTGATTACTGTTGCTGCTTCTCCCAGCACCCTGTGGTCTGTAGTAATTACCAAGAGCACGTGGAAAGTTCTAGGAGCTTCTTGAAAACCAAAATGCCAAGGGATATTACTCTGTGACTAGAAAGAAGGGGTGGAAAATAACCCTGATCCCTCAAGCTCCTTCCATTTTTGGGAATTGGCTCCTTAGACACAATGAATTGAAAGTCTCACACTTGTCTGGAGCATTGGGGTGAGTGAGGTCCCATGGCGAGGGCTTTGCAGAGTTGTGCGTGTGCACAGTCTGCTCAGAAAGGTGAAGGAGGGATCAGGTTCCTCCTTTCAGTTGCACTGGTCCATCGGCGATATGCTCCCAGAAGAACCTTGGGTCATTGGTCACTCCTCCTGCCCCCTTGTTGTCCACTTGCAAATTATCAAGTTATACTGTCCAGTTTCAAGCTAGTGCCGTCACTTCTTTCACGTGGAAGATGGAAGTCTGATACTTTTTCCTTCTATTGGTCTCTGCCTCTCTTCTTCACACCACCCATAGGATTATCTTCTAAAAACATGTACACGTCATTCCTCAGTGATAATCCTTCCTTGCTGGCCTCAGTGCCACTGAATAACGGCCCCACCCTACAGCCTGGCTCTGAAGACCTTCCTGGGTTTGGGAATTACTGACCTCTTGAAGATACCTTTATCTTTCCTCCTTAATGAAATCTCTACTCTTCCACATGTCCAGGCTCTTTGAACAACCTTTCCCAAAGGGTGTGTCAGCTTCCTTAGTTGTGTAAAAGAGTAATAATACTTCTCTGTCCCAGACAGAGCAGGAGGTTAAATGAAATGTTTCATGGAAAGAGTCTGAAGCATTTATGTGATCCCAAAATGGTGGTCGTTATTATTATAATCTTTCCTTCATGGCTTAGCCTGAGACCTGTTTCTTTTCCGATGTCCTTGTCCTTGGGCTAGGGGAGTTTTTTCTTCCCCTGAAATCCCAAAGCACTCAGTCTCCTTATCATAATTCGGTGTTATATAAAAATTACTATGTACTCGGAGTTTGTATCAAGTCCAACTTTATGTGCCTTTTCTGATTTGCTAATCTTCAGATTCCCCTGTGTTATACCTTTTCTTTCTTGGTGGCGAGAGCTCTCTGGACACCTGCCAACTAGCCGCATGGCCTCAGGCTTACTTTCTCCACATCACAAATCATGGCTATGACAACACAGTGTGGCTGTTGTGACCACCATTGCACTCAAGGAAGCAAAAGTCACAGCAGATCCAGTGTTTAAGGGACGCAGAGTCTTGGCCCTGTGGCCAAGAAGGGACAAGGTGGAGGCATAGCCTAACGTCCCCAGGGATGAAATGTCTTAGTTTGCTGAAGCCCTAAATGCAGTCACCAAAGAGGGAGGCCAGGAAGGTTCGAGGCCCAGGCCCCCACCAGGGTCTTTCCTGCAATGGTGGCCCTAGAGGCAGAGACAGGTCAGCTGGATTGGAGTTGCAGCTGGCCAAAACTCCGGGGGGCTCTGGCCTTTCTGCTACTTCAGAATTGAGTTAAAGGGCCGCACCTAAGACGTGAGCTCTGACTTCCCAGTGGCTTCCCCGGGGGTGCCAGGGAATACAGCTTGGGTGAACTTGGACCAGTGGGAGCCAGGAGACAGGAGTGAGCCCACAGATAAGTTTCTCTCCTTTCTTCTCCTGTCTGGTTCTCAGGCTCCAGTTTGCTTTCAGTTTCATTTGGAAATGGTCCATGAAAGTGGGCAGAATGTACTTTATGCTGAAGGTGTGGGCGACAGGTGCTAGTCCACCTGTGATTTGCTGTGTTTTCTACTCTACTGTCCTTTCCCCTTCACTCTGGCTTTTGATCTATTGCACCCCCCCCCCCCCCCCCCCAGAAAACAGCATGCAAGTTTCACCTACATTTCTGTTTCCTAGGGAAACCTGCCGAGAAAACCTTAATCGACGTCTCTGTCTCCTGTCTGGACTCTCCTCCCCTCTGCTCTCCTCTCTTTATTTTGTTCCAAGCAAGATCAGAGAGAGTAGGATTTCTGTGGAGGATTCCCATCATTTCTTCATCATTGAGGCTAATGCCTTATGAAATCATGGGGCAGTAACTTTCTGAGTGGGATTCAGGAAGCTAAGCTTCATAAAATAAATGTGGATGCACTCCAATTTTAAGTAATCCCTTGTATGAAAATTCTTATTTACTCAAAAGATTAATTGGAAGGGTGATTATTTTCTTTACAAAAGAGTTTCACATAAGCATCCATCACACATAAATAAGGATTTGATTAATACATTTTCAACTGTCAATGAACTTCACAGTTGTAACCCGAGTGTAAGAGGCCATGAGGAGGCTGGCTATTGCTTAGCACGTTCCCCGGAAGATTTGCTTTTGCTCTTTCACTGCCTGTGTGGTGGGAACAAGGTTAAATACTCCAAAAACCCTCCATCTCAGCACTGGGGTGCTTCATAAATGCCTGACATGGCTACATAGCCGTTTGCGTATCTGTGTGTGTGTGTGTGTGTGTGAGTGTGTGTGTGTGCGCGCACACACATGTGCGTGCTGGGGGGGCAGGTAGTAGGTAGATAATGACCTCCCCAAATGCGCATGTCCTAGTCACTGAAACCTGCAGATATGGCAAAAGGGATTTCGCCCATATGATTAAGTTGAGGATCTCGTGATGGAAAGATTCTCTTGGATCACTCAGATGGTTCCTAATGTAATCACAACTAGCGGGAAGCAGGCCGTCAGAGCCATGGAAATGGGAAGATGCTGCCCTGCGGGTTTTGAAGATGGAGAAGGGGCCACGAGCCAACAAATGTAAGACACCTTTAGGAGCTAGGAAAGGCAAGGGAATGGATTCTTCCACTGAGCTTCCAGAATGAACATAGCCCTCCTGATGCCATGATTTTAGCTTGGTAACATTTTGACCAACAGAACGGCAACATAATAAATTTGGGTTGTTTTAAGCCACGAAGTTAGTGGGAATTTGTTACAACAGCCATAGGAAACTAATATAGGGGATAAAATATTAATTTTTGAGTTACTCATAGCTAATCATTTAAATCATTTTTAAGCTTTTCCTTGGTGTTAGGCACACTGGTCAAAAACACAGGCATGGCCCCTTTCTTCTTAGAGCTTCCAGTCTAGTATGGCAGCCGTGCTAGCGTCCACTATGTTCATAACTATCAAAGTGCATGCTGTATTTGTTGGCTAGGATGTTTCTCTCTCTCCATGTGATTTTCTTTTTCATTAAGAAGTCATTTCTAATTTAAACCATCAAACATTTCACATTTACTACGTAGAAGGCATGGTAAATGGATACTAGGGAGATAAAGATTCTTTTCAAGAAATTTCCAATCCATTTGTAAAACTGGAAAAAGTCCAAACTATACAACTAACTGTGCAAGGCAGTATATGAGTTTTGGTAGAAGAGATTTGGCCTGGAAGCAGAAATGAAGACTCCGGTTCTCCCTTAGTTGGCAACTCTGTACTAGATAGCTGCCGTATTGTACTTGGCCTTGCAGGAGAGGAACGCCTATTGCCTATGGACCTAGTTTCTTTGGCGATCCCAACCCTGCTTGCTAATCTAACCTATACCCAGAGCTCCCCATGTCCCTTTCAATGTAGACTTACTCTAGGGGCAGGTCAAGGTTGTACCAGTTGCTAATATTGACCTGATAATTTCTTATCACACACAAGGGAAGGAAGTTCTTTTAAAAGCAGACCATTCACCTCATTTTTATTCCTCCAGCTAAGTATCTCTCTCCTGTGCTCTATCAGCAGTGTGGCCCAATTCTGTGTCACTGCTTTATTGTATCCTTGGACCTTGCCAGGATCTAAATGGGAGGAGAAGGGCCTTGGGCTCTCCCAGAAGTCAAAGTACATATGGCTAGCTATACTAAGTGCCTCAAGAGACTCTTGGAATTTCTGGGCATGAATGGACCCCAGGGGAGGAATGCATCAGGAGGCCAGTGGGTTGCAAACTCTTTCATGGGAGAAGGGAACCATCTGTGCCTCAAAGGATGGGGATGATTTAATAGAGCAGAGAGTGGGGAGTGTTGTCCAGCCAGGAGCTTGGAGTGAGCAAAGCAGAAGAGTGGGGCTCTAGTGTTTAGTGTCCAGATGCTACACTATTTTGACCTGCCTTTATAAATGCAATTTTAGTTGTCTGTTTTGAGTCTTTCTCAAAATGTAGCTGGTATTTATAGGATAGTGCCACAGCTGAGGTTCTTAGATGGAGTAAAGTGATTATGCTGAGAAATCAGGGAAGCTTAGGACCTGGATTTGATCTTAATTGTTTTTAATTGGAAGCCCCCGAGGAAACAGCTGTCTCTGGCCCTATATTCACCTGCAGATTAAATGAAACAGATATTACTTGATAATTTCTCTTGTCCTTAGTTAAAAAGCCTATTTCAGAGAGGAACGTAATGAACAGTCAGCGCGATGGTGAGGATTGTTGTAGTTTCCTACAACTGCACTGTTGGTGTGCGAAGACCAGGCAGCAGCCAGAGGTGATGCAGATTAGTTTCCATCCCATGAATTTACTCGCCGAGGAATCTGCAGTAAAACCTGCTCCTCGTACTGAAAAGGGTAGATGATATCTTTTTTTAAAAAATATTTTTCTTTTTAAAATTTTAAATTAAACTCCAATAAATCTGAGTGTGGAAGTAACCAAGCATAAATTGTCACGGTTTTGGTATAATATTCAACAACTGGTTAATTAAGAATCTTTCAGAGAGATTTTCTAAGTGTAAGATTCCATAAATTATGGAAATATTCTAGGGCAGAGGGTCCTGGATGACACGGTTTAGATAACATTAATTGTTATAGATTGTTCTAGAACATATTTCTAGAAACCTGTTCTAGAACAATCTATCATAAATACATATTTTTTACTTTATTTAACATATGTGTGATCTCATCATTAGAGTCTCCCTCCTCTGTGTCTGCAACGTTTTCTGGTTTTCTAGGGTTTCCCACTGAATTAGAATTTCTTTTAGTAGATGATACAATTTGAGCTGTTATCAGTCATGACTATTTTAGATGGGATTAGTTGCTGATAGCAAACTGATCACGTAAGAGCACATCATGCGAATGCATGCAGGAGAGAAGGAGCCCTGGAGCTCAGTTTTACAGTTTGCCAAGGGCAACTTGGTTTGTCATTTCAGGTATTTGGGTGGTTGGCAACAGAAACTGACTCTAGTCAATAAAGGGGGAAGAAATAAATATATGGAACTGAAGGAATAGATGAATGAGTGAAATAAGAAGCACAGGAATCTGGGCAGAGCTGGAGAAATACTGATCAGAGTCTGTGTGACATCTTTGGGATGTATTTGTATCAGTTATTTTCTCCTTTTCAATCTGCACAAAATCTGAATCTTGGGTGGGTGCGGGGAGCATCCAGCCTTGGTTTATCTCCCCTTGGTCAGGAGAGGGGAGGGCATATTGCTGTTGTTCTTGTTTTTTTAAAAGTATTTTATTTATTTATTCACTGGGGGGAGGGGAGGGAGAGGGAGAGAATCTCAAGCAGATTCTGCGCTGAGCCCAGAGCCTGACGTGGGCTCCATCCCACAACCCTGAGATCATGACCTGAGCTGAAATCAAGAGTCAGACGCTTAACAGACTGAGCCGCCCAGGCGCCCCAGGGGAGGGCATCTTCAATGACAGCTCTATCGAAACCATAAACCAGGAGGAGAGTGGTTCTTTGCAGGAAAGGGAAGGGTTTGTTTTCAAAATCAAGGGAGTTGTGTTTTGAGTCCTGACCAACAAGAGATATCATCTCCAGAGAGCTAGAAAGTTCTCTAATGTTTTCAAAATGGGAGGACAGTTTTTCTCTATTCACTTTCATTATAAACTTCAGGGTTTCCAAATAAGTTTGTCAAGGCTTAGACACAAAGGTGTTTGTAAAACACTAGAGCAGAGGGACAATTGGTAGAGGCTGCAATAACTCTAAAGTCTCGCTTTTGAGATTCATGACTTTATTTTCATTCTGAAGCATTAAAAGGTAAGTAATATCTCATATAACTATTTCCATGTTTCTGAAGGAAATTTCCTTAATATTGTAGATAGCATCAATGTAATATGGTGGAAAAAGCCTGGACCCTGAACTGGAGGGGTTTATAAACTTGAGTTTTGTTTTTTGTTTTTAGCAATTCTTTTCTTTCTTTCTTTTTTTTTTTTTTTTGAAGTAGAGAGCTAGCTATATCTCATAGGGTAGTTGCAAGGCATGTGAGGTTCTTGATATATATCAAACCTTTAATAAATGTTAGTTTCCTTCTTCCCACTGTGTGTTTGTGTATGCATTTTGCTTTTTACATGAATCAACTTCTAATGTAGCTTACCTTCTGTGTAATGAGCTGAAAACCAATTCTCCTTCCTTCAATTTTATTTTTCTGCTTTGGAGCTGATGTTGGTAACTAGAGCAAACAGCAGATAGGTCTGTCTCTATTCTGAGGTCCATTTTACCAAAATATAACCATCTTTCCCTTAATTGCAGATGGGGCAATTTATATACCCGGTTGTCTTAAACATCTCATACAGCAACAGTCGGCTATAGTTTAAAGGCAAAATGAAATCCTCTGTGGATCTGAATTGTAGCTTGAAGCAAAATCATCTAGTTATGAGTGCTTCATTGAGCAAAGAAAAAGGAATATCTTGCAACACCTAAATTGCAATGGATAGTAGTAGTATGTCATTTATTTCAATGTAAGTATTCTAAAATATTTCTTTTTCTCTGCTCAACCGATTCCTCATACTGAAATGCTTTAATGGGGTGAGTCTTCCTAATTTTTAAATGAAGATGAAAATAGAAACTGGCATAGGAATAAACAAGAAGCAGTTTTATAGAGGCCTCTGGAGGCAGGAGAAGATGGATCTCAGAACATGTAGAAGAAAGAACAAATCATCTTGGAAAATACCCAGGATTCCCCCCCTTATCAAAAGTTTTGCTTTCTCTGGTTTCAGTTACCTTCAAGTAACTGAGGAAAGATGACCTTTTTTCTGACTGACTGTCAGAAGGTCAATAGAAGCCTACTGCTATGTCACAATGCTTACGTCACTCACATCACTTCATCTCTTGGGCATTTTATCATCTCACATCGTCACGAGAAGGGTGAGGACAGTACAATGAAATGTTTTGAGAGGGAGAGTGAGAGAACACATTCATACAAATTTTGTTCCAGTATATTATGATAATTGTCCTATTTTATTATTATTGTTCATCTCTCACTGTGCCTCAGTTATGAATTTATCTTTATCAGAGGTGTGTATGGATGGGGAAAAACACGGTGTATATAGGATACGGTGCTATCTAGGATTTCAGACACCCGCTAGGGGCTGGGGACGTATTTCTCACAG
The DNA here is from genome assembly GCF_002007445.2 of Ailuropoda melanoleuca. NCBI lineage: Eukaryota > Metazoa > Chordata > Mammalia > Carnivora > Ursidae > Ailuropoda > Ailuropoda melanoleuca. Next base: position 13,023,987 of record NC_048218.1, read on the forward strand.
ATAAGGGGGTCTTACTGTAGTAGACGAAATCCGCCATTCCCATACAGATCATGGAGAATGGGCTTCAATGTCAACCAGAATAGAATTAGAATTCCAGACCTGCCCATGCCTAGGAGCCGATTGACTCTGGAATCCTTTCTCAGTCTCTCTGATTGTTAATGTCCTCATCACTGTCCCCATGGAAAAGGAGCCCGAACAATGACTCTATCAGCAGGGTTACTGTGAGGGTAAAACGATAATACAAGCACTTTGGAGTGATTGGAACGTACAAACCATGCCATAGATGGTATCATGCTCCTGGTTTAAAACATTTAATAATAAAAAAAACCATGCTCTAAACTATATATTTAAAATATGCATTTGTCAGGAATATGCCTGAAAATTATGCTTTTACTTATGGTGATAATCTTCTTAATTCTCACGTCCTAAGACTTAAACATGAAGCGATATAGTGTAAAAGCAAACATGGACTCTGGGGTTACACAGATTTTAGCCTCTTCTGCTGGGGAGCTGAGATGTTTGGACAAGTCACTATGGCTTGCTGAATCTCAGTGTTTTCATCCACACAATGGGGATAATACTCCTCTTAGAGTTTTGGGAGCCTTATAAACAACCAATGAAAAGTGCCTGACATGTATTAAGCCACAAACACTATCTCATAGTTGCTTCAGAATATAGGCAGAATAGAGAATCTCAGAATCTCACAAATGGTATATATCATACTGGATTCCTAGAATATAAAATCTGAAAGCGAATTTGGTGTGAATGAAGTTTCAATATTGGTAATTGATGTGCCAGTGCCTTCTGAAGCCTCCCTGGTAATTAAGTTGCTGGTTAATTTCTGTAGTAACAGTCCCTCACTGCCTTAGAATGGAGAGGCCGTTCTATGTATAGGCAGCTTTAATTTTATCAGAAAGTTCTCTATGTTGAACTGAAGCCTCCTTCTGGCAATTTTCCCTCATTGGCCATAGTTCCAGATCCTGACAATCTTATCACAGCCCTTTGTTAATTTCAAGGGTGCTGTCATAGAAGGGCATCTGGCCTGGAGCGGGCCCTCACCAAGTACTTCCTAAGTGAGTGATGGAGTGAGTGAACGACTGGGACAAGAATGAGAACCATTTAACAGTATGAATGCTTTACTGTCTATGTCGAGAATGTTAGCACATTTTCATCTGTGTTAAATTATATGTTATATAAGAGGGAACACAGAATCATTATGGGTTTTATAGAATAAGATTTATTCTAGGATCACAGCCTTTCACAATTATGGAAGAAACTGGAAAAGTAGGGGTTTGAAAGGAGTTGCAGGATCAGGAAAGCATCACTAGCCAGCCCTTCTGACACAGTAGTACAAGCGGACTAGTGGGCGAGGAATATGGGAAGGCAAAGACATCACCTGAGGAGTAGGACTGGGAAGGAAATGTGGTGGTGGTGGTGGTGGGGTCTAAGGAAGGCTGTGGGCTCTGCACGCCGTTGTCAGTTCAGAATGGCTATGGGTCAGTGTATTACTCAACGTTCTCCAAAGAAACAGAACCAATGAGATCTATCTATCTATATCTATCTATCATCTATCTATCATCTATCTATCTATCTATCTATCTATCATCTATCTATATCATCTATCTATCTATCTATCTATCTATCATCTATCTATCATCTGTCTATCATCTATCTAATCGGTCTAATCTATCTTTCTGCCCATCTGTTTGTCTAATATCTGTGGAATTGACTTACATGATTATGGAGGCTGGGAAGTCTGAAATCTGCAGCCTGGGCCAGCAGGCTTTGAACTCAGAATTGCTGATGGCCCAGTTCCAAGTCTGCTGGAGAATTTTCTCTTGCTGCAGGAGGCCAGTCTTTTTCTCTCTGTTCAAGCCTTCAGCTGATTGGATGAGGCCTGCGTACATTATGGAGGGCAATCTGATTTACCCAGTGTTTGCCAATTTAAATGTTAATTGCATTGAGACTCCATCTAGGTTGACACAGGAAATTCACCATCAGAGTCAGCAAGGCTGGCTGTCAAGGAAAGTTGGGTACAGAGGAGGGAAGAGCAAGGATGGAATATTCCAGCACATCTGTCTCTATCCCTCATTGCATCTAGCCATGATGCTTGTCAAAGAATAAGGGCCCCCAGAAGGGGATTCCTGGACTCAGTGCCAGTAGACCACCTGACATAGTATAAAACTAGGACCTTCCTCTCTGTCTCACCGGGCAGCAATATGTACCTTCTTTATCCATATTTAACTTTCTAACACGATGCAACTATCAGTCAAAGAGCCTAAAAATGGTAACTTCCTCTTCAAAAGTGTACAAAGTCTCATTTGTCACTTCATCCATCCCCAGGTGATGTTATTCTTCTCCAAGCTGCATCATGCTCTTCCTTTGATATCTTATACCTTAAATACTGAGATAAAGGGCTAACCAACTATTAAAACATCTGATGATAGATAGGGGAGTGGGAGAGGGGGAAGAAAAAAACATAAATGACTAGCATATACACAAATGTTCTCTATTCTGATAGGAGAGGTTTGGCAAATGTCCCAACATGACAAGTGGTGGACTTGGGACATGATTGCACAGCTCTTGTACATTCTGCCCACCACAGTGCTTCCCTGGACTGTGAGGTCAGCTCAGTCCAGCTTGTGTAGTCTGTTAAAGTGATCCGAGATGTTGACAAGACTCTTATATACCTGTTTGTGTTAGTTTGCTCAGGCTGCCAAAATAAAACAACCGCAGACTTAAAGGGAAGAGTTTTGTTTTCTCACAGTCTGGAGGCTGGAAGTCCAGGATCAAGGTGTTGGCAGGTTTGGTTTCCCCTGAGGCCTCTCTCCTTGGCTTGTAGATGGCTGTCTTCTTGCTGTCCTCACATGGTCTTTCCCGTGTGTGTATGCATCCTGATATCTTTCCACACGTCTAAATTTGTTCCTTTTTTTTTTTTTTTAAGATTTATTTATTTATTTAGAGAGACAGCATGAGCAGGAGGGGCAGAGGGAGAGAGACTCCGAAGCTGACTCTGCTCTGAGTGCAGAGCCCAATGTGGGGCTCAGTCTCAGCACCCTGAGATCACGACCTGAGCCAAAACCAAGAGTTGGACACTTAACCGACTGAGCCACCCAGGTGCCCCTAAATTTGTTCTTCTTATAAGGGCATGAGTCAGGTTGGGTTAAAGCCTACCTGAGCAGCTTCATTGAACTTACCTCTTTAAAGGCCCCATCCCTAAATACAGTCACATTCTGATATACTGGGGGTTAGGGCTTCCACATATGAATTTAGCGGGGAGACAATTCAGTCCATACCCATATTCCTACTGCCAGAGTTGGGATGTGGGCTGTGTAAGACCCACTTTGGAAGGCACAGTGGAACCCAAAGAAAATAATAAATTCCCTCTGTTCCCTTCCTTACACTTTTTTCACACTGGGAAAGTTGATGAAAATTGACAAACAGGGAAGAGTTGAAAGGTCCATTGAGAGAAGAGTAAATGTCATCTGATAGAACCACTTTCTCTTCTCCTCTCCCCTCTGTTGCCTTTCAGAGATGCTTACTTATTGATTACTCATTCATTCATTTATTCCAACTCTACTTATCAGGTCCCCTCCTCTGTCCTGAGGCACCGTGATAGGCATTAAGGATACTCTTCAATGTAGTATTGTCCCTGTTCGCATGGGACTTGCCCTCCTGTGGGGGAGACAGAAGGTAATGAGCACAACAATTATACACAGGCATTGTGTAGGCAGAAGCAACTGTTAACAGGTGAGTGCAGGAGGTGTTTGAAGACAGGTGGGTGATGGTGATATGTAGGCAGAGACCTGAACAATGAGAAAAAGTGACCTCATGAAAAGTTGAAGGAAGAGGTTTCCAGACAGGAAATCTTTTTGGAGGTACAAAGTCCTTCAGTAGGAAAAGAATGTTCTAGAAACCGAAGAGACTAGGGTGGCTAGAGCAGAGTGAGGTGGGAGAGGAAAGCAGGACAGCGTGCAGAAACTGTTGGCTTTGGCAAGAGGATCCAAATGGGGGATTATGACCCTTTTATGAAACCCATGCAAGAAGTGAGCTTCAGGCAGGGCTGGAGCATTCTAAGGCAGATTAGACCTAGTGTAGTAAGATTTGTAGGAAGGATTGAGGTGGTGGTGGGGGGTGACCTCACTGGAAGTTCTAGCTCTCACAATCCTGAGTATCTGTTTGTAGAGTCTTCCATTCTATTACTAAAGAATCTATCTTTCAAGTACCTTTGCTTTGCTTGGGAAGAGATGCCTGTTTAAGGGCAGTTCGCCCTGGCAGCACATCGCATGAAACCTCTCAACAGTCTGACACCTGGAGGGAAGCAGCTTGTTGGAGAATGAGCTATGCCCTGGGCTCTGCCTGCACCAGATCCGACTCTGAAACCTTCCTCTTTGATGACATCATGTCTTCTTTTCCTTGAGTATTTCTGACATTCTTTTCCTTGTCTCTCCACTCCCACCTGGTCACCTCTCCTCAGACTGCAGAACCCTCTCTGTTGTCCCAGTCTGTCTCCACTCCCTCCTGACGTTCAGCTTTGCACACAACCAGGACTCATCATGTCCACATCATGCCCTCCTTTCTGTCCCAGATTTCTCACTTTGGGAATTTCTACCACACACATAATGCAGACCCCAAATCTTGGGCAGATTATCTGCTTTCTTCCTCTCGATGGGTTTTGAAGACTCACTAAAGAAAACCTCATAACTTTGCTGATTAGCTGTGAGATTCCCCCCCACGGCATCTTGGCCAGCTGGACCACTGTCCTTTTCCCAAACTTGATTTCATTGCTGAACACATTTTGTAAGGCTTCCTAGCGACGTGCAGAGAAATACCCATGCGTTGGAATCACAGCCCGGGTTCAAAACCTCACTCTGCTCCTTTACTTACAGCTGTGTGTCCTTGGTCATGTTATTTTGCTGAGCTTCAGCTTCCTTAGCTTTAAAATGAGTTTAATCAAAGTTATTTACTGTGCTGTTATAAGTTTGAATGAGTATCGTGGCCAGTGCGGTCATCGATGACAAGCAATGTCGATGAATGTCCTTTAGGAAGAAGGACTCAACACTCAAAGAGCAGATAGCACATTGGTGTAATATCCAGATCCCAACAAACTTTATTCAGACAAAGCCAGGCCATTTCCTTCCTGGCTGTGAACCCCTTGTGATTGCCAGTGTCAGAGGGAAGGTCACATGGGCTTTGTCCTTTCGGTGGCAGCCCCGTTCTCCAGAGTAGTGTCCCATCTCCAATCACAACAAATCACGTTGCAGCCTCATAAATTCAAGCAACACCACTAAATTTGCCTCTCTTTTCATTCAAGGCCAAAGTTCATGTTGAATTTAATCAGGACTGAAGTGGGAACAGGAATAAGCAAGCTGCAAGATATATGTGTGACAATAATGAAGGTATCTTGGTACAGCTCCACTGCCTGGAGAGGAGCAACAGCCACAGGATAACGACAGCTATCCAAAAAGGGAAAAATAATTAAAGACAACAGCAAGAAAATGATTCCAAAGTAATCAGGTTGCTCATGATGCACAGGCTGGAAAAATGAATTCAAAGGGCATTTCTCCATTTCTTCTGAGTAGATATCAAAGATACAATTAAAACAATAGAAGATGTCTTTTATTATAGCTATATGGTCAACTCTACTCTTTTTTATGCAACGATAAAATAGTTTAAACAACGTAGGTCGTTTTACATGATAGCTACATGGTCAACTCTAAATTTTTCTCTTTAGTGCAGGAAGGGAGGGTGTTGGAGAGAAAACAACTTGCCTAAAGCCAGTAAGTATTTAGGGCCAGCTGTGTGCCTTTTGAGTAACCGAATAACCTCTAGGTTATAGTAAATGAAGAGGTGAAGGGAAAACCCTATTGAGGTAGAGAATGGGCGCCCCTGAGCTTAGTTGCTGTGATCAGGAGATGTGTGAAAGTGGGAACCAGGAAAAAGCTATGGTGGCCGGGGAGAAATGAGTGAGAAGTTTTGGACCAGGTTTCTGACTGGAGAGTGATTTTTGTTTCTTTCTCAAGCTAAGGAAAACTCCCAAGTCCCTTTTGCACCTGAGATGGAAAACATTGTAAGAAAGAGACTTCCAGGTTGGGTTTTTTTTTTTTTAAGATTTCATTTATTTATTTGAGAGAGAGGGAGAGAGAGAGAAGCAGACTCCTTGCAGAATGGGAAGCCCAATGTGGGGCTCAAACCCAGGACCCTGAGATCATGACCTGAGCCGAAGGCAGACGCTTAATGAACTGAGCCCCCCAGGTAACACTTTCAGGTAACTTTGAACTGGAAAGGCGTATATGGAGTGATCTCTTTAGCATTTTAGCCTTATTAGAGCTAGAGCAATTTGGTTGATCAAGTATTTGTAATTAAGGAAAAATACAGTAATAAGAGTGATGAGGAGGACAATGTGAAAATAATAATTTCCATCTATTGAGCTCTTATTACATGCCAGACACCTAGCTCTACACTCTTCCTAGCATGACCCATTTCATTCTTATGCGATTTTTAGTCTGAGACCCTTAATCTCTTTATCCATTATTTCTGCTGAACCTCATTAGATCTCTGTTTCTCATTTGAAAAATGGGGGCATTATATGGGCCAATGGACAGAAAGCCTTTGGCATGGTGTCTGTTACTGAGGAAGCATTCACTGTGAATTGTATTCATTCTTGTGACTATTACAAGGAAATGTCCATAGGCTCGTGTCCAAGGGCTTCCATGACCCGGTTCACCCTTCATTCACTTGTGTCTGTCATTCTCCTACACTAGGTATTTTCCTCAGCCTTACTCAATCGTTACAGAGTATATTCCCTCCTCCAGGCTCAGTCTCCTAGGTTCCAAGTTGACTTAGGCCATTACCTAGAATCCTGGGAGATTTTATTGACCCCCTGACACTTATCACAGCACACGGCTAGGTGATACTCCAGTCTGTGCTTGAGGGAAGCCCCCAGGTAACTTCAGAAGTCCTGGTATTATAACCACAAAAGCAGGAGGAAGAATGGCTTCGGGTGCATTTCTGTTTAAGTCTGTGTTCTCCAGAGAAACAGACCAATAGGATCTCTATCTCTATCTATCTATATTGTCTGTACATATTTTCTCTCTCTTTATATATATGTAATTATAATCAGTTTTATTTTAAGGAATTGGCTCACACAATTATGGAGCCTGACAAGTCCCAGATCTTCAGGGTGAGTCAGCAAGCTGAAGTCCCAGGAGAGCCAACAGTGTAGTTCTTGTCCATAGACCAGCAGGCTCAAGACAGGAAGAACCGATGTTTCAGTTTGAGTCTGAAGACAGGGAAATCCAATGTCTCAGTTCAAATGCAGTCAGGTAGGAGTCATTCTCTCTTATTTTAGGGAGAGTCAGCCTTTTACTTCTATTCAGGCCTTCAGCTGATTGGATGCAGCCCTCCCCCCCCCAATTAGGGAGGGCAATCTGCTTCACTCAATCTACCCATTAATTTCATCCAAAACACCCTAACAGAAACACCCAGAATAACGTTTGACAAAATATCCTTCACCCTGTGGCCCAGTCAAGTTGACACATAAAATTAACCATCATATATGGTTCATATACACAATGGAATATTACTCAGCCATCAGAAAGGATGAATACCCACCATTTGCATGGACATGGATGGAACTGGAGGGGATTTACGAAAAGTGAAATAAGTCAAGCAGAGAAAAACAATTATCATATGGTTTCATTCATGTGTGGAACATAAGGAATAGCACAGAGGACCACAGGGGAAGGGAGGGAAAACTGAATGGGAAGAAATCAGAGAGGGAGACAAACCATGAGAGACTCTGGACCCCAGGAAACAAACTGAGGGTTACAGAAGGAAGGGGTGTGGGGGGATGGGGTAACGGGGTGATGGGTATTCAGGAGGTCATGTGCTGTGATGAGCACTGGGTGTTATACGCAACTAATAAATCGTTGAACACCACATCAAAAACTAATGATGTACTATAAATTGGCTAACTGGACATAATAAAAGAAAAAAGAAAAAATTAACCATCATAATTTCCATTCTCATTTCTTTTGAAGCCCCCTCCCTCATCCTGCCAGTAAAGAGGCATTTTGCTCAAAGGTCCCAAGTAATTTAAATTTTGCCCACCAATGGGGGTGAATTTTTATCTCAGAGACAAGAGACAGAAGGATGGGACAAGGAAGGAATAGCAGGAATAATTAAAAGCAATTGTTATAATTGCTTTTTGTTACACCCAACTAATTGACAAGAAGTAACAAGGAGAGGCCATTAAGCAAATGTGTGGCTGCTGTGTTATGCTGGACAGAGATCAGAGCAGAGGATGGGTCCCTCTCTACTGGTTAGTTTTTTGAGGGTCTGTTCATTATACTTTCGTCCTTTTTAATTTTTTAATTTTAATTTTTTTTAGTTTATTCAGTATTTTTTTCAGTAATCTCTACACCCAATGTGGGGCCTGAACTCAGGACTCTGAGATCAAGAGTTGCACGCTCTTCCGACTGAGCCAGCAGCCAGGAGCCCCTATACTTTGTTATCAGTAACATTTGGCCTCCTCAGCACAGGTCTCTGCAATCTTAATTTATTAACTTCTCTCAGCCTACTCCAAACAGGCTGTATTCAGAGTGACCCCTGCCCCTGAACTCATGCTGTTTGCCTCTCTATCGTTGACTATCGCCATCCTTTTGACACATAGCTTTGGTCCCATCTTCTTGCACTGTTCAGTCCTCAATGTCTTTCCTTTCCTCTGCTTTCTTTTCTTCTAGCCTCTTCTGTACACTGACTGCTGCCATTTGGGAAGATAAACCTGTAGGACCTCAAGTTATTAATGATTTTTCCCTGCTATTTTCCCATCAGCAGAGGGCAGAGTAAGCAACCTCAAGATAAAGTTTGGGTCTTGTATATCTCCGTTAGCACATACCGGAGTCCTGAGAATAAAGTCCTGCTAAATAAGTAGTCATCAGTTTTACAATAAGTGACTCTAAAATGTAAGTCAGACCGCATCACTCCCCGGATCAAAACTCTCTAATGACTTTTTATCTCAATCACAGTGAAAGCCACACCCTACAATAGTTGACAAGGGGTAGCACAGTCTAATCCCCAGTCCCCTCTGATCTTGTCCCTGCGATTCTCCTTCTTGTTCAGCGGAGCACCACCTAGGGACCCCTGTGTCGGGAAGGGCCTTCAAATATTGGGGCTCCCTTGTACTGGAAAGGCAAAGACAAATACAAATGAGATGCTTAATTCTCTCTGTTGAGAATAAGGGAAGAGACCTCCCTTTCTTCAAGCATTTCCTTTAGAAAACTTGTAATTGTAAATTCCTTCTCTCTTTGAAATGTATGTAAATCTTTTTAAAAGCTAAATAAGCCTCTTGTCAGCTTATGACCCAGAAATGTCTTTCTCAAGTGCCCATCTCCCAATTTCTGTGAGAGGATAGGGACCTAACTTTGGCAGGTGCCTCACTCCAAAGCTACCTCCTGTCATAAAGATATGAGAGGTTTATTTTTCCTTTGGGTAAAGCCAATTAACAAACACAGCGACCTCAGTTACCAGGTGAATCTGGGATGATCTATGTGTGACAAATGGTGCTGTCAGGTCCTGTTATAGAGGGGTGGTTATTGTTTATCTTGAGAACGTGCATGTAATACGTTCTATCTGCTTGGCTCTATAAAATGGTAAGCCCCCCCCCGCTTTGCAATCTGAGGCACACCACACCTTATTTAATGGTTATTCAATGACAGAATGGTTTTATATCTCTTCCATCTTTGTGAAGAGGTTTTCTGGGTTGGGAGAGATTTCGTTCATTGCATTGTCCCAACGGTACCTGCCTGGATGTGTCCCCCACGCTTCAAACCTATGGCTCCAATTTCTACCTCCAGCCTTTCCTCTTATACCTCATAGCATCAAACAGTGGGTTTTCCACTTTCTTTTCCTTCTTGGAAAGGATTTCCCTATATTATACTTTTCTCCCCACAACACTGACCTCCACGGACCAGGCTTAATGGAAGAAACTCCATCATCTGAGTCTACCAGGCATGTTTTTGGCTATGGAAACTCTTTCATTTGGATTCCCCCAGAAGTCTTTAGACAAAGACTTGAGGGCAAGTAGCTTATTTGGGAGGGGCAAGGAACACTGATGTAGGAGTAGAGAAGTGAGCAAGGAGAAAGAAGGCCTGTAATGGGTGAATTATTAAGACAATTACTGCAGTGGGTGACGGGAGCTTAATCTCACATGGAAACTTGGAGAAGTGTCAAACATGCACATAGGAATTATATCATGGAGGCATCAGGAAGCTGGGGTATTGATTCACTCCCAAGAGTCAAGGCTCAAGGTGATTATTTATTCCTTGGCACATCCAACCTGTCTTGCTTGTGGGCAAAGTTGCCTTTAGTGGCTCAGCAAGAAGCCCGCAGGCATAGCGATGTGGATTCTGTCTGTGAAAGAACTGCCCACACTGGAGGTCAGGGCAGTAAAGGGCAGGGCACGGCAACATCTGCAACAGGAACCTGGAGTAGGGTGCCAAGTGGACACCAGAATGCATACCCAGAAGCCTTCAGCACTGGACTTGGACCCAGCCACTGAGAGTATGGTGCCCACGCAGCCTTCAGCTGTCCTTTCTTTAGGATCAGCTCAGCATCGGAGCCGGGCCCAAGGTCATGCTCATATCTAATGACCGATCTGTATGCGAGTATAAAGGCCGGGCCACGTTGGCCCTACTTGGCACAGTGCTAGGGGGCTGTTCCAGCTGTGGAGGCCACTTGGGTCAGCTCAGGCTGTGCTGTGACAGTATCATGGCTCTGCTTCTCCTTCTGCCCTGCTCTGCTCCCTGCTGCTCCCTCCCTTAGGGCTGGTCCCAGGGCTCTGCTTAACAAACGCCCTGTACGTGGTGGCACCCCTTCCCCAAGTCTGCATCCCACACAATTCCACCTGCTTTAATGTGGGAGCAGCAATTCCCAAGGATGAAAGCACATTGGCTTGATATCTGAAGATTATTACCCCCTGCTAAGCTACCGTATAGGACCTGCACATCCTAGTTCCTCCACAGTAAGCAACGGTGGGTCCTTGTAAGGGCAATGATCATTTTTAGTAAATGATTATCTCCATTCTTCTCAGGGAAAATCCTCTTCCAGTTTGGGCTGTTTTCTTTGTGCTTTGCATGGTTCTTGCATTGAGACTTTTTTTTTTTTTTGCTTCAGGTACTTCAATTCTCTGTCTTCCAAGGAAGTTCTGGTCAACCATTCCATCTCCATCAGCTGATTTCTAAGGAAATATTTATTTCTCTGCAGTATCTGCCCCAAATTGGCTGTCAACTTAAAAGAAACACTGGCCTGAGGTTGCAGCTCTGGGTTTCACTGGGTGCTGGGAATCTGTGCTCTTCCTTCACCTGCTGTATTTGCTTTTCCTGCAAAGGCAATAGGAGCGGCATTTGAATTCCTTTCAAGGAAGAAGCTCTTTCTCCTCAGTGTCCAGGCTGAAGACACACTCCCCGCTGTCGAACATCAGGGCACGTTCTGTGATATGGTGAGCCAGCCCTTTGGCAGCTGCAGCTCAAAGATCACATAATATCCAGTATTTGGGATTTTACAGCCTAAAACTAAAGTGTGGCCCATAAATGGGGAGAAAAGCAAAAGAGATATCAGAGTTTTTGCAAAAACACAAAAATGTTGCTTGTTTACATTTTCAAATAGCCTGCTTTCATAATTTGTTCATGTTTTTTATAATATAGAGCCATTTAAAAAAAGATTTATTTATTTGAGAGAGAGAGAGACAGAGAGAGCACATGCCAGTTGGGGGGGTGGTTAGAGGGAGAGGGTAACAAGGACACTCCGAGCTGGGGAGCCCTGCATGGGGCTTGATCCCAGGACACTGTGTTGATGACCTGAGCTGAAATCAAGAGTTGAACACCTAACCAACTGAACTACCCAGGTGCCCCTAGAGTCATTTGTAATTTATCTAATAAGTATCTGAAACCTCTTCCTAATTTTGGAATTATGGTGTTTTCCCACACACCCCACTTATACACAGGGACTTGAACACACACACACACACACACACACACACACACACACACACACACTTTGGGTGAGCATCTTCTGCCCCTGGGTACAATTGCTATTTTTTCCAGGAGCTGAAAAAATACCTCAACAATCCTATAGCTGAGAAGCACTCTATATGTACCCTGTTACAGAGTCAGGCATAATACCTTGCAATTTTCCAAGAAGCATTAGTTAAGATTGTTTGCTGTCAAGGCAAGCCACAGGGTGGGAAAAGATATTTGCGACATATATAACTGGTAAATGTGTACTCATGGGGACTACTAGAAACAACCCAAATGTCTATCAACAATAGAATGGAAAAGTAAATTGTAGTACATTCTTGCAAAATGATACCACACAGTAACAACAAGGACCAAACTATAGCTTCACTAGACACCCTGAATAAGCCTCATAATCATAATGTTGGGTTGTCAGAACCAAGCATAAGAGAGTACAGCATGAAACTATTTACTTAAGATCCTAGATAGGAGAAACTACATTAGAGGGTTAGAAATCAGGATAGTGATTCCCTTCGGGGAGCTACTGTTAGGGAGAGGGCCTGAGGCAGAGACCGGGGCTCCTGGGGTGCTGGCTATTTTCCATTTTATTTGGACTTGGGGGGTAGTCAAATGCTCTCTCTGTGATAAGTCATTGAACTGTTAACCTATTTTTCTGTGTGTACTTTCTGCATATTTTTTATATTCCAATTGAGAACACTCCATGATTTAAAAAGAGTCCGCTAAAAACAGAATTTACCAAACTTTTTTTTGAGTACCTACCACGTGTTCTTTAACAGGATAGGGCCTATGTGGGTTTCAAATGAATAAACACCTTGCTTTTAGTGTTAAGAAACTCAAAATCCAGTCATTTATAACAGGGGCGTATTTGGGGGAGGGGTTGATGAGTCCCTGTTCTTCTAAGATCGAAGAGAGAGTCAGGGAAGTTTTCCCTAAAGCACCCATGCTCCAACTTTAGGATATCTATACATTATTAGTGTCTTTACTTTAGTCATAGAACTAATCATACCTGAAAGAATATGACAGAAATTTCAACAGTAACCACAAAGAAAATTAAGTGAGGCACCTGAATTAAGAAACTTTTTTGCCTCTTGGTTTTCCTTTTTATCTTGTACCGTGAATATATTCTGCTCAATGAATATTGAGTGCATTTGTTATATAAAGGCAGGCATCAGTATTCCACTGCTGATATAAGTAGGAAATGGGTATTGTTAGCAGAGAAAAATAATCTCGCTAAACTTTAATCAGAACTTCAATGGGAATTTTGATGCCTGAAAGTTCTAGAATTTTTGAAAATTTGATACTGGCTCAATTATTCCTTGGGACATTATGTGAGGAAAACTGTTATGGAACATGAAGTGCATTAAGGAAAATGGTGTTTGCCATTTCTTGAATTCATTTATTTACTCTATTAAAGACGTTTGGAAAAGTAAAGACATAAAGCTAACGTTCTTTGTGTTACTAAAATTTACTTTAGTTGGGCGACAGTATTAGTGATTTTCACGTAGAGCCTTCAGTATTTCAATAGTCTGCCTGATGGGTTTGGGATAGCTATCAGAGCTTTCACAAAACCGATGTGAATATCAAACACTCCTTAGGCTATTAAATAGGTCTGAAAAATGTATATAGAAAATCAATGGTATGGTAACCAGGAGTTACTCATGAGGGCTGTTGAACTTGGAAATTGGCACAAATCTTGGCCAGGCAGTTGCTTTTATGACCCCACTGCTGACTAGTATCTTCTACTTGACAGAAATAATATACCACACACGAGCCTCTCACTAAATTCAGCTTTTCCTGAATGTTCACTAAGATTTATCTCACATAAGATGGATTGAACTTTCAAGGCTTAGGAAAAACTGTACATTTGTTTCCAACTCACCAGCTAAACAGTATGCCAAGCTCATGTCACACTTGAAAGGAAGGCCTCAAGGATAATTCTGATGCCCCAGAAAGGGCTAGCATTCCATGTCTCCACCCAACATCTTAAGACTGAGGCTTTAAAAGCACCCTTTTTGTGCTGAAACCCAAATTAGCATTAATCATCTGGGCTGTAATAAGTTTCTGACCACGTGTTAAGAATCACTTTTCAGTGTTGCTTGAGAATTAGAATTTTTCATTAAGCTTTGGGTGAGTACTATCTGGAAGTTGCTTAGACATACAGTTTGCCTTTGGACAACGTGGGGGTTGGGGCACCAACCCGTGTTACCGAAGCTCCACATGTAACGGTTGACGTCTCAGAAAGTAACTATTACTAGCCTATGGCTGACCAGAAGCCTTACCTGTAACATAAAGTCAGCGAACACATACTTTGTATGTTAGATGTATTATGTCCTGTATACTTACAATAAAGTAAGCTAGAGAAAAGTAAATGTTATTAAAGGAATCTTAGGGCAGAGTAAATACATTGACAGCACTGTATCTATCAAAAAAACCCTCACATATCATTGGACCTGTGTTGTGCAAACCCATGTTGTTTGAGGGTCAACTATAGTTAAAAAAAAGAAAAAAAAATCTCTGTATATTTTATAAATGTTCTCGATTTATTGGTTATTTTCTTATTTATTATAAATGGGCTATAAATGATAGATATCTAAAATAAAGAAGCATGTTTTGCTAACTCCTCTATGAGTGTAATTTGCTGTAGAACAGTCGAATCCCAGTTGACTTCAGACCGAGGAATATTCGTATTTATGCCTTGAAATAGTGTTTTTGTATTAGGATAGCTAGACATGCTGTGGTAACAAATACACTCTCAGATCTCAGTGGTTTAATCCAGGAAGGTTTATTTCTTTTTTTTTTTTTTTAAGATTTTTTATTTATTTATTTGACAGAGATAGAGTCAGCCAGTGAGAGAGGGAACACAAGCAGGGGGAGTGGGAGAGGAAGAAGCAGGCTCATAGCGGAGGAGCCTGATGTGGGGCTCGATCCCATAATGCTGGGATCTCGCCCTGAGCCGAAGGCAGACGCTTAACCGGTGTGCCACCCAGGCGCCCCTGGGAAGGTTTATTTCTGACCCTGTCTCAGTCTTGTGCAGGTCAGGCACCTCTACTTGGGGAGGCTGTGACTCAGAGATATGAGCTGCCTCAATCTCTCCGCTTCCCTGTCTCATTGTTCCAGCCAAGCTGAAGGACGAAGGAAGAGGAGACAACATGCAGAAGCAATACCAGCTCTGAAGGCTTTGAATGGCATGTGACACACTAGCGCTGTTCCCTTTCCCATCTGCTAGAACTCAGTCATATGTCTCTGTGTGCCCGGGAAGGGGCGAATTGGTGGTCTCTCCCATGGCTGCTTTCCTCAACCAGAACTGTATTGTTTTGCACATCTCAGGGGCTCTTTGTTCCTTCCCCTCCTTTTTTGGTTTAACCCGAATGTAAATATGATGGAGAAATGGAAAGACCAAGGGTGAATTTTCTCCACTTGACATAAGACATTCTTTTCCAGACTAACATACGTCCTTGTCACTTTAAAATGGTGCAAGGGGCACCTCGGTGGCTCAGTCGGTTAAGCATCTGCCTCTGACTCAGGTCATGATCCCAGGGTCCTGGGATGGAGCCCGACATCGGGCTCAGCAGGGAGCCTGTTTCTCCCTCTCCCTCTGCCTGCTGCTGCCCCTGCTTGTGGTCTCTCTCTTTCTGTCATA
Source organism: Ailuropoda melanoleuca (assembly GCF_002007445.2). Lineage (NCBI taxonomy): Eukaryota > Metazoa > Chordata > Mammalia > Carnivora > Ursidae > Ailuropoda > Ailuropoda melanoleuca. The sequence continues at coordinate 13,039,662 of NC_048218.1, forward strand.
TAAATCAATAAAATCTTTAAAAAAATGGTATAAACTGTCTTCTTGGCATTCCAAGACTCAAATTAATATGCAAATTCATGTATCTACCTCTATATATGTTATAGGCACAAAAATCTACAAAATATTTAAATTTGTTTTCTTATAAGGTTAAACAGAAAGGTGTTTATATTTTCTTATAGTATTTTTAAGGGGATTTTAAGGGATTATAGGCATTTGAAGGGATTAAAGCTTATCTAATAATTATTAATTTATTTAATCAGGACCTCATTTTGGGTCTCCTTGTGCCTCAGCAATTCTGATAAAACATCAGTATTAGAATAGTTCAAAGTGTTTTTTTTCCCTTACTTCCATCTCTGTCTATTCAACTACGTTTCTGTAATCTTCTTTCCCCACCTGGTCTTTATTATCTGCACACACACACACACAAACACAAATCCACATACACAATAGCATTTTCGCAGATTAGAACCTTAACTGAAGTTTTCAGGGCAGAAGGGAGGCATAGAGGAGTGCTCACATGAGATAAGGTAAATAAATACGTTTACCATCTTGTCTAGGAGCTCACTCATACAATCTACCCCCGCCCAAGCTCACACTCTCCATATGTGATGCATTCATCATGGGAATTTCTGAGAGAGTAGTCCTGGGTCTCACTCCAGAGGGTCTCTGAGAGACACGTCCCCCTTCCTACTCTTCATAGCCCGAAGAAAATCTGCTTGTCTTTAGGTCTTCTGGATTTTGACACATAAAATTTTCTCCATCTTGTTACACATTGTTATATACTACCTATTTCTTAACAAAATTTTAGGTGATTTACAGTAAAAACCAGTTACAATAAAACTATGAAGTATGAGAGTCAAAGGACAAGACTTGAATAATGAAGAGGGACAGTGACGCCAGTTAGCCCAGACTGAGGAAAAACTATTGTGATTAACTTGGAAACCTAGCTCCAAGCTTTCTGGCTGCTAAGATCATTAAGGAAACTCATTAATTTTCATCTTACTTGATTTGGTAAGTTTCTTTTGTCAGTTTGACATGATTCTTCTTGATTTGGGCTCTGCCATCCAATGTTTGGCCCACCTTTGTTTCCCTTATTTCTTTAACATGTATTCCTTGTATGATCTCATTCATTGATTGAGGTCATTGATCCAAGTCAATTTGGGTCAATTCAAACTCATTGACTAAGTCAATGAAAAAAAATGTTAGCAAAACAGGGCCAAATAGAGCTTTGTGGTATGTTTTGGAGATAACTTTCAGTGTTAACTCCCATTCATTCATTCATTCATTCATTCATTTGTTCTCTCAAACATTACCGAAAGCTGACATGTTCCAGATACTGTGCAAGCATATGGGAAATAATTATTAGTTCTCCTGCTCCTAAGTAGATTGCAATCTAAAGAAAGTAAAGCTTAGAGGGGTTTATCAACTTATTTAAACAGAGATCCAGTCAAATTACAGAGCTGGAATTTGAAACTAAGTCAGTCTTTATTAAAACCCAGATTCTTAACTTTTATCCCCCTACTTTCTCGGTGGTAGGCAGAATTTCTACAATTCCCTCCACAAAAATGTCCTTCTCTGATGCATAGAAGCTGGGAATATAATGAAATATCACTCCTATGATCTCATTATGTTATCTGGCAGAATTAGCCTTACGATTATTTGGGTGGGCCTGCCTGATCACATGATTCCTTAAAAGCAGAGAGCTTTCTCAACCAGTAGCAGATGAGGAAGCCTGAGATTCAGAGCGTGAGGGGCGTTCAGTATACTGTTGCTGGCTCTGAAGAAGAAGGGGGCCACATGTGAATGAATGAGGGTGCTCTCTAGGGGCAGAGAGCCCCTACTAGCTAGCAGCCAGGAAGGGATTGGGTACCTCAGACCTACAGCCATAACCTAAATGAGTTTAGTATTAGACTCATCTTTAGTACCTCCAGTTAATAGCCCAGGCTGCCTGACCCCTTGACTTTGGTCTTGTGAAACCCTAAGTAGAGAACCCAGTTAAGCTTACTGGATTTCTGACCCACAGAATTGTGAGATCACGTATTGTTTAAGCTACTAATTTTGGGGTGATTTTTTACACAGCAATAGAAAACAAATATGTCTTCTTAGATTTAAAAAAATCATCAGTCCACCTCCTTTGGGTAATTGATCAGCCCACTGTGAATCAAACGAGATGCATCTTATCTTCTATAAGAACTTCTCAATATTTTCTTAAATCGTGAGAAAATTCCATGAAACCCAATTGTAACTGTACATCAAATATGTATTTTGACTGGTTCTGTTCTTTATATTCAGTGAGGTGCTTTCCTATATATTTCTCTTTGAGGAACCAGAAATGATAGGTGTCTCTGAACGCATTTGCCCAGTGGGGAAACAGAGTCTCTGAGGTTAGAAGACTTGTGTAATGCCACATAGAAAATTAGTGATGGATCTGGATTGTTTAAATGTGTTTTTCTTTATTTTAAAAAATCTTTCCTTTAGGAAGCAAGATTTCAAAATCTGACTCTGGGCCAAAATTACCTTTAAACGTGGATTTAATGTCTGATGCAGTTGTGACATTTACATAGGGAAATATTTTATAGTTGGTTTTTCTATTCTCATTTTTAAACATATTTCATTACCACAGGGTCTTGGGTTTTGCCAGAAAAATGTCTTTTGGTGACCTCAATTTTATGCTTTTGATTTGTTTTAAACCATGCCATTTCCATTTCAGTAGTGATC
>NC_048218.1:13042566-13046181 GCF_002007445.2 Ailuropoda melanoleuca
GATGGTACTTCACTAAATGATATATTATTCAGTGTTATGTGTTTTTGAATTAGATATAGACAAAATTAAAGTGTATGTCTTATGATACTTGCTTTTTTTAGTTCCACATTATATGCCTGAGGTTCAAATCTCTGTCCTTACTAATTTACTTTGGTTTTGGACTATTACGTGGAAAAATATGTTTAAGTATTGCACTATACTGGTGGCATTGCCTTTTTTGTGGTACTTCAGTCTATTTTTGCCTCAAGTATTTTGAAGCTATGTTATGTGGTGTCTGTTGCATCCTAATACCTTCTTTTGACATTGATGTCTAGGAGGATTGAATAAACACATCTGGCTAGATTAGGGTTAATTTTTTTTAATTTTTTTTTTATTATATTATGTTAGTCANCCCATTCATTCATTCATTCATTCATTTGTTCTCTCAAACATTACCGAAAGCTGACATGTTCCAGATACTGTGCAAGCATATGGGAAATAATTATTAGTTCTCCTGCTCCTAAGTAGATTGCAATCTAAAGAAAGTAAAGCTTAGAGGGGTTTATCAACTTATTTAAACAGAGATCCAGTCAAATTACAGAGCTGGAATTTGAAACTAAGTCAGTCTTTATTAAAACCCAGATTCTTAACTTTTATCCCCCTACTTTCTCGGTGGTAGGCAGAATTTCTACAATTCCCTCCACAAAAATGTCCTTCTCTGATGCATAGAAGCTGGGAATATAATGAAATATCACTCCTATGATCTCATTATGTTATCTGGCAGAATTAGCCTTACGATTATTTGGGTGGGCCTGCCTGATCACATGATTCCTTAAAAGCAGAGAGCTTTCTCAACCAGTAGCAGATGAGGAAGCCTGAGATTCAGAGCGTGAGGGGCGTTCAGTATACTGTTGCTGGCTCTGAAGAAGAAGGGGGCCACATGTGAATGAATGAGGGTGCTCTCTAGGGGCAGAGAGCCCCTACTAGCTAGCAGCCAGGAAGGGATTGGGTACCTCAGACCTACAGCCATAACCTAAATGAGTTTAGTATTAGACTCATCTTTAGTACCTCCAGTTAATAGCCCAGGCTGCCTGACCCCTTGACTTTGGTCTTGTGAAACCCTAAGTAGAGAACCCAGTTAAGCTTACTGGATTTCTGACCCACAGAATTGTGAGATCACGTATTGTTTAAGCTACTAATTTTGGGGTGATTTTTTACACAGCAATAGAAAACAAATATGTCTTCTTAGATTTAAAAAAATCATCAGTCCACCTCCTTTGGGTAATTGATCAGCCCACTGTGAATCAAACGAGATGCATCTTATCTTCTATAAGAACTTCTCAATATTTTCTTAAATCGTGAGAAAATTCCATGAAACCCAATTGTAACTGTACATCAAATATGTATTTTGACTGGTTCTTTATATTCAGTGAGGTGCTTTCCTATATATTTCTCTTTGAGGAACCAGAAATGATAGGTGTCTCTGAACGCATTTGCCCAGTGGGGAAACAGAGTCTCTGAGGTTAGAAGACTTGTGTAATGCCACATAGAAAATTAGTGATGGATCTGGATTGTTTAAATGTGTTTTTCTTTATTTTAAAAAATCTTTCCTTTAGGAAGCAAGATTTCAAAATCTGACTCTGGGCCAAAATTACCTTTAAACGTGGATTTAATGTCTGATGCAGTTGTGACATTTACATAGGGAAATATTTTATAGTTGGTTTTTCTATTCTCATTTTTAAACATATTTCATTACCACAGGGTCTTGGGTTTTGCCAGAAAAATGTCTTTTGGTGACCTCAATTTTATGCTTTTGATTTGTTTTAAACCATGCCATTTCCATTTCAGTAGTGATCTAACTGGTTGGCATTTGATAGCACCTCACATCCATTGTTATATGAATAGACACCGAAAATCGTTTTGATGCAGAAAAAGAAAGCAACTAAGTTTAGGATACTAAAGGAAAGTCAGACTGAACTCTTTGACCCTGAGCCCCAAAGAGCACAGTAAAAATGCTGGGCAAACTATTTTTGTCCTCTGCTTTATAAATGAGTTCTTTTCTTTTTCTGTTGACTACCGTCTGGCACAGCTGCTGTTTTCAGAGCATAAAAGAGATGGGAATCGTGAAAGCACGGAAATAAAACCTTGCCTGAAACACGTTGGCTGGTGAATCATGGCCTGTCTCCTCCATAGCCTGTGCATAGCCTCTAAGTCATTTGTGAATGAAGGAGCACGGGGTAGTGATGGCATCAACAAAGGGAGTGAAGACTGATAGATTCTATTTCTGGGTTTAAATTGATGTTAAAATGACTTTAGAGAAGTCATGTTAACTTTTTTCAGGGCTCCTACCTGCGAAATAAGAAGAAAACCTTTCTTTCTTGGAGATGATATAAAGACCTGTTCTCACAGCTGGATTTTCTTAAGCTTCTCCCTTGCATTCAACCCTGCACACCAGCTCTATGACTTATGCTTTTTCTTGGTAGGGGGGATTCCTAGGACAATAACTCAAATGACTCAGTTTTGATGTTGGTTTGCTTGGACTTTTGAGCTTTGGTTGGGTTCTGGCTTTAGTTCTCTACTCAGAGGAAACCACTCCGTTGAAATTTATGTTTATTATTCTCCACCCCCCACTTTTTTTTTCACTTTTTCCAGATGGTACTTCACTAAATGATATATTATTCAGTGTTATGTGTTTTTGAATTAGATATAGACAAAATTAAAGTGTATGTCTTATGATACTTGCTTTTTTTAGTTCCACATTATATGCCTGAGGTTCAAATCTCTGTCCTTACTAATTTACTTTGGTTTTGGACTATTACGTGGAAAAATATGTTTAAGTATTGCACTATACTGGTGGCATTGCCTTTTTTGTGGTACTTCAGTCTATTTTTGCCTCAAGTATTTTGAAGCTATGTTATGTGGTGTCTGTTGCATCCTAATACCTTCTTTTGACATTGATGTCTAGGAGGATTGAATAAACACATCTGGCTAGATTAGGGTTAATTTTTTTTAATTTTNTGTTAATCACCATACAGTACATCCCCAGATTCCGATGTAAAGTTTGATGATTCAATAGTTGCATATAACACCCAGTGCACCGCGCAATACATGCCCTCCTTACTACCCATCACCAGCCTATCCCATTCCCCCACCCCTTTCCCCTCTGAAGCCCGCAGTTTGTTTCTCAGAGTCCATAGTCTCTCATGCTTCATTCCCCCTTCTGATCACCCTCCCCTTCTTTATCCCTTTCTTCTCCTACCGATCTTCCTAGTTCTTATGTTCCATAGATGAGAGAAATCATATGATAATTGTCTTTCTCTGCTTGACTTAGTTCACTTAGCATTATCTCCTCCAGTCCCGTCCATGTTGCAGCAAATGTTGAGAAATCGTTCTTTTTTTTTCCAGATACTTTATTTATTTATTTATTTATTAATGTTTTTTTATTATATTATGTTAGTCACCATACAGTACATCCCCGGTTTCCGATGTAAAGTTCGATGATTCATTAGTTCCGTATAACACCCAGTGCACCATGCAATACGTGCCCTCCTTACTACCCATCACTGGTCTATCTCATTCCCCCAACCCCCTTCCCTCTGAGGCCCTCAGTTTGTTTCTCAGAGTCCGTAGTCTCTC
>NC_048218.1:13046259-13095852 GCF_002007445.2 Ailuropoda melanoleuca
TCCTAGTTCTTATGTTCCATAGATGAAAGAAATCATATGATAATTGTCTTTCTCTGCTTGACTTATTTCACGTAGCATTATCTCCTTGANAGCATTATCTCCTCCAGTGCCGTCCATGTTGCAGCAAATGTTGAGAATTCGTTCTTTCTGATAGCTGAGTAATATTCCATTGTATATATGGACCACAGCTTCTTAATCCAGTCATCTGTTGAAGGGCATCTCGGCTCCTTCCATGATTTGGCTATTGTGGACAATGCAGCTATGAACATTGGGGTGCATATGGCCCTTCTCTTTACTACGTCTGTATCTTTGGGGTAAACACCCAGTAGTGCAATGGCTGGGTCATAGGGTAGTTCAATTTTTAACTTTTTAAGGGACCTCCACACTGTTTTCCAGAGTGGCTGTACCAACTTGCATTCCCACCAACAATGTAGGAGGGATCCCCTTTCTCCACATCCTCTCCAACAATTGTTGTTTCTTGCCTTGTCTATCTTTGCCATTCTAACTGGCGTAAGGTGGTATCTCAGTGTGGTTTTGATTTGAATTTCCCTGATGGCTAATGATTTTGAACATTTTTTCATGTGTCTGTTAGCCATTTGTATGTCTTCATTGGAAAAGTGTCTGTTCATATCTTCTGCCCATTTTATGATTTGTTTATTTGTTTCTCAAGTATTGAGTTTGAGAAGTTCTTTGTAGATCTTGGATACCAGTCTTTTATCTTGTAGCATCATTTGCAAATATATTCTCCCATTCCGTGGGCTGCACTTAGTTTTTTTGACTGTTTCCTTGGCTGTGCAGAAGCTCTTTATCCTGATAAAGTCCCATAAGTTCATTTTATCTTTTATTTCTCTTGCCTTTGGCGATGTGTCGTGAAAAAGGTTGCTCTGGCCGATGTCATAGAAGTTGTTGCCTATGTTCTCCTCTAGAATTTTGATGGATTCCTGTCTCACATTGAGGTCTTTCATCCATTTGGAGTTTATTTTTGTGTATGGTGTGAGAGAGTGGTCAAGTTTCATTCTTTTGCATGTAGCTGTCCAATTTTCCCAGCACCATTTATTGAAGAGACTGTCTTTTTTCCACCGGATGTTTTTTCCTGCTTTATCAAAGATTAGTTGCCCAAAGAGCCGAGGGTCCATTTCTGGGTTCTCTATTCTGTTCCATTGGTCGATGTGTCTGTTTTTGTGCCAGTACCATGCTGTCTTTGTGATCACAGCTTTGTAGTACAGCTCGAAATCTGGCATTGTGATGCCCCCAGCTTTGTTTTTCCTTTTCAACAGTTCCTTGGCGATTCGGGGCCTTTTCTGGTTCCATACAAATCTAAGGACTATTTGTTCCAGTTCTTTGAAAAATGTCATTGGTATTTTGATCGGGATGGCATTGAAAGTGTAGATTGCTCTGGGTAACATGGACATTTTAACTATGTTAATTCTTCCAATCCATGAGCATGGAATATTTTTCCATCTTTTTGTGTCTTCTTCAATGTCTTTCAGGAGTGATTTGTAGTTTCTAGAATATAGATCCTTTACTTCTCTGGTTAAGTTAATTCCAAGGTAACGTATGATTTTTGGTGCTATTGTAAATGGGATGGATTCCCTAATTTCTCTTTCTTCATTCTCATTATTCGTGTATAGAAATGCAACTGATTTCTGAGCATTGATTTTGTATCCCGCCACATTACTGAATTGCTCTATAACTTCTAATAGTTTGGGAGTGGATTCTTTTGGGTTTTCCATATACAGTATCATGTCATCTGTGAAGAGAGACAGTTTGACTTCTTCTTTGCCGATTCAGATACCTTTTATCCCTTTTTGTTGTCTGATTGCTGTTGCAATGTAGATTAGGGTTAATTTTTGAAGAACATTCCTCAGTTATGCTGAAGATCTTTCCTCTGTCTGAGAATTTACATCAGTGTGCATTTTAGATGTACAAATAAAAGAAAGCATTAGATTAGTGGACTGTGTAAATAACACCAGTAGGATTTGTGCAAATTATTATTGCTTTTTTGGTAGTGTTGGGGAAGCTGTGTTTCTATTTCTTCTGTTGGATTCATTAAATAGGTTTGCTATCACTTCTTTTCATAGTTGATACATTAACTTGTTCATGACTTTCTGGGTCTATTAGTCCCCTGAGAGGAAAAACATGATGCTTAAGGCCACGAGTCAGTGAAGGAAGAAAGATGAGGGGAGGAGCCGCAGAAAAGAACCCAGTCAGTTGATATCTATCTGTCTAGAGTCCTAGTATCTTCCTTGTCCTTTATAGTTTCTGGGCTCCTCATGGAAGTAGGAAGGAGATGGGCTTTTAAGATCTGCTGTCCCAGTTTCAACTGTGGCACAAGAAATCATTAAATAACATTATACAGAGTGTGGATATGAATGACATTAAACATTGGACACCTAGACCAGCATTTTTGAGATCTTAGTTTCATGGCACCATTTAAAAAAAGTCCAAGTTACCTTTAATCTTAAACGTATTCAGAGGATGATAGCAATTATCCATAATTTTGAGAGATAGGCAAGAACAATACATTTTTGAACCGTATAGTTTTGACAGAGCACAGTTCCTTTTGAAGTGCTTTATCAGGAATGAAAATACTGAAGTGTGCGGAGAGTATGCAAATACGTTCAAGTGCACACAATTAAAACCCTGAGATGCATTGATGATAAATCATTTCACTGTGGTTGCAAGTATTCGCAATAGGAATTCAAATTGATAATTATGATGATATGATTCTTAGAATAGCTAACAGTTTTCCATTTTCATCTGCTCTTTGAAATAAAAAGAGGTATATAATAACAAAAAACCCATCTATAGTAGGCAGATTGCATTTCAAATACATGGGAACTCTTTCTTCTGTCTGGCAGTCTTGCATAGAAGTGCCTTGAGAAAACAAGGAGAAAAAAAAGGCTGGTCCTGTTCCCAGGATCTCACACTCCGAACCTCAGAAGAAATCTCAAAAGCTCTAGTTCCAAAATTATGTCCGATGTAGGCCTTAAAGAATGAGAGTAGGTGCTCTGTGCACCCATTACGATGCAGTTGGGTAGTACTGGAAGTTAAGGGATTCCAACCAATCCCTCTGCCGAGCAAGCCTTGACTGATGGATCTCATGATGGGAGTGTGCATGAGGGTGGGTTAGGGGAGGACTCCTGTGGTTTCTTATCCACTGGGCCATTTCTTCTCTGCTTTTGTTGCTCCCTCAGCTTGGAGGGATGAGTCAACCTCAGCAGACATTCTTCCAATTCAGAACCCACATTGATCGCGTATAGGATGGCTTTGTGGAGGTACAGGAGGGCTAGCTTGGATGGATGCTGGGATCGCTGGGCTCTTGCTGGAGAGCTGGCTGGGTGCAGTGAAATCAGCTCATTTCCTCCTGACACAGGATCCCTCCTGGAAAGGAGACTGTTCTGCCATTCACTCTCATCTTTGGTCTGCCTGGCCCCAAAGCATTTCAATGTTTAATTTTCAAAAGTGCTGATTTTAAAATGTAGATTTTATTATTATTCAGGTATGATGAGGCCAACGGATCAGGAGATGACTTTCATTGAGAAGACCGTATGTTACTCATGAACTGTTTCCCAGGGTGGGGGGCGGGTGCCACCCCCCACAGGGCCACACAGGGAAGCACCAGGGCCAGTTAGGAGGCAGAGGGAGTGAGAGGAAAACATGGGCAAGAACCTGTGCTGGGGTTTCTACAGGAAAGAATGGGTAAGGCAGGGCAAGCAGGCTTGGGATGGGCCATTTTGCATGATTTCAGTGGGCTCTGGGGCAAATGGCTGCCCTTGGGGTCTGGTACCCTGGGACGATTAGGGCAAGGGAATAGGGGTCCCAGAATATAAAAGCCTGATAGAGGAAGTGGTTGGGGGGGTATAGGCATCTTCGGATTGGATGGTTTTCATATGAAAGGTAGGTGTGTAAGTTCCTTTGCTATCTCTAGAACTTGGCTAGCACTGGGAGGGACAGTCCCCAGAGTCCGCAAGCCCTCAAGATGTCAAAGCATCAGAATGGCATAGTTCCTGCGGTGCTGCAATGACAAGTGCCCCCCCCTTCCCATGGGCACTTCTCGAGGCTTTGCACGATTATCTAATAGTGACTAGACTCTGGGTAGTCCCATGACCTTGCTGAGGGAGCCTGTATGCACTGATAGGACATTGTGTCTGCCTTAAGGTTCCCCTTCCTGCCTCCCATGCCTACCCTGGGGTGGCGGATTCTGCTGCGGACTTTGACTAAGACATCACTGAGCCTCTCCGAGTTTCATCTGGGAACTGTGGACAAGGGCAGTCTTATCTATTGAGAATGAATCAGAAAAACAGACATGAAAGGGATTTAAAGCACAATGTGCTGTACTGTACAAGAATGATTCATGATAACTTGGTAGGGAAAAGACGGAGATACCTCCGAAAGAAGCATACATTAAAATAGAAGTAACATGACATACTACCAACAATGCAACGAAGTCTGTCTTCTTTAGTTTGATGTAAAGCTGACATAGTAAGCCCGAGCTCCATCTGGCGTTCCTAAATTCAGAGCTTTGGCTCTGCGTGGAGGTGATTTATAGAATTTGGCAACCCTCAACCTCACCGTGGAAATGTTGGCCAAGTCTGTGGCATTCTTAATTAAATCATCACAGCGCAGTATCTGTGCGCTCTTGTCTATTTCTTTTGAAGTAAGATATGGGCAATTTCCCTGTACGCCCTTAAGCATTTCAGGTTTCCTCAAAACAGTTTCCACGAAACCTGTTTTTCTTTATGCCTGTGACAAAGTCCTAGAGAGGCTTTGATTCTCCCGTTTGCCAATCCAGTTAAAAAGAAACAGCCTTTCTTTTGACTCACTGGGGATCCTGCCTGTAAGCTCGGTTTATTTCCTTCCATGCCTGGTGCGTACTAGTTAGTAGCTGCTTGGTGTCCCAGATTTTAAAACAGAAGGTGGTGAGGCTTCCTGTAGGATTATGGCAGTTCTCAAGAAGCAAACATAAAGAAGACAGAGGGAAGGTGATCACATTCGTGTTTTGAGGACCTCAGCAAGCAGACACAATTGAAATATACCATCCGCAGAGAGGAGAGAGAGACCTGTGGGTTTAGAGAGAAGGATTAGAATCGGAGTTATCCGAATAACAGGCAGGAAGCTGGGAACTCATGTGCAAATGCCAGCACTGTTGCTGAGACACCTGTTGTTTCCATTTATTATCTGAGAAATAGGGTGAGCCATCTCATTGTATAAGAAGGCCACAGGCACCAGAGGATGACATGGAAGCGCCCAGAAGATTCGAACTTCTCTGGAAATGCAGAAGAATGCTGTTTACGCAACTAATGAATCATGGAACTTTACATCAAAAACCAGGGATGTACTGTATGGTGACTAACATAATATAATAAAAAAATACTATTATATAAATAAAAGAATGCTGTTTAATGCAGACGGTAAAACAATTGTGATTGCCAATGCACAAGCTTTAAAAATACGTTATAAACTTTCATTTCTGGAATAATGTTTCTCAGTGGAAGGTCTTATTCTCAATAAATGGGAAAACTTAAAATGTAAAAAACAGTAATAAGATTTACCTTGCTTAACGAGAAGAAAAAATCACTTGTAAAATGAAGATTAAACATGTCATGGCCTCGGGGCGCCCAGGGGGCGCCGTTGGTTGAGAATTCAACTCTTGGTTTCGGCTCCTGTCATGATCTCAGGGTCCTGGGATGGAGCCCTACTTCAGGCTCCGCACTCAGACGGGAGTCTGCCTAAGATTCTTTCTCCCTCTCTCCCTGCCCACACCCCTGCCCCATGCCCTCACTCTCTCTCTGTCTCTCTCTTTCTCTAAATATAAATAAATAAATCTTAAAAAAAAAAGAACAACAACAACAACAACAACAATAACAACAACAAACCCCACATGCCCTCTTTCTGGAAAGATCCACCAGCTCCCACACAGTAGATCTTAGGCTGAACGACATAACTCTTTCACATTACTAACTTCCCCGTGTTTGCCCTTCATGTCTGGGAATGGTCTTAGCCCTGGTTTTCATAAGACTTTGGAAGTTGTGAAGTAAGCAAATAGTTGGTGGAGGCAGCTTCAGGCCCCTCGAGGGATTCTGGGCCCTCCTTAATTTCAGAGACCCCCTGGAAGCTCATATAGTTTAGGTCCTGGGGGTGGGAGGCTGGCACAGAGTAGATATCTCTGGGTTTAATATCGGATCCAGCTCTTAGCAGATGTGGGCACGTGGGCTCTCCAGCGGTGTCTTTCCCATCTCCCAGGACTTCCCAGACCTGGAATTTGGGACTTTCTCCCTTCCTGACACCGTGTACTCTTGTTCCTGCAGGGCTGGCTCCCCATCCTCACAGGAACACCTGCTCCCACAGTTCCTCTCTGTTGTCATAGTTTTTGCTCCATTCCACCTCCTTTGTTTCTCTACTCAACCTGGACCCCAGGGCCCAGTGCGTACAAATTCCTCATTCACATTTTAGCACCCCTCACCCCATATAGCCTCACTCCATTTCCACTTGTCACATCCTTTTCTGGATAGGGACACTTTCTCCTGCTATTCCCAGGTCCCAAGAACTGATAGAAGAGGGTGAGGAACTTCTGAGCTGTCAATCCTCAGCTCTCTTCTTCCCCCAGGAAATTCTCCACTCTTACTTTGCTCAGATGATCAAATCTGTCTAACAGAGACCCCTTTATTCCCCTTATATCACTTCTAAAGTTCTCTGAGTGTGGGGAGGGTATTTTTGAGATATTAACCTATGCCAACTTTATCTCTCCCAGCATCTCTTCCTTTCTCTTCCCATGCATAGAAGCAGTGAATTGGCTCCATGTTCATGCTCTCAGCAGAGGGATAGGATTGGAGGGCGGGGGGGTCTTACAGGTTTTGGTTGCAGAAAATCCCTGAGCTCTTAAGAGAAAGGGAGAACTGAGACTTGACACAATGCTTGGATGAAACAAGAAAGGAGGATTCTCATCCCCAGCCCACCCTAGTCCTTCCCCAAACTAGAAGATTCCTCTGGGATGGTGGGGAATACAGAGACTCTGTGAGGCCTGGAGAGAGGGAACCCACTGCGTTCTTGCTCAACAGAATTGCAAGGAGAAAACGGAGTCATGGCGATTAAGCAGATGGGTCCTTATTGTGGCAGAGATTGCTGCACTCCTGGCGTGGCACAGAGGCCACAGCAAGAGTCCCCTGCCACTGGAATGATGTGGAAATGGCAGAGAGAGCCTCCAGACTGAACACACAGGTGTGTCTCAGTGGAAATCCCTGACCATGTTTTAGTGCTCTGAGCATGCCGGAACCTTGACAGAGCCGTGGCAAAGAAAGGAGGGTGGGGAGAATCAACTAGGATACAATTTCCACCAACCTAGTGGGCCAAGGGCTTATAATGCAAATTACGTTGAGTTACAGAATAGACCATTTATATTTATTGCACACTCAAGTGAAAGACTGAGATTCACCGAAGGGGCATCTGCACCCCAATGTTTATAGCAGCAATGTTCACAAGAGCCAAACTGTGGAAAGAGCCCGGAAGTCCATCAACAGATGAATGGATAAAGAAGATGTGGTATATATACACAAGGGAATACTACTCAGCCATCCAAAAATGAAATCTCGCCGTTTGCAATGATGTGGATGGAATCAGAGGGTATTATGCTAAGCGAAATAGTCAGAGAAAGACAATTATCATATGATCTCACTCATCTGTGGAATTTAAGAAACAAAACAGAAGATCATAGGGAAGGGAGGGAAAAATAAAACAAGACAAAACTAGAGAGGGAGACAAACCATCAGAGACTCTTAACTCTGGGAAACAAACTGAGGGTTGCTGGAGGGGAGGTGGGTGGGGGGATGTGGTAACTGAGTGATACGCATTAAGGAGGGCATGTGATGTAATGAGCACTGGGTGTTATATGCAACTGATGAATCACTGACCTCTACCTCTGAAACTAGTAATATACTATATGTTGGTTAATTGAATTCAAATTAAAAAAAATAAATAAAATGGGAAAAAAACCCTGAGATTCAGACCCACTTCATTGCTTTCTGTTCCATTTTCACTGCGAGTACACCATGCCATCATCCCTAACTATTGTTTAACATTTTCCAACATCTACCAAACCTTTGCTGCAATATACAGCCCTTCTTATATTATGTAATTTTAATTCTCAAGGGACAGATGTCAGAGTACCTAAGACAAGAAGGTGAGTCTGTTGGCTCATGGGACCCAAGGACACATTGAATGGGAAAACCACTGGAAAGGCAGTACTGCAGCCATGCCTCGGAAATAATTGGAACTTGGGTCTAGTTGCCCTTAGGATTCTTTCTCTCCATTTCTTCCATCCACTTCTCTCTGAAAACTGGAATTATCATCTTTCTTTGAGGACTGCCTGGGTTATTCTAGCAGGGAAGAAATATGATTGCTGACACCACCAAAGTTTTTCATGTTAAAATTTCTGCTACGGAGAAAAGACTGACTCATGCTTTCTTTTTGGTACCACATTTAGAAATCCACACATTCCTTATGTCAGCTGCAAGGTTCAAGGTGGGGGTAGAAATAGTTTACAGAAAGGACTGGGCAAGGGGTGGAACAGACAGAACAATAGACATCCCTGACCCATCTTGAAGACAGGTAAGCCGTTAGTAATTACTGGCTGTCATTTAGGTGGGCTGTGAGCATGCACATTCAGTCACAGCAAGTAAATACTCACAAAGGAATGGGAGTGTATTACCTGTATGTTTCCACCTCTTTACTGCTCGCTGTCCTCGCTTGCAGTCCTCTTCCTGCTTTAAGCACCATGAAGAAATTCTCTTAAAGGTCACTGTGAGTGACCTCATAACTCTCCAATGCAACTACCTCTTCTCTCTGTTTTTTTTAAATAACCACCCTCCTTTATCTTTCTATAGTAGTTGACTCTGTTCATGGCCTCATTTTGCCAAAACACCTTTTTCGCAGCTCAAATTCATGTGCCCTTTTTTACCTGAATTACTGCCTCCCAGATGGCACCTTCTGCGCCCTTTGCTGATTTTTCCTTTCTCTTTCTGCTCCTTAATTGTAGGTAGTCATCATGTTTCTGACCTCTGCCCCATTTTTCTCTGCTCTCTTGCCTACTGTGATTGGAAGGCTCCAGTAGCTTTTTATTTTCCACAGCATAAAACCAAAAGCACTAAAAGCCTCAAAAAGTTAAAGCAAAGTTAACATTCCATAATAATAATGTGATGAATGATAATAGTAACAGCACGAATTGACAATTATTGAGCATTGATCACTGCTCTAAACACTTCACTTGAATTAAGCCATTTGATGTTCATCCTATAAAATGAATATATTTTTTTTTAACTGAAAAAGAAGGGCATGTGCAGGAATTGAATACTTGTCTAACATCAAACGATGAGAAAGGCAATGTTCATACTTGGGGAGCCTCCTAGACATGCCTACAGCTTCATGGCATTCTTATTTTTGCTTCTGGTGATTGGCTTCCATACCATCATTTAACATTCTGCCCCTCCTTCAAGGAAGATGGTCTCAGATTACTCCTTCTCAGTCCCTAAATGACTCCTTCCCTCCTTTGAACTCCCATGGTGTCTTGTGTGTGCCTTGCTTATAAATTTGTAATTTTATATTCTACTTGATGATTTAAAATATGTCATCTCATTTAATAGACCATCAGCACCTGTAGGTTTGTATGCCCCCCACCATTTCCAGTTTCCCAACACCATTTGTTGAAGAGACTGTCCTTTTTCCATTGGATATTCTTTCCCACTTTGTTGAAGATTAGTTGGCCATATAGTTGTGGGCCCATTTCTGGGCTCTCTCAGTGCTTTGTCTTATCACAGATGCTCAATTCATGCTTATTAAATGAATAGATCCGCCACTTGTCAAATAATAAATACTTACTGAAAATCTTCTCTAAGGCTTTATAGACCAAAGCTGCCTGAAGTTTGGTACTCTTCCTAAAACTATTTGTTATGGTGAGGTAAGGAGCTTGTATCAGAGTGCAAATCAACATAGAGCTTTCTTCATTAAGAAAGTCCTGCTAAGGATATAAAATCAGTGTGCAGAAGTCTGTTGTATTTCTATACATTTTTAATAAAGCAGCAGAAAAAGAAATCAAAGAATTGATCCCAGTTGCAATTGCACGAAAAACAATAAGACACCTAGTAATAAATCTAACTGAAGAGGTAAAGGATCTGTACTCTGAAAACTATAGAACACTTATGAAAGAAATTGAAGAGGGCACAGGGAAATGGAAATGCTCATGGATTGGAAGAGCAAATATTGTTAAAATGTCTATACCACTCAAAGCAATCTACACATTTAATGCAAGCCCTATCAAAATACCACCAGTATTTTTCACAGAGATAGAACAAACAATCCTAAAGTTTGTATGGAACCACAAAAGACTCAGAATAGCCAAAGCAATTCTGAAAAAGAAAAACAAAATTGGAAGCATCATGATTCTGGATTTCAAGCTATATTATAAAGCAGTAGTGATCAAGACAGTATGGTCCTGGCACAAAAACAGACACATAGATCACTGGAACAGAATAGAAACCCAGAAGTGGACCCACAACTATATGGCCAACTAATCTTCAACAAAGCAGGAAAGAATATCCAATGGAAAAAAGACAGTCTCTTCAACAAATGGTGTTGAAAAAACTGGGCAGCTACATGCAGAAGAATGAAACTGGACTACTTTCTTACGCCAGACACAAAATAAATTCAAAATAAACAAAAGACCTAAATGTGAGACAGAAAACCATCAAAATCCTAGAGGAGAACACAGGCAGTAACCACTCTGACCTTGGCTGTAGCAACTTCTTACTAGACATGTCATTGGAGACCAGGGAAACAAAAGCAAAAATGAACAATTGGGACTTCATCAAGATAAAAAGCTTCTGCACAGTGAAGGAAATAATCAATAAAACTAAAAAGCAGCCTACAGAATGGGAGAAGATATTTGCAAAGGACATATCAGATAAAGGGTACTATCCAAAATCTATAAAGAACTTATTAAACTCAACAGCCCAAACCAAGAAGAGATCCCAAACCAGAAGACGTGAATAGACGCTTCTCCAAAGAAGACATCCAGAGGTTTACAGACACATGAAAAAGTGTTCAACATCTGTCATCATCAGGGAAATACAAATCAATACCATGGTGAGATACCACCTCACACCTGTCAGATTGGCTACAATTAACAACACAAGAAATAACAGGTGTCAGAGGGGATGTGGAGAAAGGGGAACCGGGAATGCAAACTGGTGCAGCCACTCTGGAGAACAGTTTGGAGGTTCCTCAGAAAGTTAAAAATAGAGCTACCCTGTGATCCAGTGAGCACACTAGGTATTTACCCAAAGGATACAGAAATACAGATTTTAAAGGATACATACCCCCTGATGTTTATAGCAGCATTATAGCCACACTATGGAGAGAGCTCAAAGGTCCAGCAACAGATGAATGGATAAAGAAGATGTGCTATATATATAATGGAATATTACTCAGTCATCAAAAAGAATGAAATCTTGCCATTTGCAATGACACGGATGGAGCTAGAGTGTATTACGCTAAATGAAATAAGTCAGTCAGAGAAAGGCAAATACTATATGATCTCAATCACATGTGGAATTTAAGAAAGAAAACATGTGAACACGTGGGAAAGAGGAAAAGGAAGAAAAGGAAAGAGGGAAACAAACCATAGGAGACTCTTAACAATAGAGAACAAACTGAGGGTTGATGAAAGGAGAGGTGGGTAGGGGATGGGCCAGATGGGTGATGGGGATTAAAGAGAGCACTTAATGTGAGGAGCACTGGGTGTTGTATGTAAGTGGTGAATCACTGAATTCTACACCAGAAACCAATATTGCATTGTACGTTAACTAACTAAAATTTAAATAAAAAAAAGCCCTGCTAAGAAAAAAATGTTGGTTGAATTAAACAATATGCAAATAAAACAGTAAATAAAAAATAGTTTGAAGAACTGGATTTTGAGTAGCACTGCTCTAGGGGATAGAAAGCAGGCATGATATGACTTCTGCTCCTGGGGACTTACATTCTAGCTGAAGATATATAATATGATATTTTAAAATAAGAACAGCAACAACTAAATCACAAGATGATAAGCATGCAGGTGAGTAAAAAGAATAAAGGAATTAAAGTGAGTCCAAACTTTTGGCCCAACTCTCTGATTATTGCAGATCAACAAACAAAGTCTCAGGTTATTATAGGCAAGTCTTAATAATGCAAAATGCTTCCATGGAAGCGAAAAATGAGAAACACAATTCAAAATACGACCAGATGTTAACTGTGATGTGAACATTCATAACAGTTACAGGTGATGTGGGTACCACAAGAAAATTCTCTGATCTTTATCTGTAGATCCAATAAAATCTAAAAGTTTGTGTGATGAAGTATGACAATTAGGATGTAAATGATTTAAAAATGTATTTTTGCAGTCTTTATGTCTTTGCTCTACTTAAAAATTCTCAATTTATCTTGTTAAAAAAATGTAAATACTTAAGAAAGCACTTTCTGAGTGGCTGCATTTTCTTTATAGGGCTTTTAAACGTAGATGTATGCAGCAAGGCTTTCGAACATTTGTTTGTTGGCTACAAATACAATTTTAAGTAGTCTGACAATCATCATTTTGGGGGGGAAATATTATCAACAAGCACAGACTTACTGAACCAGGCATTATGCCCAAAGTAGAAATGATTACAAATATTGGGTTGAATGTGCCAGATTTCTTGAACAGTCACTTCCTCAAGACGTGTGTTAAACAGCAGATTGCTACGGAAATAGAAGAAGAAATGAACACGTCTTGAGGAACAAAATGTATAATCTGACAGCAGAAATATATGCTGTTGCAGGTAAAGGAGAAAGAAAAATCTCTACTCCAAAACAAAGTCAATACTGTTGTGGTTCATGCGCTTCCTGAGAAAATATTTTCCCTGCCTGGGCACACACGAGATGGGGTGCAGCTGGCAGCAGGTAGAGACAGATTCTAGCACAAATAGTCTGGCACACACTTACAAAGGGGTTATAAAAACCATCTGATTTACATTCTCTATTAGCTCCATACCCATTACTGAACTAAGGGAACACACACGGGACTTCATTTTTCATCAAAATGAGATCCCAAGGAAACCGAAGCAAAATGTGAACAGAAAAAAAAAACAAAAACAAAAACAAAACCCAAACCCTGAAAAATATAGAAGTCCAGTGTCACAGTGAGGAATTGTTGAGTAATTTTGCTTAAAAGCTATTTAAAGATAAACACAGCAGATGAAGAAGGAGGAAAATCAAGATGGAGAGACTTTCAAGCTTGGTCATTAAGTGATCTTCATTGATTAGGGATGAACGGCAGATACATGAGCCCTGGGTGTAAGTGACACTTTTGCTTGGCACTTTTTCATTCTATTCAAGATGAGAGAGGATCCAGAGGCTGTTTTCTTCAGACTCTTACAAGGCTCAGGTTGAGAAGTACTGCAGAAACCTGTATGAGCTTCAGTTTTGTTACAGACTGAACTGTGTCCCAAATTCATATGTTGGAACCCTAATCCCCAAAGTGACTGTATTTGGAGACAGGGCCTTTAAGAAGGTAATTAAAGTTAAATGGGGTCACAAAGTGGGGTCCCAATCCAACTGGACTGGTGTCCTTATAAGAAGAGAGAGAGAGAGAGACATCAGAGATGCTCGTACACAGAGAAAAGACCACGTGAGGACAGAGCAAGAGAGCAGCCATATGTAAGCCAAGCCAAGAGGCCTCAGGAGAAACCAAATCCACTGACATCTTGATCTTGGACTTCTAGCCTCCAGAACTGTGAGAAAATAAATTTCTGTTGTTTAAGACGCTCAATGCATGGCACTTTATATAGTAATCCTAGCAGACTAAGACATTCTAGAGGTGTTCTACTCAAAAGTGTGGCTTGTGGGCCAGAGCCAGTCTACAAAGTGTTTGTTCATAGACCATGGTAGGTTAAGTACTGAAATTGAGAGTAAGATTTAAGAAACTTAAAAAAAAAAACAATTTGGCAGATTTATTTTATGTTTCTTGAATCAAACTGTACAATATTGAGACAAGTGATACGTATTCCTTTGGAAAATTTCACTTTCCTAATAATTTATTTCTGCTGTATTTGACAAAAGTATCACTTTGTGATGGATTGGAAAAATAATCTGGTCCTTCTGCATAGGGACAATGTTTGCAAGGAAACTAGTTCCCTCATTTCTCATCTGTGTTTCAAATCTAAGACAGATGATTAAATTCTGTGATCTCTGAACTGATGTAGGTCACAGGAATCAAAGAGAGATTGACTTCCATCTTCCCCACTCAGATTCTCATTGAGGAATGGCCTAGATTTTTCTTTCTTTTTTCTTGTTTTTGAATGAAGACAATGTACACTGAAGGGTAGGCCCAAAGAACATGGTTCTTACTGTCAGAGCTTACCAAGAGCTCCTTGTTGCTTCCTCAGATAGCTTAAGAATACAAGAATTGCTGGGGCGCCTGGGTAGCACAGTTGTTAAGCGTCCGCCTTCTGCTCAGAGCGTTNTATCTATTTACTTGACAGAGATAGAGACAGCCAGAGAGAGGGAACACAAGCAGGGGGAGTGGGAGAGGAAGAAGCAGGCTCCCAGCAGAGGAGCCTGATGTGGGGCTTGATCCCATAACGCTGGGACCAAGCCCTGAGCCGAAGGCAGACGCTTAACCGCTGTGCCACCCAGGCGCCCCAACCTTATGAATTTCTAATGAGGCAGTTGAAGGTTGGAAAGTCCAGGGACTGTGCACTAGTAAGTCATGGCGCTAGTAAGCAATCAATTGGAATTACTCTCTCTCCTCCAGTACATTCAACTCATAGCTAAATCCTATTGGTTCTGCCTCTTAAGCGAGTTTCAAATCAGTCTTGTTTGGCCAGTCATATTACCATGAGTTTAGTTCAGTCTGGACCAATACAGTGACCACTTAACTGGTCTCCCTACTTGTCTTCCTACCCCTCTAACTGCCCCGGTTTGATGATCATGTGTCCTGTGTTAAACTCTCTCTTCCTTATGTTGAAAGGGTATCACATGAGAATAAGTTGCTGATTGGTTTCCTCTTAGGTCAGATATTCTGATGCTTCCCTTAACCTCAATGTAGCAACAAGCTGACCCCAACAGAAGAATTCCTTACAGAATTCTTTCAAGCCCCAAGGAGAGGGAAACACTAACAGGGATTCACTTCAGATACATCTATCATAACGACCCAAATAATAGTGACTTGTGCAAGATAGGTGCTTTATTACCCTCTTGAATGAATGAAGTCTTGGTAGGTAGAATGTAGTGGGTGGAGCAGTTTAGGAATGTCAAGATCAATTTCTGTAACTCCTTAGATTCTCTCTCACTGTCCGTTGTGAGAGACTTTTGCCATTCCCACCTCCATAGCTGTTTTTCAGGTGGAGAGAAAGAGGGAACCCCAAGGGCCGGTGTGTCCTGTGCCAACTGATTTACCCTATTGAGGTGCTTGCTGGAGGCCCTAAGTAAGAATTTCCACTTGTCATTGGCTACAACTGTGTCACATGGTTACAGTAGATGCTGGGAAAGGAGGAGTTTTTGTCTTTGTTTGTATTTAACTAGGTTCATTGGGTTCTGTTTGGAAGAACAGCAGAACTTTTGCCTAGAAGGCAGCCAGCACTCTCTGCTGCTGATTAATGCAAATACTCTAAGCGCGCATCTTCTAATTCAAGAAGTGAGCAGCTTGGTTGTGTTGCTGAAGGGAGAAATTCTCTGGACCTTGTTACCTTACTGCCCACTAAATAGGGGGACTGGGGAGCAAGAGAGGAGGACCAATATACATCTTTTCATAGAGACCAGCCTATAGCAGGAAAAGTCTTTTGGAGATTCCATACTTCAATGTCAAAAAATTTTCCCCCTCTTTATCTGGTTTTTAGTAGCTTTTGCCATCATGTGCCCAAGTGTGGTTTTCTTTGCGTTTGTCCTACATAGAGAGTATCTTGAGTGCATGGCTTAGTGTTTTTCATCAGTATTAGAAAATTCTCATTCATCATCTCTTCAAATATTTCTGCTGTTCATTCTCTCTTCCCTTTCTTTTTGGGACCCCACTTATACAGGATTTAGGCCTTTCTTACCTTGTTCCAGGAGTCATTCTGCTGTTAAGCATTTTCCTTTTTTGTTTCCCTCTCTCATGTTTCATTATGGCTGTTTTTCTACTTAGCAATATTTTTCAGTTCATTAATCCTTTCTTCTATTTATCTAATGTGGTGTTAATCCTATTTCTTTAGTTATTAATTTCAGTAGTGCATCTTTATTTTAAAAATGTCTATGTTTCTTCTTCTTAATAAATTTCAGGTATCTGATGAAATTTATCATCTTGCCATCTATATTCTTTTTCTTAATTTATAAAAATATTTTTTTATTGTATTATGTTAGTCACCATACAGTACATCCCTGGTTTTTGATGTAAAGTCACCATACAGTACATCCCTGGTTTTTGATGTAAAGTTCGATGATTCATCATAACACCCAGTGCTCCGTGTAATACGTGCCCTCCTTACTACCCATCACCAGCCTATCCCATTCCCCTACCTCCTTCCCCTCTGAAGCCCTCAGTTTGTTTCTCAGAGTCCATAGCCCTCAGTTTGTTTCTCAGAGTCCATAGTCCATAGTCTCTCATGCTTCATTCCCCCTTCTGATTACCCCCCCTTCCTTTATCCCTTTCTTCTCCTTCCGATCTTCCTAGTTCTTATGTTCCATAGATGAGAGAAACCATATGATAATTGCCTTTCTCTGCTTGACTGACATCTATATTCTTGACCATATCAGTCACATTTATTTTAAAGACATTATGAGCTGTGGGTATGTTTCTATTATCCAATTTCTATTCCCCTCTCTCTCTCTCAATCCCCCCCCTTTTTTTTTTTTTACAATTGCTTGGTTCTATTTCTTGACATGCCTGGAATTTTGGATTAAATGTCAGATATTACATATAAAAAACTATGAAAGATTTGGATGACATTATCTTTCTCCAGAGAGGATTTGGCTTTCTTCCAGAAGGCAGGTGCAGTAGAAACAGGTCATCTTGATCCAGTCAGTCTTTGGAAGTTCTGGTCTCATTCTGGTCACCTTTATTCTTAGGGTGTGGCCTGTCAGGGTCTTACAGACTTGAACACCAACTTTTGTCTTCAGGCACTTCAAGCCTGACAAAGCCCTGCTTAGCTTTTTGGACCCTCAGCTCCCAGTTTTTCCTTGCTTTTTAGCCCTCTTCCTTGCAAGTGAGAAATTGGTAAACAGCTGGAGGAGAAATGTGGCAGAGAATGAAAAGATCACATCAGTGTATTTCCTTCTTCTCTTAATCTTGGCCCATCAAGTCTTGGCTGCCTTCTTGATCTCTCATGGTTTCAAACAGCTACTTTGAACAAAATTTCAGCTTTTATAGTTTATTCAAGGGGAAATTGGTTTGATATAAGCTGTGCTATCATTGCCAAACAGTGTGGAGGTCCCTTAAAAAGTTAAAAATTGAACTACCCTATGACCCAGCCATTGCACTACTGGGTGTTTACCCCAAAGATACAGACGTAGTAAAGAGAAGGGCCATATGCACCCCAATGTTCATAGCTGCATTGTCCACAATAGCCAAATCATGGAAGGAGCCGAGATGCCCTTCAACAGATGACTGGATTAAGAAGCTGTGGTCCATATATACAATGGAATATTACTCAGCTATCAGAAAGAACGAATTCTCAACATTTGCTGCAACATGGACGGCACTGGAGGAGATAATGCTAAGTGAAATAAGTCAAGCAGAGAAAGACAATTATCATATGATTTCTCTCATCTATGGAACATAAGAACTAGGAAGATCGGTAGAGGAAGAAAGGGATAAAGAAAGGGGGGGTAATCAGAATGAAGCATGAGAGACTATGGACTCTGAGAAACAAACTGAGGGCTTCAGAGGGGAGGGGTGTGGGGGAATGGGATAGACTGGTGATGGGCAGTAAGGAGGGCACGTATTGCATGGTGCACTGGGCGTTATGCGCAACTAATGAAATCGAGCTTTACATCAGAAACCAGGGACGTACTGTATGGTGACTAACATAATATAATAAAAAAACATTAAAATAAAAAAAAAGAAAACACACTTCAAAGCATCACAAGAGTACAAAGAAGCCCTTTCGCCAGGCTTGAGATGGGGAAGGCAGCATCCCACAGTCCTCTCCCCTTGGGGGGGGGCAGCCCTCCGCTAAAACATGGCAGCAGCTCTTGGTAAAGAAATCTTCCTGCTAAATTGCCCCCTCTTACACTTTTCTATTCTTGGAATTGGTGAAGAGTGTCAAGAGTCTTGGACTCAGTCTTCAACTCTCATTGTGAATTTTCTCCGTGGTGTCCGGGTGTCACAATCACGCCAATACTGTTCCATGGTGCCCATGTCAACACCGAGGAGGGAAAACCACATCCTAAAACTCTGCTGCACTTTAATATACAAACACTCGCTTCTGGCCTGGAATGAAGAGAAGAATGAGAGCTAAAAGAGTTTTTAAAATTCTTTTCCCTTTCGAAGTACATGAACCCTTGTTCCCAGGACCTCAAATTCAGCTTTCTCTTTCGAGCACGGCAGTTCAGTGATGTTATGGATGAAATAGTTTTGTTTGTTTGAGCCTGCCTAGGATTCTGACTTTCATTCACAACATTATTACTACTGGAAAATGCTGCATCATACAGCTCATTTATAAATAGTCTGCAGAATATTATCCATGTGGATGGTGTGGATTGCCTTTGTTAATTCAGAAAGTTAAAGATTTGGAAAAGGGAAATGGGCCCCTTTAGAGAAAATGGTGCCTTTTCTGAAGTCATTTTCTTTATAACCGTGTAAACACAGCCTGATCTGTGCCTTCTTTTAGCTGTAGCTATGTAAGTGAAACAAAAAGAAAAGTACTTTTTTAAAATCCTGGTTCATACAAACTTCTGGATCCCACACAGAGAAGCAGAAACTGTGTTCTGGAATATGATGGCTAACTGTGTGTGTCACCTTGACTGGCTAGCCTAACAGGATCCCTGGGTGTGTCTGGGAGGAGGTTTCCAGAGGAGCTGAGCGTGGAGTCAGGGGACGCAGGAGAGCAGACGGCCCTCCCCAGTGTGGGTGGGCATCATCCAATCCGTGGAGGGCCTGCGTAGAACAAATGTGGAGGAAGGAGGAATTCAGCCCTTGTTTTTCTGCCTCACTGTCTGAGTTGGGACGCTTCATTTCCTCTACTCCTGCTCCCTGACTGGGATTTAAAGCACCGGCTCCCGGGCTCCTGGGTGGCTCCGTAGGTCGAGTGTCTGCCTTTGGCTCAGGTCAGGATCCTGGAGTCCTGGGATTGAGCCCCTGCATCCGGGTCCTTGCTCAGCGGGGAGTCTGCTTCTCCCTCTCCCTCTGCCCCTCTCCCATCCCCCTTCCCACCCACTTGTGCATTCTTTCTCTCTCAAATAAATAAATAAAATCTTAAAGAAAAAAAATAAACTGCTGGCTCCTTTGGTTTTCAGGCTTATTACACCCAAGGCTTCCCTGGGTCTCCATTTGCAGAGGGTACATTATGGGACTTCTCATCCTCTATCATTGCAGGAGCCAGTTTCTCATAATAAATCTGTCTATCATTATACATATTAAGTTCTATATGTAAATGGATATATATAATATATATAGATATACGTAAAGGAGATTATATATACATACACAGGTAAAGCTTTATTTATTTATTTATTTATTTATTTATTTATTTATTTGAGAGAGAGAGAGAGAGACTGAGGATGCTCGCAGGCTAGCAGGGGAGGGGCAGAGGGACAGACTCTCCAGCGGACTCCCCGCTGACGGCAGAACCTGACTCAGGGCTCCATCTCATGACCCTGAGATCGTGACCTGAGCTAAAACAAGTCAGACACTTAACCAACTGAGCCACTCAGGCACCCCAAGAGGCTTACATATATAAAGGATATATAACATGGAGATATATATCTATGTTATGTATATTACATGGTATTATACAATAGACAGATAGATAATATAGATATACCCCCTATTGGATCTGTTTCCCTGGAGAACCCTAACTAATGCACGTGGTAGCAAAGGAAAATCAGTTTCCGAGCTATGAGGACCAATGGTTTTGAGCTTAGCTACATAAACAATCTCGGCTGAAACTTGGAAATTTCCAAGCAGGGAAGCGACGGAGTTCCTAAGGCTTCTGGGTTTTGACGTGACAGTAGATGAGTGAGTTTTGGAACTGCACTCCCCCTTTGAAGGTCATTTGCTCTGATGCTGTTTGCTTGAGTCTGGGGGGAGAGCTTATCGTAGCCACGTCAGTCTGAGAGAAGACCATTTTGCCACAGGTCCTGCGTGAGGCAGGACAGGCGCTAATTAGAGCGGAGGTGTGAATAGGCTTCTTGCATGAGCTTGCTAGAGCTGCTGTAACAGAGTCCTACGGACATTTATGGTCTCACAGTTCTGCAGGCTAGAAGCCTAAGATCTAGGCGTACGCAAAGTTTGTTCTTCTGAGGGATTCGAGGAAAATCAGTGCCGTGCCTCTTAGCTTCTGCTGGTTTGCCGGCCATCTTTGGTCCTCCTGGGC
The DNA here is from genome assembly GCF_002007445.2 of Ailuropoda melanoleuca. Lineage (NCBI taxonomy): Eukaryota > Metazoa > Chordata > Mammalia > Carnivora > Ursidae > Ailuropoda > Ailuropoda melanoleuca. Next base: position 13,066,833 of record NC_048218.1, read on the forward strand.
TTGTAGACACATCGCCTCCCTCGCTGCCTTCATCCTCATATGCTGTCCTCCTTCCCTGTGTGCGTATTTGTGTCCAAATTTCCTGTTTTTATAAGGATGCCAGTCATGCTGGATGAGAAGCTTCCCTACTCCAGTATGACCTCATTTTAACTAATTGTACGTGCAAAGATAAGCTCTGGTCCCACCTCTTGTCATTTTTGAGGTACTGGGAGCTAGGACTTCAACATACAACTTTGGGGGGACATGTTCAAGCTACAACACTTGTGTTGGCTTGAGATTCCCAGACTCTGCTCCTAGCCTCCAAGCACCTTGGCAATGAGAGTTAAGAATCTATGACACGGCACTTCCTTTAATTAGCTATTACAGTTCTCTCTGGGAGGGAGGCATCAGTTGACAGACTTTTCTGGTAGCAGGAGGGTTAATCTCTCATGCAGTGGAATTGTCCTGAAGGCCACTGTTTCCTGGAATCAGGAACCTGCCTCTGGAAACTCTTCTCAGGTGTGCACAATTGTGTTGATTGATCTCCTGTTTTTAGAAACTAGCATTTTGCAGCCATTCATTTTCAATTTGGTAATCAGGCTGATTAAACTTTGACAAGCATAAAGGGGAAAAAAAGAGGAAATAATAACTCTTCTGCTAAATTTTAACTGGAGAAGAAAGGTGACAGCCCTAGGAGGGAGAAATGATGGGTATTTAAAAAATAAAATTCGAAAAAACAATCGGCATCTGGAGGGTCCTTGTTAAAATACTTGTTAAAATAGTGAGATAAAGCTTTGAATCTCAAATTCCCTCCAATTTATTTATTTTTTTTTAGCTTGATTAACAAAAGTAAAGTGTCTGGAAGTGAGTCATGAGGTTTTGGGTTTTTCTTTTTTTTCTTTCCTTTTCCTTGTTCTATTTCTTTTTTCTTTCTTTTCTTCTTCTTTTTTATCGTCAGCTCCTCCCCTCTGAGCTTGGATGACTTTCTAATCACTTTGCTTTTTTCCAGAGATTCCCAACTGGGGGCGGTTTTGCCCCCCAGGGAATATTTGACAATATCTGGAGACAGTTTTGGTTGTCACACTTTGGCCGGACACTGCCACAGGCATCCAGAGGATGGAGGCGGGCCTGCTTTATCCCCCACGATGCATGGATGACACTAATCCCATCTTCCCTCCTACTGTTGTTGTTTTAAATTAAGTAAACTCTTTAAAAAACTTTAAGTAAACACCCAACATAGGGCTGGAACTCACAACCCTCACAACCTGGAGATCAAGAGGCCAGCACTCTACCAACTGAGCCTGCCAGGCACCCCTTCGCTCCCACTGTTATTCTCTCTCTGGTCCCCCCTCCAAACCAGACGTGGAAGTTGACCTCCTTGCTTTTTTATATTCATGTAAACCTTCTAATGGAAGGCGTTAGTGTAACAGATTTTGCTGACTTTTTCTTTCCTTTCCTTTCTTTCTTCTTTTTTTTTTTTTTGGCGTGTGTTGTGGGGGGGGTAATACCTTGGAGGGGGTAATTTATTTTTTGTAGTCACAAAAGAACAGTCTATTAAAATTTCTTTAGTCATCCCTACGTGTTGCTTGGCCATCTTCCTTCTTTTCCACAATCCCCTTCTGCAGTTTTACAGACCCTCAACCCGCAGGTTCCCCAGTGAAATCCAGTTCCCCTGTACTGGACCGAGAGCAGTAATTGCGGGTTCCAGGTCCAGCTTGGCTCCAGACCTCCCTGCGCGTTCCTGTGACTCATCGCTGAGCACTGCTCTGCAGGGGGCCATCCGCTCTAGTCCTGGTTTACCTTTTACAGAGATCAGATGAAGGTTTTGACCTTCTGACTTCGGCCTTTCTTGGTCTCAGACCGGTTCCAAAGGAGACAGAAGAAATAAGGAGAACAGTGTGCCCCACTCCTCCAGGCTCCGCTTAGAAGTTAAGTCTTGACTTTCCAGCTCCTCCCACCTTTTCTTCTTTGCAGAACTATTTGACCCTGGGAAAATCACAAAACTTAGAGTCACAGGAAGTACAGCCTAAAGAAACCCTAGAACACACCCATTGTTAAGACTTTCAGTTTAGAAATAAAGGGGTTGTTTCAGATTAACCCAAGGCTAATTAGTGGTATTCCGTACCTGAATCCAAGCACCTGTTTCCTGATACTCTCTCACCATGATGACTGGGAGGGAAAGACCCAAATTCCAGTTTCCAAGGAAATCTCTCTATTACCCCGAGCTTCACTGTCCTTGCTGAAAAAACCAGGAAGGGGTGGGATTAGAGGATCTCTCAGGTCAAATAATTATCAAATGTTGCTTGGAGGTTCTCTGAACATCCCCCAAATTAGCAAAACAAACAAAAATACGTTTCCAGCCATGTTGAAAAGCTTCACTTTTCACCTGTGTGACATTTTGTTTTATTTTTTTTAAAGATTTTATTTATTTATTTGACAGAGATAGAGACAGCCAGCGAGAGAGGGAACACAAGCAGGGGGAATGGGAAGGGAAGAAGCAGGCTCATAGCAGAAGAGCCTGATGTGGGGCTCGATCCCATAACGCCAGGATCACGCCCTGAGCCGAAGGCAGACCCTTAAACGCTGTGCCACCCAGGCGCCCCCCTGTGTGACATTTTAAAAGACACTTAACAGTATAAATGGATAAGAGCACAGACACTACACCTAAAATATCTATGTGGGAATCCAGGCTCAGCCTCTTACTAGACAGGCTGTGTGATCTTGGGCAAGTCCCTTAACCTCTCTGTGCTCTTGTTTCATAATCTTTAAAAGGGGGGATCACAGTTGTAATGTCTATCCAAAGATAGCTCTGGGGATTAAATGAGTTTATGCAGGCACTTAAAACAGTGACCGGCACATTGTAAGTATCATGTTAAGTACTAACTCTTATTATTTCAGACACCTGCAATTGGCAGGCTACTGATCATGAAATAAAATAATTAGGTTAGAACAGGAAGATTGCAGGGATACACTCTTCACTTTACATATACTTCTTTTCTTGCATTTTAAGAACCAAAGAGCAACTGCGTCAATTTATGAGGCTCTTACAGTATTATTTTTAGACCTGAGAGGAGAAACTTTTAATCATACGCGCACTTGAAAAGACAAATTATTCATGTCATGACAATGTATCAGTTATTGAGGGTGGGCTGAAAACATCAGGATTGTGCTATGTAAGCACTTTGGCTTGTGCTGTTGGGTGAGGCTCTTTGGAATGTGTTACAATTTATATATCCTGCGCAAATCCAGAGGAAAGCCAAATGTTTTGCAAACTGGGGCTTGATAGCATTGGTTTTTGAATGCAATTTTTCTAATCCTTGCAGTCAGAAGAGAGGTGTTTTGCCCGGGGAACCCCACCTGTATTTAAGTTAAATTATTTTTAATTAGTTTTGAATTATTTTCCTAGGAGGTCTTAGACCTGAAAATTCCTGTGCTCTCTCTCTCAATTATCTCATTGAGAAGCATTCAGTCAGACCTACCGACCCAACCTTGGGCGAGAGTTTATCCCAAAGTCATTTGGTCTTAGAATATTTGCCAAATGAGATCCAAAGGTGATAACAGCTTGGGGATGGTTCTGGAACAGAAGTCCCCCAGCGAGGGCCCTGCCTGATCCAACACCTGGTGACTGCTTCCGTCAGATGTGATGATGGAGGTGCTCGCCTCTTGCCTTCCCCCTTCTGCATTTTGGAGAGGACACCCGAGAGCCGCAGAAGTGGGGAGGCGAGCACTAACCAGCAGCGGCCTCAGGCACTGCCAGCAAGTCGAGGGGTGAGCCAGCAGGCGCCGTAGTCACAGGTGCAGAGTCACCAGGCAGGCAAGAAAGAAATGGTTCGGGTTTTACTTGGGTCCTCTGTTGACAACGAAGGACAGCCAAGTCACAGGGTGTCACCTGTTATGCTGAGACAATTTATACATAAATCAGGCCCCATTAGGGGTGAATATCAGTTGGAAAACGAGCCAGGCCACTGAGTCTGCTCATTGCTGTGCCAGGTACTAATCCATGGCTTAAAAAGAAAAATCTTAGCAGGCAGAGAAATGTCAAAGCAAGAACAAGGTGGCTTGGAGGGAGGGCAGGGCTTCCTAAATCTTCTGAAGACTCTTCAAATGTTCTTTTTGGTGTGTTAACTTCTGGAATTCCTGTCCTTTCTCAGGGGCCAATGGCTTCATCTCCTTATATAGTCAGAGGTTTGTTGAGGGGGTGCACATCCCAGGCCCCTTTGCTCTTAATGTTCTCATTCTTTCTACGTTGGACCCTGATTTTGATGCTAGACCCTCTTTTGCAATGGCATCAGAAGACCACTCTGGCTCTGTGGAAATGTCATCAAGTCCCAAAAGGTAAACCTCTGGTCCAGCATGACCCTCTGAGAACCCTTTCAGAAAGAAATTGCTTTTTTGAACTTGGATCCCAGGAGAGTTTCCAAGACTTTTCTGGGAAGAGGCATTGGGAATCTGATCTCAATATCAAGGAGAGCCATGGAGCACAATGGAAAGAATAGCGGGTGCGGGAAATGGAATCCTGAGACAGAAGAAAAGGAAGTTGAGCAGGGCAGGAAGTTGATCTGAAGACTTGCTGGGGATCCCTGGGTGAACAAACTGGAAGGAGTTGAGATGTTTCTGGACCTTGGATTCCCCAGCACATTATATCATTTAATCCTGAATTTAATATATGGGAATTATTTGCACCATTTTATAAATCAAAGAGAGACTCAAGAGTAGATGTGACATACCCAAGAATGTCCTGCTCCCTGGGTCTCTTGGCTGGTGAACATAGTGAGAGTAGATTCCCTTCCTTCTGAAGAACATGGCCCGTTGACTCTCATTGACTCTGCCCCTGCCTCACGGCCAGCTCCCTATGCCCCAGGCCCTTCATCTCTGTAGAGCCCCCCTCAGCGTTCCTAGGTGGCCAGTCACCGCTCTGAGGGCACTGGCCATACTCAGCTACCCCTGGTACTGCGTACATCTGTTCTTAGAGCCGCCATGTGTGGTAAGGCTTAGCTCTGCTCCTCTGTCTGCCGCTAGATGGTAGATCCCTCATGAACTAGAATTGTGCCATAACCTTCTCTGTGTTGATTCTTATGCCCCATATGGTACCTGGCATAAAGTAGGCACCATTTGTCTTTTCCATAAAAAACAAAGCTATTCCTCGCTTTCCATGAAAGCTGAGAGTAAGCAGCTTTAATTAATTAATGCAGTTCACTTTAAAATTAACATCTGCTTTGAAACTCTATCATTATTTTAGGGGCTGGGGAGGATTAATAGAGTAGATTAATAATGTGCTGAATGCCTGATACTGGGTAAAGTGCTTTCTAGACAATATCTTATTTAATCCTGAATTTAATATGTGAGAATTATTTTCAGCATTTTATAACTCAAGAAACAGAACCTCAATAGAAGTGGCACACCCAACTCAGTTATGGGGTTCAGTTTCAAAGCCAGGTCCTGCTGACTCCAGAGATAGCTTCACTATTGCCTCATATGGACAATGAAGAATTTTCAATGTATGATTTATTAAATCCTGAATCAGACTTCTCTAACTGGGCAAGCCCTCATTTCTATACTTTTAAGAACTGGTTTTAAGCATAAGAAACTTAGTATGTGTGCACAGACTACTTAAAAAGATACATGGGTCTACAGAAATTCATGCCTAAAATGCACAAAGCTAGGGCACTTCCTAAATGAACTTCTTTTTTCCCCTCTATTAAAAAAAAAACACAAAACTTTTATCTCTAAGCCAAATTAAAAGCAGAGTGAAAGAGAGAATCATAGTAGACCATTCCATTGAGAAGAGTACTTTGTCTGCATTAGTATTCCACTTTTTAGTATGCAAATTGTATGCGCTTTTTCTTTCTGTTATTTATACCAGTGGCAAATTGTAATTCACTCCCACTGAAGGACTGCCACTGAAAATGAAAAGAACCTAATCTTTAAAATTAACCACTTTCTCTGATTTGGGCGGGGCTGTAGTGGCCTGCCTGAACGCTTGGGGTCAGCTAAAGGACTTTTCAAAAGATTTCTTTTCTAGTCTAAGAGCCATTTAATTATTCTGCTTCCCTGAATTTTTTTCTCCATCTCACATTTTAATATTTATCAAATCTGGAGGCATCTTCTTATTGACAGAGATATTTAAAGTGTTGATATTTCTTTATTTTCTCCCATTTCTTTGGTTGTGTCTTACAGTTGATGGCATCTTAGGATTGAGTGATCTAGGAATCTGTGTGGGTACATCCAGGAGCTGTTCTGATTCTCTGCAACCTTCTCCCCAACCCCCCCTCCCCCCCAAGGAATGGAGGACTTCCTGGAACGAGGGCTGCCCTGGTAACAGCTCCTTCCAAATTTTCTCCTGGATTGGTCGTGTCACAACCCTCTATCATCTGTTAGTTCCTTACCTATTCAATAATACATCGTGCTAACCTGCTGTCCCTTACATTTGGAGCACTCTTCCCTTTGTTGAATATGTAGGATTTGTGTAATTTGAGATCTTTTCTGAGCTGTTGATGCTGAACGTGAAGAACCCAAACGCCAAGACATAGAGGTGGGCAATACTAGATCCCTGGGGGCTCCGGAGAGGAAGCTGGGCCCCAAGCACAAACATCACCACATTTGGGCCAGCCCGACTCCTGCTTGTCATGGTGGTGGGAGGGGGCCATTTCAGGAGACAGTTTGGGAATGGGTGGACACCGCATGGCTTCACTCAAGGGCCACACTTGCTCCGTGAAACCCACCTGCCACCGAAGCTCGTGTCAGATGAGTGAGTCAGGTCTGCAGGAATCATTTTATAAGACTGCTCTTCTTACTACTGAAACTAACCAATCTTGTTTGTCTGGGACCCCATCAAGAAGTGGGAACAGAGCTCAGCCCAGGCATGTTGGAAGTAAGGGACGTAGGAAAATAAAGCCTATTCCTGATAGAGTCTCATCAAGGTTAAGCTGTTCAGTAATCAGGTTACTCAGCTGCGGTCACAGATGCAGACACTAGGGACAAGCTGTCAGCCCACACTGCATCGCCTTCCTGAGCGGCACCCCGTTAAGGATTTGAGGGGAGGCGTCTTCATTCAGAGACTCCTCGCGTTTGCTGCTAGGACATCATTAATCGTTCTTGGAGTAAGAAATAGACTTATGAAATAATTATGAGAACTTAGGATAACAGAAAACAAATATTACGATACATTGTAATAAGAACTAATGTCAGACAATATCAGAAGCCATATTTGGTTGTCCACTGTGTGGTGGAAGGGAACTTGGATTCTACCAGCATCTGGTGGATAGAGGCCAGGAATGCTGTTCACCATCGACAAAGCACAATGTCAGCAAATGTCAGCAGTGCTGAGGCTGAGGAACCCTGAATTCACAGCAATGTAGCAATATTGCTATGTTTAAAGCCACCTTGTAATTTTAGAATAATTTTAGATTAACAGAAGAGTTGCCGATTCAGTGCAGGGAGTTCCCTTATGCTCTACATCCAGATCCGTATCTTATATTAGTATGGTACATTTGTCACAACTAATGAGCCAGTATTAATACATTACTGCTAATGTCCATACTTGGTATTTCCTTAGTTTTTACTAACATTCCTTTTCTGTTCCAGGATCTCATGTTATATTTACTTGTCTCCTCAGGCCCTTTATTTAGACTGTGGCAGTTTTTCAGGCTTTTCTTGATTTTGATGACAGTGACAACTTCGAGGAGTCCTCATTAGGTATATTGTAAAATGTCTTCAATTTTGGTTTGTCTGATGCTTTTCTCATGGCTAGAATGGGTCTTCCTGTGGAGGAAGACCACAGAATTAAATGTCATTCTCATCACATCATATCAGAGGTACCTGCTATTCACATGACTGGCTGCTGCTCGCATTAATCTCGATAACCTGGCTGAGAGAGCGTTTGTCAAGTTTCTTTGTGGCCGTTACTCTCTGCAGCCCTCTCCATGCTGTATTCTTTGGAAGGAGTTCACTATGTGCAATCCACACTTAAGGAGAGGGGAGTTATGCGCCACCCGTTTGCGGTGGGAGTACCTATCTATATACATTATTTGGAATTTTAAGCTCTAAAGATTTGCCTACCCTCCCCCCCCCTTATTTACCTATGTATTCAATCATTTATTTATCAGTGCAGTGGATTGAATGGTGGCCCCTAAAAGGATATGCCCACATCTTAACCCCTGCAACCTATTTGGAAAAAGGGTTTTTGTGGATGTAATTAAATAAGAATCTAAGGTGAGATTATCCTGGATTGTTTGGGTGGGCCCTAAATCCCGTGACAAGTATTCTGTAGCTGACATACAGTTTTATATTATTTCAGGTGTGCAGTGTAGTGATCTGACATTCATATACACACGAAATCATCACCATGTAAACAAGTGTTTTTATAAAGGAAGAAGACACAGACACAGAGGAGAAGGCCATGCGAAGACAGAGGCAGAGGCTGGAGGGAGGCGACCACAAGCCAAAGACTGTCTGGAGCCACCAGAAACTGAAAAGGAGCCAAGAATAGATCCTCCCAAAGGTCCCCACATGAAGCATGGCCCCACTGACATCTTGATTTCCGAATTCTCGCCTGTGGAAGTGTGAGAGAAGAAATTCCAGTTGCTTGAAACCACTGAGTTTGAGGTCATTTGTTATGGCAGTCGCACTTTATTTTTCCATTTGTCTCAGCTTTGGCCATTGAGAGCTCTTTCCATTGGCAGCAGAAGCTTTCCCCGGGCATCCCTACCTCCTGTCCTAGTGTTTGTTGCTGGTCCTCTGAGCACCACCTCGGAGGTCCAGAGACGGATCCTGCTTGGCAGAGCCTCTGAGTTAGTTCTCCCTGTAACCTGGCCATCTCTAAATCGTAACCAGAACGTGACCTTAATGCTTTATGACTCTTTAATCATTCTGCCACCTATCAGCGCACCCAGGAGTTTAAGCACCACTTTCCAGAAGGTTTGCCAGAGGAGGAAAGAATTAATCAAGAATGCTGGCAATGGGCAGGTTTTTCTTTGCCCTAAAATTTTTTACGTATCTTAGCATCTTACTTGCATATCATTAATGAGAGGAGGCAGAAGCAAAAATGTGCTTTCGGATGGCTTCGAAGTTGGCCTCTTTAACTGATAGGTTTTCACAAGAAGGCCAAGGGAAGGAAAAGTTTTCTTTAGAAAGTTTGAAATTTCAGGTACTTCAGGTCAGGTGCACATATGCATTAACTGAGGTGTCTTTGGCTAGCCTAAATGAAAGCCAGCATCCCAGTTTCGCTGAGGAATTTCCTTGCAGATTCTGAGGATTACGATCGAAGTTGTTCTCCAGACGTAATATGAAAAAAAAAACCCACCTTTTTAAAATTTTAGACTTCCTCTCTTTGTAGGCTGGACGGGTTTGGTATCTAGTTGCTACACATTTTGTAGAATTATTATGAATGTCTCCTTCACAGCACAAATCACATGATTTGTTCTGAGAACTGAAAGTGATAGCAAGAGTGGAGATGGTGCTGAGAGGTAATGGGAAGGCCCAATCTCTGTTCCCCCAAACCTGCACCCCTTGGAATTTCCCATGTTCCTAAATGCTCCTGGCTTATTAGACTTGAACATGGGCTATCACCTTTGGCCACTTCCTTTCCCTCCTCCTGCTTCATTCTCCTTCTGCCCCATCCACACACCAAGTACACTCCATTTTTCCTTCTTTAAGTCTCCTCTACGTGTTTGGTAATTTTATTCCTCAGCACCGTCACCCTAATCTTGACCCTTATTGCTTTATTTCTGTAATATTAGAAGACTTCTAATTTAATTATCCACTTTTAGACTTTCCAGTATGTTTCCCTATGTGCACTAATGCATAACTTCATTTCCTTTTTTTTTTTTTTTAAAGATTTTATTTATTTATTTGACAGAGAGACAGCCAGCAAGAGAGGGAACACAAGCAAGGGGGAGTGGGAGAGGAAGAAGCAGGCTCCCAGCACTCCCGGTGGAGCAGGGAGCCTGATGCGGGGCTCGATCCCAGGACCCTGGGATCACGCCCTGAGCCGAAGGCAGACGCTTAACAACTGAGCCACCCAGGCGCCCCATAACTGCATTTCCTAAACACAATCTTGTGTCTTGTTATGCCTCAGCTTATTACCTTCAATGCTTCGTCAATGCCTGAGCAAGAAGGTGCATACTCTTCACAGTTACTTTGAAGTTCTCCCAGATCCCCAGCTTAGTACACCTGTCCAACTGTAATTCTTGTAAGTCAAAAATGGCGTGAAACCTCAGTGCTCTCTGAATTGATTATTGACCCTGGGAAGAAGCCTATTATAATTTTCTCTTATTTTTCCCTCTGTCTTGAATGCCTTTTCTTCTTCTTTTCACTAAGTAACCCATAATTTAAATGCCCTGTCCTAAACCTGTGTTCCTCTCTTAAGGGTCTACATGTTGTCCCAGCTTCAGGTGGCTTCCTTCTTTAAATTCTTGTGTTCTCACTGGCTGTTCCAATATTTTCCAAACTGAGCTCTGCAGAAGCAAGCTATGGCAATGGTTCTCAAACTTTGGCATGCATTAGAATCACCAGGATGGCTTCTTAAACAGAGATTGCTGAGTCGCTGCCAGAATTTCTGGTTTTGTAGGTCTGTGGGGGAANGCCAGAATTTCTGGTTTTGTAGGCCTGTGGGGGAAAGAAAATGGGCATCTCTACTTACCCGGGTGCTTTGGATGCTGCCGGTCTGGGGACCACGCTCAGAGAACCGCTATCCTATGGTTTTAAAATTTTCATGTCCATCAGCAATCCTCGGGGTGCTGGTAAAAAGGGTAGATTCCAGGGCACTCACCTTTATGGTCCTGATGTGGTAGGTCTGGACTGGGTCAGATCTTTTTTTAAATCAGACTCAGGATAATTCTGATTCCGGTGGTTTTCATGTCTGCCTGAGAAGTCTTGTTCTGGAAAATGCAGGAGTTCTCATTTCTGAGAATAGTGGTGATCCATTTGGCTTCTATCACTTAGCGTCTTTGAATGTTTGGTCTATTGTTTCAATTAGAGCTGTGTCTTGGGAAGGGCTTCTTTTTATTCTCAGGCTCTAGCATGATTATTCCCACGGCATAGATACTCNCCTGAGAAGTCTTGTTCTGGAAAATGCAGGAGTTCTCATTTCTGAGAATAGTGGTGATCCATTTGGCTTCTACCACTTAGCGTCTTTGAATGTTTGGTCTATTGTTTCAATTAGAGCTGTGTCTTGGGAAGGGTTTCTTTTTATTCTCAGGCTCTAGCATGATTATTCCCATGGCATAGATAAGAACGAATATTTTAGATTTCACTCAGAAAACATCAGTTTTGTGATTATTAATTCCTACGAATTCTTTTGACGTAAATAAGCAAGAATTAAATTGCTAGGGGGTGGGTAGGAGAGCGGAGAGCTGGGCTTTGTGCAAAAGACTCAGGCCATTTTGAATTTCCAGGTGTGCCTCCACTTTCCCCGATGTAGACACCTGAAAGCCATGCCTCATATCTCTCTTATTGCTTGAGGTGAGAACCAAATCACCATTTGCCTGTGTTTAAGGTACATTCTGATCTCAAAGTTAAAACCAAGCCATTTTGTCCTGTGCTTTCAGGTAGTTTCTTATGAATGATAAACTTTAAAAAGTGAATCCAAATGTCACTTTCCTTTCAGTTTTAAGAGTAAGAAAGATTGAGGGCACAGGAGAAGTAAGGAAGATGAGTTTTTGCTTCTATCTTGAGTGCTGGCTTAATGGTTGATCAAGAACAACGTGCGTGGGATGAAGGGGAGCGTGGAGAGGGAGGGGCAGGGGAGCTGGTAGCACGGCCCGTATTTGCCCCATGATGCTGTGTGCATGGTATAGAGGGCTTGGGATACGAGGTTCTCTCTCTCTGGGGCTGGCCAGGATGCACAGGATCTCCATGTCTTCATGGAGAAGTTAGGGGAAGAGATTAGGCAGTAGTCACCTTCACAAGGAAATCAGTATTTTAAAAAAATGATATAATTAGCTTTAAACAGAATTTTCCCAGGCTTACTTTGGTCCTTAGTAGCATTTCCCTGGACAGTCATCCCCAGGAGACCCTGTAGAAAATGTTTATGTAAATGTTCATAATGACAACTGAATTTCTGTGTTATAGTAATGGAAGTGTGCTGGCACTTTTCAGCCGTTATTTTAATTATTTGAAAGGAGTTAAAGAGCTGTGCACATGCCCTGTTTCAAAGAATAATTTTAGGGGCGCCTGGGTGGCACAGCGGTTAAGCGTCTGCCTTCGGCTCAGGGCGTGATCCCGGCGTTGTGGGATCGAGCCCCACATCAGGCTCCTCTGCTGTGGGCCTGCTTCTTCCTCTCCCACTCCCCCTGCTTGTGTTCCCTCTCTCGCTGGCTGTCTCTATCTCTGTCAAATAAATAAATAAAATCTTTTTTAAAAAAAAAAAAAGAATAATTTTAGAGCGTCCTGCTGCCCCTCAGGAATTGTACCATGCTTTCAAGTTCCAATCCAAAGTAGTTTGAAGAATTCAATTAAATAAATATTTATCAATTCGACCCAGAAATTAGTTTTTTTTTTTTTTTAAAGAACTGAATTTTATTTTAGGTGAATTCCAAATTTTAGAGTTGGAGGGAACTTCCAGTTGCAAACTGAGGTCCAGACCAGTGAGGTGGAAAAAGCTTGAATGCTCACTGGTAGGAAAAGTTGGGGTAAAAATAAGATAGTGCACCTGGGCAAGGGAATCTAACACACGTATTCAAAAGAGGGAAGATGAATAAGAGGGCGACCCGGAGGCATGCCCCTTATGCATTTTTGAGTAAAAATGAAGCAAATTACAAAGTAATATGTATAGTATGATCTCAACTTTGCGAAATAAAACAACACAAAAACCACATGTGGATAAACATGTTTTGATATGTTTAAGCATCAGAAAAAGCACGAAAGAATACTTCAAAATGTTGGTACTGGTTATCTAGGAAGGGGTGAGAAGGAGGCTTCAGTTTTTCCTTTAAATGTTTCTGTGTGGTTTGCTTGGGGCACTGACTCTATATTGCTTTTGTAGATAAATGGAAAATTCAATAACTTACTTCTTTTAAAAAACGTTCAAGAGAGGGAGGCCTCAACGTGTTCCAAAATAATTTGTTAGAAAAACTATTGATTTTTTTCCCCCTCCCCTTTAAGTGAGCCGTGGTGAGCCATCAACCACAAAGCAGACACGAGCTCAGGAAGTTCTTGTCCTCAAGTACGGAATGCTCTTCGTCGAAATGGTTAACCTGCATTGTGAAGTGGGGACTTTCAAGCAAAGGTGAAATTCACTTAAACGCCACCGAAATTATCTAAAAAATTGCTTGAAGTGTTCTGAATATTGAGGTTGGACATGTCTAATTAGATGATCCCATATTAGAGCGATTTCATAGCACCACAAATCTGCTTAATGAGCATAACTGTGTAAGTCCCAGAAGGAACCCAAAGCAGTGCCCTGAACATTGCCCTTGATCTCTAGGGGGTTTATCATGGAGATGAAAAGACTAAATACAGATAAAAATTAGAGAAGGTAGTGAGACAAAATGTAATCTATCCGCGCAGTGCTTACTTTCAGCATTGGAGACATTCAATAAATGGACAGGTGAGTGAAAGCTCCTGGATTTAGATGAACACGACAATGCAGATTTTTGCATAACTAGAGATAGATAAAATAAAAATCAAAGTCTCTGCAAAATGCCACAATTACTTCAAAGTAAATGATTCATTCAGAAAACCAATAAAGGAATTGGAATTTCCTTTAAAATCGTGCTAGTGGACAACACCTACCATTTGACCCTCTCGAAGTCCTTCTTATTCACAGTCATCATGATTATGAAGGTGGCTAGTCAAGCGTCTGAGCTTTTGGTATCATTTCAATATTTTTCAGTTTCTTCTTCTAGGGGCTCAGAAGGGGACCACTTCTGTAAATCTACACCTGAGATTGCTGCTGCAAATATTCATTAAGGAAGCTCAGTGATTTCCCTGGCAATGTTTGGGTCTTCTGCAGAACTCCCAGAAATCATCTCAAGAGCTTTGTAAGCTTGCCTCCTGTTCTGGGCAGCCATCCAGGCAGGATAGGGATTTGAAACATTCAGTGCCCAGCTCTTCGGACGCTAGTGTTTTCCCTGCCAAAGCTGTGTATGTGTAAACTCCCTCCCAGATGTTGTGATTACCTGGAGCAGCATTTGTAATGATAGGTACTCATATAGTCCCCATTTGCAAAGTGTTTTACACTGGTATTCACTTATTATTTATTAGATGTTAATGCTTAATTACAGGATGCCTTGGCCAAGCCTTAGAAGAGTTGCCTGGGTATGCTTTGCTTCCGGGGTGGGGTGCCCAGCCCGTTCCCCCCTGCTGGGCTGAATGAACATGGGCTCATCCAGGGTCAATTCATCAGCACAGCATACCACCAGCCCCTTGTGTGTTTGTGCCCTGAGGACAAGAGACTGGAGAACAAAGCAGGGAAAACCTGACCTGATCCTGGGCTGTGTTCAGTACTTTGGTACGAGGTTACCAACTTCTACTCTCAGCAGCAAAGACCACCTCCTGCCCTTGGATCTGACAAACCCTCATGGTTGTAGTCACTAGGAAAGAATTCTCCTGTCAAAGACACATGGATAGTTTAAATAGCATTTTTTAATAATATAGTGGAGGTACTTAGCATACTACAATGTATATTGTGTTGATGAATGTATATCTTTTCTAAAAAGGGGCCATTTTTCCTCCAAATAAACAAAAGCCATTCCTCTTGTCTTACTATCTATAGCATTAGCTGTCAAGACTTATAACACAGTCGAGTAATTGAGAAAACAAAACATTCCTTTCTTTTCAATTATGAAACAGAAGCAATTAGGAACTGCGTTCAATTTTGATAAACTCTGGAATTGTGAGGTCCTTTATGTGTGAGGGTTGAGTGAGTCTGGGACCTTGCAGCCCAAGGCAAAAGTCAATGTGTTGACCTCACATAATGGTGTTATTGGTTAGCCTTCCATATGGGGACTGGTGAGGAGTTTTGGAAAGGAAGTATTGCTGCTACGAACATCTGTAACTTGTCCATTGCTAGTTAGGGATGCCCCGGTTCTAGATCAATTTCCTGTTGCAGCAGAGTTGAAGCAAAAGGGCTCCACACACCTCTCTCCATACCCTTCCTTATTGAGGTGAACATGAACATTTAGGCCTTTCCTCCTTTCACTGAAGCCCAATCCTCTAGCTGTCCTCCACCATTTTCCTACATAAACCTAACTACCACAGCTCAGTGGGACCCGAGTGTCTGAGCCACAGTGTCGTGGAAGGGATGTCAGGAGATGATGCAGACCTCAATTTCCTCCTCACCGGTTTCCATTCTGGAAGGACTAAAAAAACATGAAGAAGAGAAGTAGAGTGGTATTCCTCTATGAAATGGGATTGACCATGGGGCAGTTTATGATATATAGTTCCTAGAATCATGATATTTCTTTATGCATTTCCTCTCTAGTGTAACAGTGATATCTGTATTTATTTTGTAATTCCTTGAGGAAGGGGAGGCATTTCCAAAATGGACAATAGTCTAGCATCTGAAAGCCATCTCTAATTTGGGGAAAGTTTAAGATTAATGGAAGCAGAACCCTGATTCCCACTGAAGTCTGTTCCAGATGCTCTTCTCTCATTCCCTACCATCTAGGAAACAGGTATTTGACTGTATTCTTACCTTAAACTTTGACTCTGGGGCAGTGGTGCAAAGAAACTTGCAGGGGGTGGGGTGGGGAGGATATTGGGAGTGAAAGTTTTCTTCTACCTTTTAAGGTTCTTCTAGCTGATCTAAGAATTAAATTGACATGAGACAGATTAACAAGAGCCAAAGTTTAATTACATATACACGGAAGCCCAATAATAAAGGTGAGACCTAAAGAAATGACCAAAGTGTGCAGGTTTTATACCTTTTAGATGAAAGGACAATAAATCTGTGAGGAATTGACAGGGAAAATAGAAGTTAGGTTTGGGGCTTCAATTAGCGAGGAATTCTAGACAGAATTTGGGGTGGGATAGTAAATCAGTAGACAGTCACAAGATCTGTTTGAACACTCTCTCAGCTCTAAAATTCCCTATCTCTATCCCTGTGTCTCTTTACCTCCTGGTACAGGGGAGGTACCTTCCACAAGGGAGATTTATTTCCTGCTTTCTGGAGACAAAGCTGGGGTCAAAGTGTTCTTTTTATATTGGCTGTTTCTTAAGAAAATTTTAATTCAGAATAATCAATACGCCAAAGTGGTACATTTTTGGGTGAGCTGACCTTGGCCTCTTACAGGGGTATCGTAGAATTTGTCTTGGATGGTTGTGGCTTCCAGTGTCTAGTGGCAGTGATGCCTCTGGCAGCGCTCCCTGTCCAGGGCCAGCATGGGGCTGGTAAAATGGGGGCACAGCAGGATCCTACGCAGAGTCTCCCATTGCCATGATTTTGGCTATGGTACTGGCCTCCCTATTTTGCCCACTTTCTGTGCCTGGTTGGCGAGCCTTTGTGTGAATCTTGTGATCGATCCCACATCCTTCATATAAATTGCCTTATGCCTTCAAGTAACCAGAGTTAGCTTCCATTATGGAGCCAAGAATCCTGAACTGCACCGTTGCTCAGGGCCCAGGATACTGACTACCAAGGTTAGTAGAATCTATCTGGCCCAGCACCTCTTTGTAACAATAAGAGAAAGTTTTGTTTGAGCTTGGGAGTGAGACTTCGTGTCAGCTAACATTGTTCCAAGTTAAGTCTCTGAAGTAGAAAGGCCTTTAGCCACTGTGTTTTTATTATTTTAATGTTTGATGCTCTCAGTGACTAACTGCACATTGCACACAGATGCTGATGGCACAAAATTCCTCCAGATTCTTAACGTCACAGGCTCTGCTAATGCCGCTTGTAGTTCACCCGGTGCAATTGCCTCTGAATTCGTGCTGTGATGAGAGAAATTCTACAAATATTCTTGGCTTTAGGAGGGAAAATAATAACTTCTAGTGATGGGTTATCCAAAGAATATCTTCACCATTGCTTTGGAGATATATTCTTTGGTTTGTCTTACTCCCAAATGCTCATCCAGGTTCAACAGTTGGAAACGGTCTATGTTGTTTCCCTGGGAATTTGATGTTTGCTTCACGCATATTTACCAATGGATTATATTTACTTGTCATTTTTGGGAACCGTTTTCACAGTGCTTATTTCACATGACAGAATCTCACTTAGTGAATGGATATTATTTTGGTCCATGTGGCACAGTATCTCTGGATTGGTCTTTAGGGACAGGTGGTCTGTCTGTTGTATTTCATTGGTGTGTGTAGAATTCCTTTTGTATTGCATAATGATGCAAATCCTCAGTTAAATTAATATAACCATATTAAAATATATGAAAATATCTGGAATTATGTTATGAATTAACACACAATTGCAATAGGAATTGAAAAATAAACTCCCTGAATAAGTAAAAACATTTATTCAACCAATATTTATGACAGTATCTTATCAGGTACTAGGCTCTTTGAGCTGAGCAGAAGCTAACGTGCATCCCACCCTTGATGGAGTATTTATTTAACTGAGGGAATTTACAGTTTCAATGGGAAGCTTATTCTCATGGCAATTATGGGTTGATAGTCAACCTACAAGTATGAATTCCTTATTGGTTTACGTGTTCCTGACAAATCTTTGGAAGTGGGCATTTGGACACAGAAAGGTAATATCCCTTAAAGGCTTCAGGTCTCTACTACAAAAGTCCCCGATATCTCGAAACTGATATTCTATGGCTGACTTTTCATTTATATTCCTAAACAGGGTAACAGTAAGGTTTTGGAAATCTGAGGCCTAAAGAGAATAAAAATAGAGAGGAAATCAGAGCTACTTTGACTAGTTTGGTTAGTATAAAGCACAAGTAATCTGACTCGATCCCTTTGGTTTACCAGGAGTCCAGGGTTTCAGTTTTTTAAATCATTTGTATGTGAGAAACGACTAAAGCAAATCTCTTGATTTTTTTTTTTTCTTCCACCCCTTCTCCCTACTCCATTTTATTCTTCTGGCATTCTCAAACAGACTCCCTGGGCTGTTTTAATTTAGAGTAGAAGACAGAGACGCCAATGCTAATTTGGAGATATCTACCGTGGTTTAGGGAGTGAATTGGGACACAGACTACTTCTTCCTACCGAAGAGGAAGGAAGCAGCCTCCTTGTCCATGGCATTCTTAATAATTATAGAGTGATGTTTTCTTCCCCTGTCAAGGGACAGAAAAATATTCTAGGTTTTGTGCACCATTTGGTCTCCTTCGTGACTACTCCACCCTGCCGTTGTAGTGTGAAAGTAGCCATAGACAATATGTAAACAAATGAGCATGGCTGGCGGCCAATAAGACCATTTATAGAAACTGAAACTTGAATTTCACATAGCTTTCACATGTCATGGTTCTTTTTCAACCATTTAAAAACAAAGTCACTCTTGGCCCACAAGTTGTTCAAAAACACACAGCAGGCTGGATTTGGCTGGTGGCCAGTAATGCGTCTGTCTGTGTTGTAGGCAATCATTATGGAATGTTCCTTGTATGTACCCTGATGAATCTAGTTAGAGTTGGTGCTCAAAGAAAACCAACAGAATGAAGACATAATCATTTCGACACTAACCATGATCTCAGCATTTCTGGAATTCTTGTTTTTCACATTCCTGCATTTGGAGATGATTGGTGGTGGCCCAGACACCTGCACAGTGTGACCCAGCTTCCTATGTCCTCTGTCAACCTCTCTCTTCTATGTTCATTCTGGTATCCAATGCTGCTGAATTGTGCCCCGTATTTATTTCTGCACTAAAAACATTCTTCTCTTTATTTTCCTTTCTCCCCCTATTTGAGATTCTCCGTGGGTGATGTCTGCCAGCATTTGGGGAAGGTGGATGCCTGTTTGTCTAAGTGGCCCCTCAATCATCAAGGAAGCTTCCCAGGGGAGCATTTTGGAAGAAGCTCCATATAAAGAGGTGACGACGTAGTTGTTGGCAGAGCTTCAAACTGCTGAGTCATCGTTGTGTCATCCTTTATAGGCTGCTGTCTCTATTACAAGGCAAATATGAGGGTGTGTGAATTTACATACACTTTATAAGATCAAAATCATGATACATTTGCCCATAGCTTTATGCAGGGTGGATCAAAGTAAAAAGCCCAGAAGCCTAGAGACTGAAAAGAAAAATGAGATTAAGATTTCATCATGACCCCAGATTTTAGCTGCACTTCAAAGGTGTTTGTTCTGTTGGCTTTTTTTTTTTTCCAAAACATGCTTAAGTGGGTTATTATATAATTTATTTCCCAGATTGAGGATTATAAGTGCTGATAAACTAGAGACATTATGAGAAAACCAATTTTTTGGTTTTTTTGCATCTGTCCCCAAATAAAAACATTACCAGGTAAATTTAAATGTGTGAGGCCAACGGTATATCTTTGGACGAGGACTCTTTCTTGTCTCATTTTTGGTTGAGACTCCAAGGTAGTGAGTCTCAACTTCTCCCACATTCCAAAGTGAAACACTGGGCTTCCTCATCAGAACTTGCAAAAGAGGGAGGCAAAATCCCATGTTGTGGCCTTTAGCTGGCCACCTACCCCAGCCTATGAATGAGGTCTTGGAGTCCGAGAGAAGAACCAGGAACTTGGAGAGAACTTATTTGGGAAAAGCCGGGCTTCACATTTCACCTTTTGCCCATGTTTTATACCCCTACTACCTTTTCACCTGCCAACATGAAAGGGATTTTTCTTTCTCAAGGCAAGAGAGAAGGCTTTAAGGGGCTCATTTGCAGAGTGTGAACTGTGAAACCTGTAGTTTATTACCTACAAAAAAGCCTGCATGGGCGAGAGGCTGGCTGACCTGGCCTGTGGCAGCTGAGGACAGGGCTGTGTGTGGGAGGTGATGTACACTCTCTCTGGAGAGTCGGAGGATCTGGCCACCTGGGCCCGGGTGAAGGCTGCGCGTGAGAGTACCAGCTTGGAGTTGGTTTAGATCTTGCCCTGAGGACTTCTGGGAGAAGCAAGAAGACATCACCAGAAAGGGGTGGAGGTGAGGGAGGCACAAGATGGTGGGCTGAAGGAGCAATCCTCAACTTTCTGTGAAATGATAAATTTATCCTCATCACAGCAACTGCAGGTGAGGGATCCCCAACTTGGAGATGTTGTCCAAAGAACCCACAGAGCATCCCACAATAGAATCGGCTTTAAACACCAGCTCGAACCAAAACTAAAGCACAGGGGTGCCAGATAAGTGGTTTCTTCCCCATCTCCTTACCTCTCCTCCCTTCCTTTGCTCCAGTCGGGCGGAGGGAACAGCCACAGCAGGGAGGGCGGGAATTGAAGGTAGAGGTTCTTTCTCCCTTCGCCTTCAAATAAATTCCAGAATCCTAGCTCCTGCCTCACCACAGCATCCCCAGGGCTGTCAATGCCCAAAGTAGTCAGAAAAATGGTTTTTAGAAAAAAAGTAATTCCATCAAAATACCGAGAAAAAAAAGTTAAAATAAGCAAGTAGAAACTATATACATGAACAGAACTTTCTATTTTATTGTTTTTCACTTTGCCTCACCAAAGTATAAAGCAAGATTTTATGGGTGACAAGGAAGGCAGAAGCGGGAAGGTGAGAGGACATCATGATGGGAAAAGTCTAACTGTGAATATTTTAGTATCAAAGTGTGAAAAATTACTTGGAAGCCTAAGTACGGGATTATGACTATTGAGAAAAGAAAGAACAAGTTCTTCTCGGGGGAACGAGCAGAAGCCTGGAGACAAATGAGACAGTGGGTAGGTGAGATTAACTTATTTCATGCTTCATCTTTAATTTTTCAGATTCAAACTTGAACTTTTAATAAAAGGATAAAGATGCAATGAATTAAAATGAGAAAGAAAAAGCATTAGAGCTGGAAGTGCAAGTTGACCTGGGTGGAGTTTCCTATGAATTTTTAGCTACTGTACAAAAACTTTTTTTTAAAGATTTACTTATCTCATAGAGCGAGTGAGAGAGAGCATGAGCAGGGGTAGGGGCAGAGGGAAAGGGAGTAGAAGGAGACTCCCAACTGAGCGCAAGGCTCAATGTGGGGCTCTACCACAGGATCCTGAGATCATGACCTGAGCCACAAGCAAGAGCGGGCCACTTAACCCACCTGAGCCACCCAGGCATCCCCTGTACACAATTTTTATAATAAAAAACTGAGCACCTGTGATGTGAGCTCAGATAATTTCTGATTATTATGGATAATCAAATCTCACAGAATCTACAAAATTTAGTTTGTAATTAAAATCGAACCTATAGTTTCAATGGACATCTTTGCCATATCATACCGTTCCTTGAACTCAGAAGGAATAATACTAAACAATGAAATTTTATCTTGTCATTTTCCTGAATATAAAATTTCCCTTTCAGGACCTATCTGGATCTCCCTCAGTTCCCCGGATTACTCGGAGTCTGCCAATCACCTGTACAATGGGCTGGCACACGTTTTCTCTAAGAGCCACATATTACAGGCTTTAGGCTTAGCAAGCCATTAGTTCTGTCACAACTAGTCAGCCCTGCCTCGTGCCATTAAGGCGGCCACAGACACTGTGTAAATCAATGGGCGCTGCTGGGTACCAGTTACACTTTACTTATAGACGCTGAAACTTGCATTTCATATAATTTCCACGTGTCATGAAAATAGCATTCTTCTTTTGATTTTTTCCCCCTTCGACCGTTTAAAAATAGAAAAACCATTCTTAGCTTGTTGGTTGTACAAGAACAGGTAGTGGGCTAGATTTGGCCCACGGGCTGTACTTTGCTGACCCCTGACCTGGAAACAGTAAGGGAAAAAATGAAAGTGATTTTTCATCATGGAACTGCTTTTAAAATTATTTTTTGACCTTGAAGGATCAAGAGGTGGATTTTTTTTTAAGCTACTGTAATAGTAACAACAGTTAATACTTGCGTAGCACTTTCTATGTGCCTGGGGCTCTTTGAGGTGCTTTACGTCTATTTCCTCAATTCTCACGAGAAGGCAATGAGATAAGTTCTATGCCATTTTACGGGTAAGGAAACTGAGGAACAGTGTTTAAATAATTTGCTCAAATTATCGGTGTTAGTAAAAATGGTAGGGCCAACATGGGAACCCACGCTGTCTCATTCCAGCATGGGTGCATTTATTTCCAATTGACCCTTGAACAATGTGGAGGTGCGGGGTGCCTACGTACGTCTGCTGAGCTTGTCAAAACCCTGGGTATAACTTTTGACTCCTCAAAAACTGAACTACCAGAAGTCTACGCTTGACCAGAAGCCTTACTGTTAACATAGTTAATTAACTCACACTTTGTACGTTTATGCACTATGTGCTGTATTCTCACCATAAAGTAGCCAGAGAAAAGAAAATGTTATTAAGAAAATTATAAGGAAGGGAAAATACACTGACAGTCAAAATCCCAAATCTGTGAAAATTTTCTCAAATATATGGCCATTTATAATCAGTTTTTGAAACAAGCTGTCTTAGGTAGGTGTGTATGTGTGTGTGTGTGTGTGTGTGCTCACTTGTGTGTGTTGGGGAAGGGCCACCCTTTGTTTATGTGGGGAAAGACTAGATGTGCCCTGTAGAAGCCTGTTGGTCCCACTGAATGCTAGCTATACCACTTTTGAGTTGATTAACATTTGGTCCATTCCTTTCTCTCTCTAGTGTCCAATTACTTCTCTGAAAAATGGAGATGATGATATTACAAAACTCACCGGCTTGCTGGAAAGATTGAATGACATAATGCATGTGCATTGTAAACTATGAAAGAACCATACATATATTAATCTCTTTTAATAAGGCCAGTGGAAAAAGACAAATCGAGCTGTACCTTTTGGTTTAAATGCAAAGAAACTATATTGCTGCTTGCATCAGCAAATTCAGATAAAACATTTGCTTTTTATTTATTTTTCAACAAGAGCTGGAAGGCAGCTAATGATACAATCACTATCGCAGATGACTGGAGATCCGTGAAACTAGATAGTTGGTGTCACCTCAGAAATGTCTTAGGGGATAGATTTTATTAAAATACTTGTTTTATATTCCTTTTGATGACAAGCGTTTTTCCAGTTTTGCTCTAAACTTTATTTTTTAGAAGAAACCTCAACTACCTAAGTTAAAAACGTGTGTGGTGGCCTCTTGGGGAAGGAAGCATGCTATTTGCGAAAAATCTCAATACTTTAGGTAGTTCTTAACCTAGGGTTAGCATTCAAGAATAAATTGATGTTTTATCCTTCTGTTTGGTGTTTTTTAAAACTCTCATGTTTATTGCAGCATTATTTGCAATAGCCAAATGATGAAAGCAGCAGAAGCAGTCCATGTCCATTGATAGATGAATGGATAAAGAAGAGGTGATATATATACATGATGGAATATTACTCAGCCATCAAAAAGAATGAAATCTTGCCATTTGCAACAATGTGGATGAAGCTAGAGAGTATCATGCTAAGTGAAATAAGTCAGTCAGAGAAGGACAAATACCATATGATTTGACTCGTATTTGGAATTTAAGAAACAAAACATATGAACAGAGGGAAAAAAAATGAGACAAATCAAAACAGACTCTTAACTATAGAGAACAAACTGATGGTTACCAGAGGGGAGGTGGGAGAGGGGATGGGGGAAACAGGTGAAAGGGATTAAGCAGGGCACTTATCTTGAGCACTGTGAAATGTACAGAATTGTTGGATCACTGTATTGTACCCCTGAAATTAACATAACACTATATGTTAATGCCACTGGAATTAAAACTGAAAAAACTGCCAGTGTTTTTTTTTCCAAGGTTAATCTTTTTTTTTACTAGCCCAATCTGCCATTATCCAAAATTAAATTATTGGCTTTCTTTAAAATTATCTTATATTTAATTAGATACAACCTGCCTTCCCGTGGTTTCAGGATGGATAGGATATACATAGGATTTGGGTTGTGTGTTATTTAGAAGTGCAGCTCTTTGGGGGCAAGGATCATACCTAGTGATTTCTGTCACATGCAAACACACAGAGAAGAAAGAGAAACGTGTCGCACATCTATGTGTTTAAGCTCAGACTGGATGGTTTAAACAACAGACGTTTCTTTCTCATAGTTCTGGAGGCTGTGAAGTCCAAGATCAAGGTTCATGTCCATTTCGTTCCTGGTTGGGACTTGCTTGCTGGCTTGTAGGTAGCTGCCTTCTCATTCTTATTGTGTCCTTGCATGAAAAAGAGAGGGGGTGGGAGAGAGAGAGAGAGCACGCACACACTCAATTTTTTTCTTATAAGATCACTAATTCTGTCATGGGACTCTACCCTTGTGACCTAATTATTTCCTAAGGGTCCCAGCTCCTAATACCATCACACTGGAGAGTCAGGGCCTCAACATACGAATTTCAGGGGGGGCACAATTCGGTCCATAGCATTGTCGGGGCAGCTTGCTTGCAGCAGAAACTCAAATGGAGTTGTTCCTGCTAGCTTTGGAGACGGAACAAAAGACAATCATTCTAAAGCTAGTTGAACAATCACCACAAATTGAACTGATGTGGAGAAACCACATAAAATTCATCTACAACTTTTGAGGCCAAGCTAAGGGGTCCTAGGACTGCCCCCGGTACAAGGATGATTTGGGTAAGCAATAGCTCATGAATCCTGGTAAAATCTCATTTTAATGAATTCAAGAGAGTTGCAAGTAGCTTTGTTACATTCCAATTATATTTAAATGGAGCCCATTAAACAGAGAACAGAGGTGGTGTTATTTTCTTGATTTAGTTTACCTGAATAAAGCAGACATTTCGTTTCTAGGTCCTGGTTTTGCTATCTCTTTCTTTTTCTAAATAATACTTCTTTTTTAATCTCCCTTCCTCTATACCATATTAAGGTACCTTCCTTGGAGATATTCTATCCCTGACCCCTAGTTCTGGCAATTTCCTCACTCTCATTCCTTCGCAAACTTCCTTGCTCCTCTGAGACCCTAATATAACAATACTGTAACAGTATGAAGCACTAATTTTGAACCATAGCAGTGTTTTCATTTAACAGATCAACTGCTATGTGGACAGGGACTTGTGAACACATCTGTTCTACAGGATTTTTCATTTAATATGATTTTCTGAAACCATATCAGCAAAGTACTATTATAATAAGCCATCCCCAAAGACATGGATATAGTTTTGCTAAACAGAGCTCTAAATTAAAATGCTATACGATCACGGGATTCTGCTTATATTTCCTTGCTGCCCTCCTTATATGAAGGTAAACTCCGAGCTAGTGTTATTTAGATACGGATTTCGAGTTTTGCTCTCATCTCGTTTTGGTACTGGGTCTCTGTGGAGTTGCTTGTTTTCTCTTGCAGGGTCCCTCTAGATCCTTCGGAGCACAATGGTAAGGTTGTGGGGCTTGGTTAGGGAAGAAAATTTGTGGAAGAGCAAGCTTATTTATGCCAAATAACTATTAGCTGGTCCTATACAAATTATACTTGTTTTAACCCCATTTAATGAAGTTACGATTGAGTTTACAAGAACTAGAGCCAAAAGCATGAATAACATTGCTTCAGTGGTTTTCCATTGGTTGGCTTGGCCGATAGCGTTAATACCCCTTACTCCTTTCCCAAAGTCTTGTAAAGTGCATCTTAGATCAAAGACACAATCCAACTGTCTCTCTGACCCTGAATTTCAGATGAGTGAAATCCCACAGATACCGTGGTATTTTATCTTTGCCTGTAACAAAGGTTTCCCATGAGAAGAAATTTGACTCTAGGAGGGCAGTCCCCGAAGTTTTTAGGATAGTTTTAGCCATGTCCATTTAGATCTGTGGTTCTTTATCGGGAGCAACTTTGTTCCTTTCCTCCTTTGCGAGGGACATTTGGCAGTGTCTGGAGACATTTTTGGTTGCTGGAATTTGGGGGGGAGTGGTGCATGGTGAGCAGAGGTCAGGGATATTGCTTAACAGCCTGTAGTGCACAAGACAGTCTCCCACTGCAAAGAATGATATGACCCCAAATGCCCATAGTGGTGAGTTGGAGAAGCCCTTGTTTTGAGAAGGAACATGTTTGAACCTTAGCAGTCAAAAGGCTGAAGAGCTCTGACACTCCATGCTATAGACTATAAAGTAATTACTAGAGAGGGACTTAGATCCATATGTCTTAATTTGTAGAGCTGTGCAGCATGTACGAAGTGAATAAAACCAAGTTACCAAGTGATAATAATAATTACTATAGCCCATCTTTATTGAGATGTTTGTTACTCTTGGGCAGGCATTGTGCTAAATGCTTTAATTACATGATCCCATTTAATTCTTCCAACAATAGGGGAGAAGCATTATTAGTAATCCTGCCTTATAAATGAGGTCACTGAGGAATGGAGAGGTTTGATGAAGTTACCTAAAATCACACAGATGGTAAGGCCTCCAGAGTTCATGTACCTTATCACCTCATTCATAAGCATGGAGTCAATTAGATGGTACCAAAGCTTTTCTGAAAAGCAATAGTCTCTCCATTACCCCTCTCCAAGCAGGGGTTCCATTGCTCAGAGAAAGTTTTTTAATCGTTTTTGTTTTACTTCTGTTTCTTAAGTCCAAAACTCAAAAAAATTACTTGATTGAAAAAATTTGGTGCAATTTATTGATTTATTTACCCCTATGATGAGAAAGGTTTAGCTCACTCAGACCACGTGAGCCCCTCCTTCCCCTCCTCTCTGTTTTTGTGTGTTATTTACTGCTGTTGGTCATTGATGTAACCTTAAATTATAGTGCAATACTTCATTTTTGCATTCCATAAATCTTATCACAACTCCCCTTTCTGTATAGTCTGCATTTTGACACTCCGGACTTTTCCCCAACTTGTTGCCTGGTCTGTTCGCGTCATTGCCAAGATCTTGAAGTCTTATGTGGTTCTGCAAACATCATGTTCTGTGGGGGTCTGGAAGTTGGTGTGGAAAGGTAAAAGCCACTAGCTGGGGTTTACATAGCTGGGGGAGGAGTTATTCTTGACCCCAGCAGAGGCTGCTTTACATTTTCCTCCGTGCTCAATTCCTCAAGCCCGTGAGGAAGGGGGTTTGGGTGCCAACAGGTGCTGTTCTGAGTAAAGACTGTTTGAGAATCCCTGGTTTTCAGCCCATTTCTGACTCCTGTTCACTCTGCACTCATATCTGCAGCAGGACCCTGGATTCCAAAAAGCTGATCTTCTCCAAATATGTCTGTGGTTTCTTCATGGGCTTAGTGCTTTCAAAAACTCTATTGGAATATGTATTTTACTTTCTTTCACTAATATTTTATTTCTTCACACTTAAATTATTTTAATGGATAACAAAGTGTGTAGGAGACAGCCTAGATTATGGCCTCCCGGAGGGGAGTTTGGATGTCTTTTTTCCCTTTGATTTGTGAGCCCAGCATGGTCCCTTTCATTACTTTGGAGAGAATTCCTCAGGGTCCTTTTGAACTTTGAAGAAGTCTCTGTGGAGACTTGACAGCCACACTTCTAAGATTGCTGCTCTTGGCAACCATTAAATTAAAAGCTGGAGTGTTCCCTGAAGATAGCAACATGGTGCTTCAGAGGAGTCCCAGGTGGAGGGGATTGGCTCTGTATGGGAAGTCTGTGCACGAAAGCATTGACATCCACCGTGCATCAGTCCGGACCTTGGACCAGTCTCCATGTAAGCCATGGCGTGCCCTGCAAAGCAGGAGGAAACTGCATCAGGAGGAGACCCCTGGGGTTAGCTTTGCATAAGCTTCCCTCTCAAAAACTGACAAGGGGTCTGAAAGACGTCTGCAGGGCTCTGGGAAAAGAGGCTTGAGAGCCCAGCTGTTCTAAAGTAGATGACTGTAGGTGTGGGAGGGGATTTAAACTGACTAGGGAGATGTTTCTGTTCCTGCTCTTCCACCCCCACTTGCAAAGAATCCCCATAATGATTCATAGACCTTCTGTAACAATTCTCCTGATGTCAGCAGATCTTGAATATGTGCATTTAGTTTTTTAAAAAAATATTTATTTATTTGAGAAAGAGAGAGCATGCAGGAGAGGAGGGGCAGGGGGAGATGGAGTCCCAAGCAGACTCCATGCAGAGTGTGGAGCCTGACGTGGGGCTTGATCTCATGACCCTGAGATTATGACGTGAGCTGAAATCAAGA
This sequence comes from Ailuropoda melanoleuca, assembly GCF_002007445.2. NCBI lineage: Eukaryota > Metazoa > Chordata > Mammalia > Carnivora > Ursidae > Ailuropoda > Ailuropoda melanoleuca. Next base: position 13,094,847 of record NC_048218.1, read on the forward strand.
GTCTGATATTTAACCTACTGTACCACCCAGACGCCCCAAACGCATTTAATTTCTATTCAGAAAGATTTTTACAAAGTTTCTTAATATATAGGAAGTTTTTCCTCCCCGTGGGGGAAAATCTGACAAGGATTCTCTCTAAAAGGAGCTTTAGGATGCAGTAGTGGTTTGCCTACTAGTTTATTTATCTGGACAACACATAGTAAAGTGTCATAAACAAACACAAAAAAAGAGACTTGAGAAAAAACACATACGACGCACTGTGACCATGCAGAGCTCTGCTCTCCTGTGAAGGAGGTCTCTCAGGCTTGGGAGGAGCAGAAGAGGAACTCTTGTTGAGTTCATTGATGAGAGCCAGCCACCATCTTGGCGGAGCTGGAAACCATCCAGAAAAACTGACAGTTATGAGAGGACCAGGTCATCCATGGAACTTTCCAGAGTGGCATCCATGTACCACATATCTCCTCTCACTTTCCTCTTACACTTTCTCTCTTTTGAAGTTGTAATCCTTCGGAGGTGTTTTGGGACACACTCCTCAGTCATCAAAAATCCTCTAGTGAGAGGACCGGGAAAAAAAAGGAAAAACTCTCCCACCTTATAATTTGAAGTTTTAGCATCATGTAATTAAGAGACCTCTGATTTTGAAGAGCCATTTCTCCCGTGTTTGAGGTTCAAAGTCCTTTTCTTAGGCTCCTGGAAAAGGAATTTTGATGGAGGTTCAGAGTAGGTATTTACCCTCATCTGAGTGAACACTCCAAGGAGAGCCTATGAGCTTTCAGACCGGCTCCTCCTGATTCTGCTTCTTGGTAAGACCACCCTGGCATGTCCCATAGCAATACTTTTTTGGCCTGGCTGCCTATCAGAATGACTTGCGACACTAACAGAATTCGCAGGTTGAGAATGCACCTGAGACCCAGACCTACTGAATTAGAATCTTCAGCTTCTGGGGCCCCGGAATCTGCAAATTTACAAAACCCCCAAATGATTCTGAAGTGAAGGTATTTGTAGG
>NC_048218.1:13096523-13186469 GCF_002007445.2 Ailuropoda melanoleuca
GATGACTGTAGGTGTGGGAGGGGATTTAAACTGACTAGGGAGATGTTTCTGTTTCTGCTCTTCCACCCCCACTTGCAAAGAATCCCCATAATGATTCATAGACCTTCTGTAACAATTCTCCTGATGTCAGCAGATCTTGAATATGTGCATTTAGTTTTTTAAAAAAATATTTATTTATTTGAGAAAGAGAGAGCATGCAGGAGAGGAGGGGCAGGGGGAGATGGAGTCCCAAGCAGACTCCATGCAGAGTGTGGAGCCTGACGTGGGGCTTGATCTCATGACCCTGAGATTATGACGTGAGCTGAAATCAAGAGTCTGATATTTAACCTACTGTACCACCCAGACGCCCCAAACGCATTTAATTTCTATTCAGAAAGATTTTTACAAAGTTTCTTAATATATAGGAAGTTTTTCCTCCCCGTGGGGGAAAATCTGACAAGGATTCTCTCTAAAAGGAGCTTTAGGATGCAGTAGTGGTTTGCCTACTAGTTTATTTATCTGGACAACACATAGTAAAGTGTCATAAACAAACACAAAAAAAGAGACTTGAGAAAAAACACATACGACGCACTGTGACCATGCAGANCGCTGTCTTAATATATATTGATCCTTGCTGGCGATCTTCTGTAAGCCTTCCAAGATCAGGATACTATTTGATGAGCTTTTGAATTTTATTTACTCTAAGCATCAGGACTGACTACATAATTCTCAGGGCCCAGTGCAAAATGAACATATGGGGCTCCTTGTTTAAAAAGTTATTAAGAATTTCAAGATGGGGACAGCAGAGCATTAAACCAAGCACAAGGCTTGGGGCAACTCTACAGGCGGCAAGCCTATGAAACCAGTGCTGCTAAGCATCCATTAGCTGGCAATGATTATAGGAGACATGAAGGCTGGGATTAACAACACTTCCAAAATTCAATTAGCAGCAAATCTGGAAAGTGAAGACTATTTATCCGTGGGCCATTTCACAGAAGATCGCTCCCTGTGTGAGCGAGAAAAGTATTTAGCTAAATCAGGCTAGCAGGTAGAGCTCGGTAGGTCTGCTGTGCGTAGCTCTAGAGGACGTCGATCTGTGTGACGTCATTCCCTCGTGTTTGCAGTGCTCATCCTGCACAGCCGCACAGGACAACCCTAAGGAAAGATAAACACTGACCAGTAAGTAACCTGTGGGAAGGACATGGCTGGCAAGAAAAATGCATGCACATCTCTGATCAAGGTTTAGATTGATTGATTATTTAAATTAATTAAATTGGAAGTCCCTATTTATTTCCCTCTGTGCGAGATAATTAACCAAGACTTCACTAAGAATGACTACATCCCCTTTACACTTGTTCTTTTAAAGTCTGACCAGATGTCTAACAGGAGCCTGGAAACTCTGCAGAGAGAGACTGAGCTGGAGACAAGACCTATAGTTTCTTCAGGAACGTTTTGAAATCTAAAGAAGGTCCAGGACTGTGCTCGAGGTGTTTTGGAAAGGGCTTCTGCACTAATAATACCAATTAACATTCACATGATACTTTCAGGATGTTCTCTTATACCATCTTATTTAATTATATCCATATTCGGATCTGCCATTATTTCTTTTTGGTAGATGAATAAATGAAGGTTCAGAGAGAGGTTAGAGGTTAAGCGTGGTCACAAGGGGCTCTGAAGCAAGCAGGTGGGAGATCTGGGGTAGGACCTGAGACCCTCTGATATCAGACACAGTTCCTTCCCTTTCTGAGATTCTAGACTTCTTTTCGGCAAGGGCAGTTGTCTCATCCACCTTATAACAGCAGATCAATCATAAGGCTCTGGATGGGACCTAGGAAAAATCTCTTGCTATGAANCCAGAGTGGCATCCATGTACCACATATCTCCTCTCACTTTCCTCTTACACTTTCTCTCTTTTGAAGTTGTAATCCTTCGGAGGTGTTTTGGGACACACTCCTCAGTCATCAAAAATCCTCTAGTGAGAGGACCGGGAAAAAAAAGGAAAAACTCTCCCACCTTATAATTTGAAGTTTTAGCATCATGTAATTAAGAGACCTCTGATTTTGAAGAGCCATTTCTCCCGTGTTTGAGGTTCAAAGTCCTTTTCTTAGGCTCCTGGAAAAGGAATTTTGATGGAGGTTCAGAGTAGGTATTTACCCTCATCTGAGTGAACACTCCAAGGAGAGCCTATGAGCTTTTAGACCGGCTCCTCCTGATTCTGCTTCTTGGTAAGACCACCCTGGCATGTCCCATAGCAATACTTTTTTGGCCTGGCTGCCTATCAGAATGACTTGCGACACTAACAGAATTCGCAGGTTGAGAATGCACCTGAGACCCAGACCTACTGAATTAGAATCTTCAGCTTCTGGGGCCCCGGAGTCTGCAAATTTACAAAACCCCCAAATGATTCTGAAGTGAAGGTATTTGTAGGCCGCTGTCTTAATATATATTGATCCTTGCTGGCGATCTTCTGTAAGCCTTCCAAGATCAGGATACTATTTGATGAGCTTTTGAATTTTATTTACTCTAAGCATCAGGACTGACTACATAATTCTCAGGGCCCAGTGCAAAATGAACATATGGGGCTCCTTGTTTAAAAAGTTATTAAGAATTTCAAGATGGGGACAGCAGAGCATTAAACCAAGCACAAGGCTTGGGGCAACTCTACAGGCGGCAAGCCTATGAAACCAGTGCTGCTAAGCATCCATTAGCTGGCAATGATTATAGGAGACATGAAGGCTGGGATTAACAACACTTCCAAAATTCAATTAGCAGCAAATCTGGAAAGTGAAGACTATTTATCCGTGGGCCATTTCACAGAAGATCGCTCCCTGTGTGAGCGAAAAGTATTTAGCTAAATCAGGCTAGCAGGTAGAGCTCGGTAGGTCTGCTGTGCGTAGCTCTAGAGGACGTCGATCTGTGTGACGTCATTCCCTCGTGTTTGCAGTGCTCATCCTGCACAGCCGCACAGGACAACCCTAAGGAAAGATAAACACTGACCAGTAAGTAACCTGTGGGAAGGACATGGCTGGCAAGAAAAATGCATGCACATCTCTGATCAAGGTTTAGATTGATTGATTATTTAAATTAATTAAATTGGAAGTCCCTATTTATTTCCCTCTGTGCGAGATAATTAACCAAGACTTCACTAAGAATGACTACATCCCCTTTACACTTGTTCTTTTAAAGTCTGACCAGATGTCTAACAGGAGCCTGGAAACTCTGCAGAGAGAGACTGAGCTGGAGACAAGACCTATAGTTTCTTCAGGAACGTTTTGAAATCTAAAGAAGGTCCAGGACTGTGCTCGAGGTGTTTTGGAAAGGGCTTCTGCACTAATAATACCAATTAACATTCACATGATACTTTCAGGATGTTCTCTTATACCATCTTATTTAATTATATCCATATTCGGATCTGCCATTATTTCTTTTTGGTAGATGAATAAATGAAGGTTCAGAGAGAGGTTAGAGGTTAAGCGTGGTCACAAGGGGCTCTGAAGCAAGCAGGTGGGAGATCTGGGGTAGGACCTGAGACCCTCTGATATCAGACACAGTTCCTTCCCTTTCTGAGATTCTAGACTTCTTTTCGGCAAGGGCAGTTGTCTCATCCACCTTATAACAGCAGATCAATCATAAGGCTCTGGATGGGACCTAGGAAAAATCTCTTGCTATGAAAAGAGACTATTTAGGTCCTATCCAGAATGGTGGATCTCAATTCTTGCCAACTTAAGTTCTCCTAATTTAGACCCCCCCCGGCATATTCCTCTCAGACTATGTACAATTGTACTTTCTGATTTCTATTTCCCTGATGATGACTGATGTTGAGCAGATCGATGTTTTTCTTAAGTACTTCATGCACATAATTCATTTACTCCCTATGACAAGGCTGTGAGGCAGTTACCGTTATTATCCCCACTTCACGGATGAGGACATTGGGGCACACAGATTCAGTGACTTGCCCAAAGTCATACAGCTAGCAAGGGTTTGAAACCAGGATTGGTACTCAGGCAGCTTTTAAAAACATACATACTAACACCACTTCAGGATTATCATCAATAAAAACTATCTTTTAGCAAATCAATTTTCAGTTTTAAGGAGCAGAAAGTAGTGATTCTCGATGTCAGCTGCCCGTTAGAATTGTCTCAATAGCTATTAAAAAATACCCATGCTCGTGCCTCACCTGAGACGAAATCAGAATCTCTGGTGTCTGAACCTTCATTTTTTAAAACATGAAATTCAAATAATTAGAATAACTGTTGGGTTATTGGGTGTATGCACACCTGCCATTTAACGTCTCATTTCTTTCCCTTTACGTGTACCTGGGCTGGTCACGCAATCACATGCTGGGAGAATATAAAATCTTCTGGAGGTAAATGCACTTTGTTTCCTGGATCCTGGTAAAATAATACATCTCTAACCTGAATATACATACAGATTGCCCAGGGATCTCGCTAAGATTCAGATTCTGATTAAGGAGATCTGCAGTGAGCCTTGTGGTCCTGCATTTCCTAGATGAATCTGATACTGTTGGAATCCATAGCAAACTTATAACCAGTTTTTGCTTTTCTACTTCTCGTCTTGCTTCCTCTGATTCATCAACTCTTTTTCTTCCTTAATTTGGCTTCATACTTGAACTTCCATTCTCTGATGGATTTATTTATTTATTTATTATTTATCTGTTCTGTTTTATTGATGAGCCTGTTTACATTTGTTATCCCTGCAATATTTTCACAACACATAAATTCTAATATAACCCTCTGGTTCTAACACCTCGCCAGGCATATTAGTAACCTCGCCTCATGACCATCTTGGACACTATTTAACTCCTGCCAGGCCTGTTTTCCGTTGGTCCTCCCCAACAGGGGAGAAGAATGGCCCAGCCAGAGCAAATAGGGTTACAGACATACTTCGTCATGCTGGCGAGCAGATTTTCGTATCCTGATCTGCATCAATGTTATTGACCCTGGCTCCACATTTGAAATCACCTGTAGAACTTTAAAAAATGCTTGATGCCCAGTAAACACTTCTAGACATTATGAAACAATTGGTTTGAGGTGGGGACCTTGGCAATAGTAATTGTAAAAGCTGTCCAGCCAATTCTATTGTGCGCTCAGGGTTGAGAATCAGTGATCTATGCAAAGGCTTAAGAAGCTACTGAATGTTTGGGCTTATTGACAATGTATCCGTGAGCTACTGCTGTGTAACAGACAACCACAAAATCCCACAACAATAAGCCTCCTCTGCTCATGCATCTCTGAGGATGACTGGGCAGCCCTCATGACCCCAACATAGTTGATTGGGCTTGGCTTCAGGCCATGGGTTTAGTTTGTCTGGGGTTCATGTAACTCTCATTCTTTGGGGACCTGCAGGCTGTCTAGGGCATACTGTCTTCACAGCAATGACAGGATTGCAAGGGAAGTGAGTAGAAAGATGTGATGTCTCCTAAAGCCTATGCTGTGTACTGCTGTACTTTCACTTCTGCCCATGTCCCGCTGGCCGAAGTAAGTCATATGACCTGGCCCGACATCGGTGGGCTCTGTAATCAAAGAGTACCTTAAAAAAAAAAAAAGATTTATTTATTTGAGAGAGAGAGAGAGCAAGCGCACACGAGTTGGGGGCAGGGGCAGAGGGAGAGAGAAAATCCCCGGCAGACTCCCTGCTGAATGTGGAGCCCAATATGTGGCTTGATCCCATGACCCTGAGATCGTGGCCTGAGCCAAAATCAAGAGGTGGACGCCCAACCAACTGAGCCCCCCGGGCCCCTCTAATAGTGATTTTAAACTACTTTCCTCCTCGCTGGAGGTATTTTGAGCACAGTTACAACTGAGTTATTATCTCATGCTGCAATTCCCTCTCAGGCTTAACAAGACTCCAGGAAGGTAATTATTGTTTCCTCCATCTAGTGAAACTTGTAATTTAAAAATAATCTCCCAAATCACCGTCTTTCTACAGCCATGTATTCACCCTCCCCCCTTTTTAAATACTTATGTTAACTCTCCTTTGGTCTTGTGCAAAATCATATTGGATCCTGAAGCAAAAGGAAAAAAAAAATTAGTAACACCAATCCTGTGTTCATTAAGCTTATGATATTTTATCATGAACTTATTTTTACCACTTTTTATTTTTTTAAATACTGCATTAAACATGTTATTCATTTTATGGCCAAGTTTCTGGCTCCCCCTTACCTTTGGGCCTGCTCTTCAGGAATATATGTCTGGGTGAATTGTGGCTTCCAGGGATCTGGCCCTGCTCCCTCTTGAGAGAACACTGCCGAGTATACCCAAGAGATTTCTTTCTACCCCAGCTTTTAACATAAACTGCTTTTCTAGAACAGAACTCTGAAATCTTTTCATTTGACAAATAAATATGTCCATGTGCCGTGGCCTCCCTTTCTGCATTAAGATTAGACAGGACACCCTCCCTCATTCATTGCAAGGCTGACCTCTAGAAGTTCTGGTGTCTGAACTCAGGAATCTGGAAAACTCAGCAGTCAGCTGAATGATTTCTTCATACGTCCCTCCACAGGGCACCAGGGCATATGGTAGGTACAAATGAAACCCAGTAGTAACCTGGATAGCTAATTATTCCCTGAGGCCAATATGTAGATCAAGCCTGCTGATAACTCTGGGTTATATACTCAAACCCTTTGCTATTAGTTTTATGAAATATATATAGAGAAAAGCTTCATCATGTTAATAACACTCAGAAAGGTGACTCTTGGGTAAATAAAGTCCTGTGGTATGATGACGCAACATGGATTTTGGAGTCAGAAAGAGAAGAATTTGTATCTTGCATCAATCAGGTATCAAATGTGTGACTCTGAGAAAAGTTCTTAACCTCTCTGAATCTGAAACTCTGAATGATTTATGAAGGTAATGTTCTTTCCCTTTGAGGCAGGGGTATACAGGTAAAGAGCTCATGGCATATCTCAGAGCTTAAGAAACGACAGTTATGACATAACTAAATTTTTAACCTAGAAAAGATATTGTTGATTTAAGCATCAAAGCTTCTTAAAAGTGTAACCTTTTAGATAAAAGTCCTTAAAAATTTATTACACATTCACTTTCCTCCTTACCTAGAATAGACTGAGTTTGCTTTTTCTCCATGCTCCAAGGCTGGTAATAAGCACAGCTGCTCTTACACTCTGATGAAATGCCCCAGGACCTATTGATTCATGAAGGCCAATTTGTCCTTGTGAACATCGCTTAAGATGTCAGTGTGCTTATCTGCTTTTTCTGCTCTTTGGCCTTCTCCCTCACTGTCACAAGTCTGCTGTCACTTGTCCTTGCTATCCCGTTTGCCTCTTTTTACTTGTGAGTCCTGACTTGTGGTAGGTTTGTAAACCAGATGGCTAACTTAATACAATTGTGGCCACAATGCAAGCATTACTAGGCCATGAGTCAGGACCAAAGGGATGCCTTATGGGAGTGCATGCATTTTCTGGTATCTATTTTGCAAGGAGTTTGCTTCCTGGCTGGGTCCTAAATAGATAAAGCTGTCAGGCATCTGGATGTGGGAGGGGGGAGTAGAATATAACATGTCATGTTGTTTCGAATGGATGGAAGGGTCCCAGTGAGGTGCATGGCTGCTTCGGAAGAGCGGGGACTCTGCTCTGTGTGACCTGCCATCCGTCACGATGCCCAGCATATTCTATATGCATGATAGCTGCTAAATAAATACTTTCTGCCTTAGAGTAGTTTTAATACACTTGTCTAAAAAAAGGAAGTGCCCTCAAATCATATTAATAGAGGGTTTCAAAAAGCATAAATGTTTGAAAGGGACTTACTTCTTCTTTTGAAAAATTTAACAATGATTTAAGAGAAACCCTGTTTGGGAAATGTGTTTATGGGTACAGAGATGCCAGCTCTTAACCACGTTTGTCCCTAACTGTACTGATTGATATGGAACTGGCCCAGGCAAAAGACGTTTTCAACTAGAACCACATGGAGGCCAAATATCCTGGCCTTTAATTACTTCCTATATGTATCGTTAGAGGTGGGTGAAAGTGAGCTCTTGAGCTGTCTTGGAATTCAGGTGACATTCTGTGCCTACGTACACGTTTAGAGAAACTCCTACCCCTAGAAAAGATACATGTCCACGAATGTTCCCAAATGGAGATTACATAAATGTCCATCAATAGTGACATGGGTAAATCAGGGTACATTCATCCAATGACATGCCATGTAGGTTTGAATATTCCATACAACATGATCGACTTGCAAAATAGAATATTGAGAAGTCACAGAAGAGCCTTCGTGATGCTTGCTTTTATGTAAAGTGAATAGGCAGATGGAGCTCTATTTTCCTGCAGGCGTCCTCACTGTGATTAAGCTGTATTGAGAAGCCAGGGTTGGATCCGTCAGTGTAGCCTCTATTCTCCTGCAGCCACAAAAATCTCAAGACTTCTGTGGCTCGAAATAAGCTTTACCTCTCTGTTCTTACTTTGTTAATGTCTTCATTTTAGGGTCCACGCTGATGGAGCAGCCACGGTATAGACCATTGCCTGAGGCAGCCAGAGAAGGAGAAGGTGGAGAAGCATACGCTGACTTTCAAAGCTTCTCCTCAGACACTTCTGGCCACATTTCATTTGCCAAAAAAGTGCTATGGCCAAGCCAAACTTCTAATGCATGGGCCAGAACTTCTGAAGTGGCCAGAAGGAGAGAGCCAGAATAATTGTGAGCAAATCTGATGACTACCAAAGGGATGATTTACCTAAAAATCAACACACTTTTGAGAGCTTAGAAGGGAAATGCAATTTGGGAGGGACGTTTGAGGCCTTCTGATATAACTTGATGCTCTCTTTCTTGATCTGGCTGGTGAGTTTATAAAAATGAGGATTTTTTAAACTGTACATAAATTTTTTCTTATATTCCTTATTTCTATGCCATATTTCATAACAAAAGATAAAATAAACTATGAAAGAAGAACTCTTTAAGACATATAGATATTGTATATGGTAATGTAGTTATAGAAAGTATTTGAAAGTATTTAAGAGATACTGTCGACTCAGAGAGAGGGAGGAGGTATTGGGAGATGAAATGGAAAATTTTGCATTTCATGTCATACTTGTCTGTTTAAATCTTTCTTATGGTGCATGGGGTTTGCATATATAATGAAAAACTAATTTAAAAAAAAGAATGAAAAAAATCAAGACATAGGATAAAAATATGTTCCTGGTCTCTGTGCGAGACATGTGTGCTTGGTCCCCAACTCCAGGTGTGACCTGTGCTGGAAGAAGGGGAGAGAAGGCACTGAAAGTGTTTCTCAAGATGAAGAGGAAGGAGAGGACAGTCCTCACAGGGGATGAGTGGATACAAGTCAGCCACAACAACAGCGGGAAGAGGCATGGATGTAATTCGGCTCCAAGCCTCCCCAGAGTGTAGACCTCTGAAGACCCATCCCTGGGGGTCACTGTCCAACAGTTCAGAGCCTCGCAAGACCACAGGAAGCTGAAGATGAAGGCCTTGGTCAATTCGTGAGGATGGGCGTCTGAAAGGACAGTCCCCTCTTGGCTCTGGTAGAACTGAACTGCATCAACAGGAAATTTCCCTACAGCTGGAGGAGCAGCGGCTCTAGTATACTTATAATTAGAAGTTAATTTGCATAAAAGTAGCATCGAATCTTTGTTCTTGGTGGTTGTGTAAATCTGTTAGGAGGGCAATTAAAAACAAAACCTCCATTTAGACATTGAAATTCAAGCCCAAGTTGTGGAGAGCATGACATTCGAATGATCCTTCAAGGTCTGCGTAGGGTTTATTTTAAAGAAATGGGGCGAGCAGAGTGTGCTAGTCAAGAAAACGTGGTGACATGTATGTGGGTTGTATGACAGGGACAGGGACTCCACTGTGGCTGCCTTCAGGGGGTCTGGGGAGGAGTAGAGAAAGAAGGGGGGCTAGGGTCCCTGTGTTAGTTTCCTGCGGCTTATGTAACATGGCTACAAACTCATTGGTTTCAGACAATAGAAGCTTCCTTTCTCATGATCCTAGAGGCCAGACGTGCCATCTCAGTTTCATCAGGCTGAGGTCAAGTTGTCTGCAGGGCCATGCTTCCCCTGGAGGGTCTAGGAGAGAATCCGTTCCTCGTCTCTTCCAGCTTTTGGTGGCCACCAACGATTCCTGTGTCTCAAAGTGGCTTCCCGCTTGTGCCTCTATCCCTCCTAACTCTGCCTGTCTTCACGCTGCCTCTCCTCTCCATGCCCTGTCTCCCTCCCTCTGCCGCCCCTTTAGAAGGACACTTGCGATGGCATCTAGAGCCCAACTGGATAATCTCTCCATGTCGAAATTCTCAGTTTAATCACACATCTGCAAAGGTCTTTTTTCCTTATAATGTGACATTTAAAGGTTCCAGGCTTTAGGACCTTGGGGTGCCGTGGGGACCATTATTCAGCCTACTAGAATCCAGATTATGAAAGTGAGCCCTTTAGCTTTCTGTGCAGAAAAAATGAGGATTTGGACAGTGCAAGGATTTATGACAATTATTATAAGATTTATGACAATTATTATAACGTCATGTGGTAAATAAATCCTTCGGCATCCACCTTGGACAAGTACTTTTTACTGGCTTATTGTGCCTGCCTTGTGTCTTTGTGGAAAACCGGTATGTGGCCCTTGGACCCTGTAACCCCTTCAAGTCACTATATGCCTGGGAAAGAGTTTTTATTTGATAGCTCCTGGTACTATTATCATTTCTTTAGAAAACAAGGTGGGGGACATTCGTTTTAGACTCACTTGGGAGCCAGCTGGTGTGTACTTTTAGACGTAAGGGCACAAATCTTTTCTGATTTCAGTTTCCTTGTAAGTGAGCACAAAGCATATTTATTTAGAATTATAATTGCATTCGTCGGCAGAAATACACGACGCTGGGGAGATCCTGGTGTACATATTCCATTTATTTCTGTTCCAGTTGGGAGCAGTAGTGCAGATCACAAATAAAAAAAAGAAGCAATTTTAGCTAAATGTATTAGTATGGAAAGAGAGTTAAGTGTTGAAAAAGAGACTAGAACAATTGTTTGTAAGCAGAAGGAAGTGATGTATTTCTCATTGTGGTCAATTTTTGATTCAGGAAAAAGTTGCTGCCTCTTCCACTATTGTTTCTGATGCCTCAATCTTCATCCCTTCTGGAAATAATTTTGTTTATCTCTCAGTTGAAAGTCTTCTTTCAGCTCCTAAAATACTATTGTTGGCAGTATTCTGTGTGTGTGTGGGGGGATTAATAGGGAAGAAATGAAATTGGTTCTTGTTTTCAGTGTTTCCTTGGTTATACTGGTTAAAAGTGCATTCCTTTTTTTAAATTTTTTTATTTTTTTTATTTTTGTGGCTTAGGCTTGCTTATTTTACTTTATTCTTTATTATATGCTTAATGCTTTATGATACTGTATGCTTATTTATACTCTATTCTTTCAAAAACCAGGGATGTACTGTATGGTGACTAACACAATATAATAAAAAAAATAAATAAAGTGCATTCCTTTTGCATTTTCAGGGTTTTCAAAGTGCACACCAAAGATTCCAGACGAGACATTGCCAGTTAATAGCACAGACGTTGCTCTCAGGTAGCCCATGAGTGAGTGAGAGAAGATAAGACCCCGTGGGATGCCATGTGGAGAAAAGGCCAACGGAGTGGAATGGACAGACCTTGTAAAAATTACCGAGTCCCAGAAGATGTTGCATGCAGCAAAAATATAAAATTAAAAAATGCTTCTAAATCATGGAAAAATAATTTTATAAATCTGCAACGGGAAAGAATACATTTTTATTGTGTTACCCAGTTTACAAGTTTCTTTCATATATGTATATGTAGTAATCTGAATATATACATTCTTCTGAGTCTTCAAACAGTTTGGTGAGACAAGGGAGAACCCAGTGTTCTTTTCATCACATTACACTGCTGTGATGGCTGACAAAACCTGTCTCCAAGGCTTAGCACTGTGTCACACACACACACACACACACACACACACTACCTTCACATTTGTTGTTTAAATGCCTTTTCTAAAATAAAGATTTTCTTTCTTTCTTTCTTTTTCTTCTTTCTTCTTTCTTTCTTTCTTTCTTTCTTTCTTTCTTTCTTTCTTTCTTTCTTCTTTCTTTCTCTTTCTCTCTCTCTCTCTCTGACAAAGAGAGGGAGCACACAAGCAGGGGGGCCAGCAGAGGGAGAGGGAGAAGCAGGCTCCCCAGTGAGCAGGGAGCCCAACATGGGGCTTGATCCCAGAACTCTGGGATCATGACCTGCCCTGAAAGCAGACACTTAGCTGACTGAACCGCCCAGGTGCCCTGTTGTTTCAATGCTTTGACTGGAATGTACAACTTGCCCCAGTAAGGATGGCATGTTGTAACAGGGAAATGATCTTTGTTCCTTAATCCAAAAAGATATCGGGGCAACATTGCATCACATGATAAAGAAAAGGAATACGTTCTTCCCCTGGATAAGTACCCCTCAAGCATTACCTGGGATGCTTACTAAACATGAGGACTTTTCCTTCTCATCCCAGACCTCTGAAGCAGATGGTAATTGAGCACACTATTTTGAGTGGCGCTGTCCTTGACTATCTTGCTCTTTGGTTGATATATATATATATTTCTTCCCTGTTATCTATGATGTCCGTTGGAGACACCGATGTTGCTATGGCAGCAATCAATTGCAGACTTATTTTGCTGTGGACATCCATCCCATAACTCTTTCATGCTTAGCTAGTGATAGGAGAAGCAATTATAGCATGAGCTAAAAGACCTGCCGAGTGTGCTGGGTTATGCCCTAGACATCCGTGTGGGAGCACCCCCCAGAACACCAGCTCCTGAGTTCATTTCTTGGGTGCATTCCAGGTAGAGGGTGGAGGTCAGGCTTTGATGGGAGGCACAGAGAAGAGGGAATCTCAGGGAGACTCTGGTAGTTATCTCAGGGAGACTCAGTTATAGACTGAGGTCCATTTTGGTTCCTATGTGTGCTTCTTGTAAGCAGTGTCCTTTTAGGTATAAAAGATAAATTTTCTTTTGCTTATGTGATTTATGTCTGGGATTATCATTTTTTTTTCTCTTAGCTGTTCTGCTACTACCGCCACTTCAGATTACCCCCCAGCTCTTGCCTCTGCTCTGCCTTGTTAACCAAACACTATTTTGCACAAGTTTCTGCTCTTTGCGTGAGAGCAAGTTTTGGGATCAACCACAAAGAAGGGAAAAATGGTTGGTCTAAGCCAACCAAGGAGGACCCAGGCAAGATCATGTGACATCATTCTGGCCAGTGACACACAAAGGGAAGTCTGTGGAGGGGGTTTCTGGAGAAATGTTTTCTTCATTCTCAAAAACAGATGTTCATGAAGAAGCAGATATTTTCTGCTGCTGACATTTTTGTTCCTGCATGTGATGCTTGGAACTATGGCAGTCATCTTGGGATAATAAAGGGAACTAACCTGAGGTTACCGTGCTAAGTGTGACTGAGAGGAAATGTAGAAGGAACCCTGGGTTCTTGTCAAGCTCATGGGGCTGCCTGGTTGACTAAGCCTACAACCTCATCATCTCCGGACCTCTTGTCATACGAAAATCAATTCTGATTCATGATCTGGGTTGGAAAGAATATGGCACCTACTCACATTTGAACTTAATGGACATGGCTCAGAAGTTTGAGGAGACAACTTGTACTTTATTATTATTTTTTAATTTATTTAAATTCAATTAGCCAACATATGATACATCATTAGTTTTTGATGTAGTGTTTAATGATTCATTAGTTGCGTATAGCACCCAGTGCTCATTACATCACTTGCCCTCCTTAATGCCCATCACCCAGTCACCCCATCACCCCACCCATCTCTCTTTCCACAACCCTCAGTTTGTTTCCCGGAGTCTAGAGTCTCTCGTGGTTTGTCTCCCTTTCTTATTTCTTCCTATTCAGTTTTCCCTCCCTTCTCCTATGATCCTCTGTACTATTTCTTATATTCCACATATGAGTGAAACCATATAATAATTGTCTTTCTCTGATTGACTTATTTCACTTAGCATAAAACCCTCCAGTTCCACCCAGGTTGATGTCAATGGTAGGTATTCATCCTCTCTGATGGCTGAGTAATATTCCATTGTATGTATAAACCACATCTTCTTTATCCATTCCTTCCACAGTTTGGCCATTGTGGACATCGCTGCTATGAACATTGGGGTGCATGTGCCTCTTCTTTTCACTACATCTGTATCTTTGGGGTAAATACTTAGTAGTGCAATTACTATATCATAGGGTAGCTCTATTTTTAACTTTTTGAGGAACCTCCATACTGTTTTCCAAAGTGGTTGTACCAGCTTGCATTCCCACCAACAGTGTAAGAGGGTTCCCCCTTCTCCACATCCTCGCCAACATTTGTTGTTTCCTGTCTTGTCAATTTTAGCCATTCTAACGGGTGTAAGGTGGTATCTCATTGTGGTTTTGATTTGTATTTCCCTGATGACAAGAGAATGGAGATTTCAGAGCAGTATTTCCAAAAATTTAATGTGTTTTTGAATCTCAGGAACTTGTTAAAGCACAGATCTGATTGAAGAGTTCTGGGCTAGGACCATAAATTCTACATTTCTTGTGTGGTCCCAGCAGATACCATTGCTATCAGCCTACAGAGCATGATTCCAAACATCGGAGGCTAAAAACTCATACAACTCAACTTTCCTCTACCAGGGTACCTTTTGGGTCAGGCCACAAAACCTTGAGCCAACTACTATTCTGGAACCCCCTGCCTTTTTTTTTGGTAGAAAGTTTGAGATTGAGCTCTTTAGGATACAATACTGTGGAAATGCTATTTGACTCAGAGAATAGAAATCTGAGAAGTTTCATTTTGATTTTACACTATCTTGTATCTGTGACAGGAGACAAACTTCTCACCTCCTAAAAGGAGAAAAACTTTTTTAAAAGTAACATTCTNGAGGACAGTCCTCACAGGGGATGAGTGGATACAGGTCAGCCACAACAACAGCGGGAAGAGGCATGGATGTAATTCGGCTCCAAGCCTCCCCAGAGTGTAGACCTCTGAAGACCCATCCCTGGGGGTCACTCTCCAACAGTTCAGAGCCTCGCAAGACCACAGGAAGCTGAAGATGAAGGCCTTGGTCAATTCGTGAGGATGGGCGTCTGAAAGGACAGTCCCCTCTTGGCTCTGGTAGAACTGAACTGCATCAACAGGAAATTTCCCTACAGCTGGAGGAGCAGCGGCTCTAGTATACTTATAATTAGAAGTTAATTTGCATAAAAGTAGCATCGAATCTTTGTTCTTGGTGGTTGTGTAAATCTGTTAGGAGGGCAATTAAAAACAAAACCTCCATTTAGACATTGAAATTCAAGCCCAAGTTGTGGAGAGCANGGTGTTATACAAGAAGATATAAACAGATAGGTTCTCTAATCTTGAGGAATTTAAACACAAACAGTGAGAAAGGCTGACATGGAGGTATGTTATAGTAAGTTATAGTGAAGGAAGCATTCAAGGCTGCTGTACAGATGTTTGAGCTGTGACTTGGAAATGATTAGAACATGACAGTCAGTCTAGGGTAAGAAGAAGGTTATGGGAAGTCATTGTAGAAAAAGAGAAAATTGTGTGCAATGGTATACAGGCACGAAGAAGCTGTGACCGGGCAATAGAAAGTAAAGAATGAGGAAATGAGAAATTTACATGAAACTCATGCATGTATTGTTTCTTTAGTTTCTATAATATGACGCCCAGAAAAATAAGTTTAGTGATAGAAGTCTTAAAATTATATTTGAAATTAGCAGATTGGCACATGGGATGTTCATCGAATGTATCGTACAAACTCTTCTGGGGCAGCAGGACTTGTGAACTATGGGATGGGTTGGTATAAGGCAATTTGAAGAGGTAGACCCTGTGGGGCTCTGGAGAGTATTTGCTTTGTCTGAGGCCACTCAGTGAAAATGAAAATTAAACTGTCTTTCCATCCCACACCACGCAGCATATTGGTGTCAGGATTTGGCCCATACGTGGCTTATGTTTTCATTCCTCTTTCGGCTTAATATTATTTTTAAAAAGGAGGAATATTCTGAAATTAATTCCTATTTTGTTTGAGGCTAAGAGCATTAGGCAGTTTCAAGGAGAACTTGGGGGGCCTATTTTGGACTCTGTGATCTAATTGGAGTCTAGAGATAAAAGTTGAGTGATCAAAAATCTTAGAACTATGTTGGATTCAGCAGATTGGCAAATGGTGTCATGGCTGCAACTGGGCTTTTCAGAATTTAAGTGAACATTCTTATCCTCTACTTGCTTTGACATCAGTTTAATAACCAGACTCTCATCATCAGAGTCACTTGGTAAAGCAACATCCGGCTTCTGTCGCAGATGTTTTAGCATTCCCCCCAGGTAATTTGCAGGATTTTATAATTCTGGGTGACTGTCCTGCTGATGCCCGTATGGAGAAGGGACCCAAATGCCAAAGGGGTCTAAATCCTTCAGTGCATTTGAGCAGTGTTAGGGAGAGATCAGATGGAAAACGTAAGAATGGACCTCCTAGGAAACGGTCTTTGGATTAGGAGACACGTACAGTGTTAAATAGGTGATGGGGATTAAGGAGAGCATGGGTGGTGATGAGTGCCAGGTGTTGTATGGAAGGGTTGGATCACTGTATTGTACACCTGAAACTAATATTACCCTACCCCTAACCAGAATTTAAGTAAAAACTTAAAAAAAAGGACACCTACTATGGCAATGTGATCTATTCATTCCACCACTTGCTACCCTCAGTCATGTGTCCTTAGAATCTGGGAGAAATTGTAAAATGTACTGGAAAAAACAATTTTTTTTCTTTCTTATAAACTTTGTTAAAAGCATTGGAATACAGTTGTATCTGATCTCCCGTGCAGTTGTAGGCTCTAGGGTATTAGTCAAGTCCAGTAGGTTTTCACTATTCAAACCAGTCTTTGTTTTCTCTGAAGTTATCCCAGAAACCCGCAGGGCCATGAGCCACAAAAAGAGAATCCAAGCACTGCTATAGAGTAGGGTTGCCAGATTTAGCAAATAAAAATATGAGAGAGCCCGTTAAATTTGAATTCCAGAAAAATAATAACTTTTTTAGCATAAGTAGTTTCTTCATATTGCCTAAAACCCCGCTAGACATCGGGTCTTTGATTCCCCATGACATTCTTGTGTTCTACAGAGTTCTACCTAAGAGAAATTGTACCAGAAAGCCATTTGGAAATTGACTTTCACCTAATATGGGAATTACCTATCAAGAGGTTCCTGGAATTATAATTACCCATTGTAGACCAGAGGGCGTTCCATCATTCATGTTCATAGAAGGAATAAACCTTTTATGCTACAGAGGGGCCTTTATGAAGGAGAGTTGACCTGACTTGTAGAAAGTGTAGGAGTCAGTAATTAGGATGGTTTTATGACCTCCTTTCTCAGGAAAGAAGAGCAGTTGACAATTTGGCTTCTGATCCCCATTTACAAAAAATGTCAGAAGCTACTGTTTTGGGGTTTATAGCATTAACAATTTTGTAGGATTTCCAGAATCTTTGTGATTTCCCATCTCTTTTATTTTAGTAATCTCTGTCTGATTTCCCAGAGTAACTGGCAGTGAAACCCTTAAAAAGATTAAAGAGTGGATTTCTGGTCCAGGAAGCATGGTGAAGCAGATAAACTAAAATTTTGCCACCACAATGCTCAGAAGTGTGGGGTAACATCTAATGCACATTATTTTAAATGCATAGCTCAGAAAAGCAAGAAAATAAAGTCTCATGTGTTGGAAACTAAGCCAGAAGGAAAACCAGAGCAGAAAGCATGTGAGTGCTGTGGCTGACTGAGCTGGGGCTGTCAGTCTTGATGTTACAACATGGATTTTAACACTTGTGAGGTGAAAGGGGATGAGTGTTGTCCTTTTGTGAGGTGGGTCTTGGAACTTACACAACTGCATTAAGGTTGGACACTTAAGTGACCCATCTGTGGACTAGGAAATTATTGCCCACTGGGACAAGCAAAACACAAGACATTTTTCCTGTTTGCTGTGCTCTGGGTAAGAATTCAAGACTGTAGATATCAGTCTGCATCGTTTTGGGGTTTGAATTTTATAACCGGTGTAGTCGAGACTTCAATTCTTCCACTCTAAAAGTGAGCAAAACAGATTTTGGTGGACATTTAAGCAATCTCCTCTGCATTATTCTTTTACGTTTTAATAATTTCAGAGTGTGGAAGGCCATTTTTATTAAGTTGCAAAACCCTAAGGCCATAAAGAGAATTGATTAATTTAGCCTCATAAATATAAAAAAAAATTATCCGGCAAAATCACCATGAATGAAGTCAAAAGATATGACTAATCTTGGAAAAATACAACTCATTTATCAAAGAAGGACTTAACTCCCAAATGTACAAAGATGGCCTGAATAAAAATAAAAGAACTATGTCTATGTATTCTTCTAAGAGTTTTATGCTTTTAGTTCTTACATTTAGGCCTTTGATAATCTTTGAGTTCATTTTTGTATGTAGTGTGAGGTTGGGATCCAACTTTATTCTTTTCATGTGGATATTCACTTGTTACAGCACCATTTGTTGAAAAGGCTATTATTTCCTCATTGAATTTTCTTGAAATCTTTGTCAAAAATCAATTGGCTATGGGTGGCACAGCGGTTAAGCATCTGCCTTCAGCTCAGGGCGTGATCCCGGCGTTATGGGATCGAGCCCCACATCAGGCTCCTCCGCTATGAGCCTGCTTCTTCCTCTCCCACTCCCCCTGCTTGTGTTCCCTCTCTCGCTGGCTATCTCTATCTCTGTCAAATAAATAAATAAAATCTTAAAAAAAAATCAATTGGCTATAAATGTAAGCATTTAGTTTGGACTCTCAATTTTATCAAATTGATCTATATGTGTACCCTTTTGCTAGTACCACACAGTCTGGATTATAGTAGGTTTGTAGTAAGTTTGAAATCAGGAAGTACGAGTCTTCCAAATTTGCTCTTAAAAAGAAAAAACTATTTTAGTTATTCTGGACCCCTTGCACTTCTACATGCATTTTAGGATAGGCTTGTCTGTTTTTGCAAAAAGCATAGCTAAGAGTTTAGTAGGGATTGCATTGAATGTGTAGATTGATGTGGGAAGTATTGCCATATTAACAATATTAAGTCTTTTGATCCATGGACATGGAATGTCTTTCCATTTATTTAGGTTTTAATTTATTTTAACAATTTTTTGTTTGGGGTTTTTTTGTTTGTTTTTTAGTTTTCAATGTACAATTCTCACACTTCTTTTGTTAAATTTATTCGTGACTATTTTATTCTTTTTTTTTTTTTTTTTTTTTTGAGAGAAAGCACAAGCAGAGGGGAAAGGGCAGAGGAAGAGTGAGAGAGAGAGAATCCCAAGCAGGCTCCATGCCCAGCATGGAGCCTGACACAGGGCTTGATCTCATAACCCTGAGATCCTGACTTGAGATAAAATCAGTAGTCCAACACTTAACCTATTGAGCCACACAGGTGCCCCTATTTTATTCTTTTTGATGTTATTATAAATGAAGTTGTTTTCTTAATTTCATTTTCCTAATAGTTTTCTTAATTTTTTATTTAAGTGTATAAAAATTCAATTGATTTCTGTATATTAACCTTGCATCCTGCAAACTTGCTGAATTCATTTGTTAGCTTTACTAGTTCTTTGTGGATTTCTTAGGATTTTCCACATAGAAGATCAGGTAATCTGCAAATAGAGATAGTTTTTTTTTTTTTTTAATTACTATTATGTTCAGGTAGCTACTGCATAGTACATCATTCGTTTTTGATGTAGTTCTTAGTGATTCATTAGTTATATCTAACCCCCAGTGCACATCACAACATGTGCCCTCCTTAATACCCATCACCCAGTTACCCCCGACCCCCAAACACCATCCTTCTGAGACCCTCAGTTCATTTCCCAGGTCCATAGTCCATCATGGTTCATCTCCCTCTCTGATTCCTCCCCCTTCAGATTTCCCTCCCTTCCCCTGTAGTCCTCCGTGCTATTGCTTATGTTCCACATATGAGTAAAACCATATGATAATTGTCTTTCTCTGCTTGACTTACTTCACTTAGCATAATCCCCTTCAGATTAATCCATGTTGATGCAAATGGTGGATAGATAGTTTTACTGCTCCCTTTTCAACTGGATAGCTTTTATTTTTATTTTTATTTTTATTTTTTTTGCCTAGTTGCCCTGGCGAGAATCTCCAGTACAATGTTGGATAGAATGGCAAGAACAGACCTTTTGTCTTGTTCCTGATCTTAGAGGAAAACACTTTTAGTCTTTAGCTATTAAGTGTGATGTTAGTTGTTGCTGTTTTGTAAATTCCCCTTATCAGGTGAAATTCTCTTCTATCCCTAGAAAGTTTTTTGTTTTTTGTTTTTTTGTCAAATGCATTTTTCTGTATCTGTTAAAGTGATCATGTGGTTTTGTTCTTTATTAACATAGTATGTGGCCTTGGTTAATTTTTGCATGTTGAACCAACCATGTATTCCTGGGATAAATCCCTCTTGACCATGGTGTATAATCTTTTAAATATGTTGCTGATATTTTGTTGAGAATTTTTCATCTATATTCATTAGGATATTGGTCTACAGTTTTCTTATAATGCATTTTTCTGGTTTTGGTTTTGAGATCTTCTATTCTTTGTAAGAATATGTGAAAGATCGGTGTTAATTCTTCTTAAACATTATGTAGAATTCACTAGTGAGGCCATCTGGGCCTGGGCTTTCTTTGTGGGAATTTTCTTGAGTACTAATTGTTTCTTGTTATGTGTTTATTCAGATTTTTATTTTTTCTTGAGTCAGTTTTAATCATTTGTATATGTCTAGGAACTTGGCCATTTTATCTAGGTCATCTAATCGGTTGATAAATAATTGTGATTAGTATCTTATTTTCACAGGCAGTTGTAAGAGTTGCTAAAGGTGCCGTATGGGAACATGTGAAGCAAATAGTTATGGTTAGGGGAAAAGAAAAGAGAACTCACCAGAATTAATTTGTCTAAAAGAGAGATGGGAGAAAAGGAAAAGTGTAACTATACTATTTCATAATGTTTTGGGATTAATATGATGTTCACACACAGATGTCATGCACTGGTATGGGTGTATCTGTTGTTCACAGTCTCCATCCATGGGGATTGAGTTTATTTCAATTCTGATTGGTTAGTGCCTGCACTGTACCTATCTTACATTTTAAAAATATGACTCCTGGGTAAACACTAGAAGTAAATGTAGGATAATTAGAATAACAGAAGTATTCATTTAGTAGAATTCTTACTTCTATAATATGTCATGTGAAGGACTAGACATCATGAATTCACTGCTGGACAAAATGAGAGTGCACAAAACATTAGACCACTGACAGTCAGAAGTGGAGAAGCTATTGCCAGAAACTAGAGAGATAAGGAGCATTTAGAATATGTAGCCTTGTTAAAGGGGAAAATAAACAGTGACTAGAAAGTGAAATCTTTTAGAACTTCAAAGAAATAAATGTAAGACGGTAAGTTAGTATAAGTAGATGTAATGGAGGCAGCAGAGTTCATCCTTGTTTTATATATTGATGAGCTTTCCCAAGTAGAGTTGCCCTTATGTCTGACACTTTGAATTACAGAAGGTAAGAGTTAGAAGGGACGTTTGAGGTCATGCAACTCCTCTATCTCAGATGAACAATATATGGTTGTAGTTATAAATACCAGCTCCTGACTTCCACACTTTCTATACTCTGTGATCCAATGTGTTTCTGGTTCTCACCTGTGGTTGAAGGATCGATTAGCCATTTTGCTTTATGTTGAATATTTTTTAAGTCTTTCCAAGGGAAAAGCCATCTTTGCTGTGATTTCTATATCTCAGTATTCTATATAAGATTAACATATTACTTATTTTCTTAGAATGAGTTTAAGGAAGCTCAGAAAATGAACACAAAGTACTTCGTGATTGGCTCACGTCCCAGGATAGCTTATTTGCCTTAAATCTTGAAAAACTGTGCTACTACATGTAACTAACTTTCCCCAAATGTTGTTTCTTTAAGTATCATACCTTTCAATTTTAACCATCTTGAACAATATTGTTCTGAAATCTATTACACTTCTCAGCCTTGTCGAATAGAATATATAGGGCATGGTTTTATCTTTTTTTCAGAATCCTTTGTGATTATCTTTTAAAAGCTTTTTTGTTCACATCACTGAAAAGATTGTATACTATTCAAGTGCATGAAAATTTATAATTTACCTAATAGTTTTTCCATTGTTGGATGATAAGGCTATTTCAACGTTTATTTTTTTTTTCCTTTTCATGAATGCTGCTATGATGAGAACCTTTATATAGGCTATTATTAAACACATGTATTATTTGGTGTTATGTAAAATCTGGTGCCTTCAGGGTCACTGAAGAACACAGGGTTGTCTGGCATGACACTAAAAGGCATAGTACATTATGCTTTTATTCTCATAATTTCCTGTTTTAATTTTTTTCTTCCTTAATGTCAGATTGTTCCTCACGCCAGCATTTCTGCTTTGTTAAAATTTATCCCCTGAGTTCTATTTTCCCATAATTCAAATCGGTTGTAAAATGGGAAACCAGGTAACTAGTGTGATATTCTTGCATATGAAGACACGTAGGTGCGGTGTCAGTACCTTGTAGGAGAAAACTTCCCAAGTTTTATTAAATAGAATTATTTACCTAGACCAGATAATTTTTTTAAAACAAAACTTCAGGTTTGTTGGATGAAGTTCTTGTTACTTGCTTACATTTAAAAAAAATAAATGTAAAAATAATAAGAAGGTTTCAGTTGAGGCATACCCCTGGTAACAAAAAAGTCCATTGAGATTTGTGAGTGAGGGGAAATATCTTATTTTTATGACTGGGTGAAGTGGTGTGAATTCAGGAGGGTTTAGGAAGAAGGGAAGTGTTAGAATTTATGGATTTGAGGAAATGGGATGATCTGCTTGGTTGCATTCCGGCAACCGCTCACTCCCTAGACGTATAAACTGCCGCCCGATTTAATGTGTTGTTGAATAGTCATTTCATCTTGGGCTGCATGACATTTTTCCCATGACACACAGGCCTCTACCTGATCTATTTGGAATGTAATCTATTATCAGTCATGGCGGCTAATGCTAACTGCAGCATATCAAAGCTTATACGCTAGCTTCCACGTCTTAGGTGATTATCCCAGCAGTTCACAAGGGGAAGTACAAATGTACAAATCATTATACATGACTTTGAACTTGCTTGCAAAAACCCTGGGGTGGTATTTTTGAAGTAGTTTTGGCTGAATACAGGGCACAGAATTGCCAAATGTAAATTTGAAGATTGGATGCCAGGGGCTTCTTACATGGCTAATGGCACATAGAAAGCTTTTCCATGAGAAACCAGGATCCATCTTCTAGAATAGAATTGACTAATAAGGCAGGCTGGGATGGCCAGAGAGTTCATATGCAGTCTGTCTCTTGTCCTCATTAGGCCCTGTGTTTAGCAATCTCTGTGTTACCAGAAGATGCCCCTAAATTAATCTGGGTGGGGATATGAAGTATATAATGATATCTCTGAGTGGAAATGATATGAGAAAATGTTATGTAGTATGAAAAGACAGACTTTGGTATATTTTACCACATGTGAAACACACACACAGACACACACACACACCCCCCAAACCAGGAGATTTGAGTTTTAGTCCTGCTTATAGCAATCATTCATTCTTTGATCTTAAGTCATTAACTTTTCTGTGTCTCATCTATGATGTAAATTGGAGTGGATAATGGGCAACAGTTCAATTCATAATAGATTAGAAGCTGTGTGTTAACTAGGGAGTAGGTGAAGTCATTATAGCAAAAAGATGTTATTGGACTTGCTTTAAAAATTATGGGGGAGCCTGGGTGGCTCAGTTGATTAAGCATCCAACTTGGTTTTGTGCTCAGGTCATGGCTCAGGGTCATAAGATGGAGCCCTACGTTGGGCTCTGTGCTCAGCGGGGAGTCTGCTTCTCTCCCTCTCCTTCTGCTTCCTCCCCTCCCCCCACTTTCTCTCTCTCTAATAAATGAATAAATATTTAAAAAATTATGTAAGAGGTTTGATTTCTCCAGACTAGTATTTGGCAAAATGCCATAGTAAGCTACTCGCTAGGGTGGTAGGTTTTCAGTCCAGCAAAATGCAATGATCAGATGTTCCTTATTGACCTTACGTTCATCCTATTCTTTTTTGCTTCTGTATAAAATAATTATGTTCACAGACTCACTTATCTTAGTACATACAAATTGACAACCCAAACTCATGTTAAGGTTCTGATCATCATTTATGTTTATATCATTTTGAATTCTACCTCTCATAGTACTTTAAAAATACCTACTTTTATACTCAATGGACCTTCCTTTGAGTCAATGATCCATGTGCTTTAATTGGGGGAAAAATGTAACCTGATGGTAATGATAAAAATAAAAATTACCCTCAAATAGAAGATAAGGATAGGAAGCCCACAGCTGAGATGACCTGCATCCTGTTAATTAAATCTAATCTGAAGCAAAGCAACCAAACTAGTCCTTGCAGTGTTCACACAACTTTTGAGAAAATGACAATTAAGAAATTAATGAGATGTCTGTGGAAACCATAAATGCATTTATATTTACATTTGTAAAACATAGTCGAACAAAATAGTTTCATTGCCTTTCTCCTCTGAAACCACCCTTTTATCCACCACAGGCTGGTTAATAAACACTAGTCTCATGGCTACATGGCAGAACCCTGGGGGAGCTTCTAAAAATATGGACTCCTGGGCCTTACCCCTATCTTCTGAATTCGAATCTTGGGTTGTTGGGTCTAGAAACCTGTGCTTTTTTAGAGGCTGGATAGCTAGCCTAGCCCTTGCCTGTGTGTCTGCAGGGCATTCACTATCCCAGAACTTTCTGGAAAGTTGGGCATATACATTATTTTGAAAAATCTATAGGAATTTTTAAGTTTCCTCAGATACCTTTGGTGGCATAATTTCAAACTTAACAACTCCTATAGTTTGGAAATTCTTTTTCAGATCTAACCCATATCCTTCATGCTCAGACTAAGTCTATTCTGTTTTGGGGACTGAAGAACACTGGTGATATTCAGGTATTCACATATGGGAGGCTGGCAAGCCTCACTATTTCTTTTGTCTAGATAACTAGTTTTATTTCCTTTACTGTACTTTTTGCCCACCATTTCTATTTCCTAATTTTTAAACTCTTTAATATTCTCTTTCAATGCTCATTCTTCTCCAGCTGGAGAAAACAGGAGGAGTAGAACAAACAAGAGACAAGACTCAGAAAGCCTTCCACGTGTGAGTTGCTATCTTATCCTTGTCAAGTCATTCATTTAATCGTTCATTCTTTTGAGAACTATACATTGGCTAACAATTGCTGCTTAACAAACAACCACAAAAATCTCAGTAGTAGATAATGAAAAACATGTATTTGGCTTACATATCCATGGTGACTGTTGATCTCTGCTGAGTTTGCTCATGTGCCTATAGGTTGGCTCAAAGTTGCCCATGAATGCTGGGTCCAGCTAATGTGGTCCTGCGATACCTGTCTCTTGTCCGCCTGCCTGACCCACTGGACCGACCTGGACATGTTCTTCTCATAGAGATGGTAGAGGGGCAAGAGAACAAATGGAAATATACACTGTCTTTCAACACTTGGAACTGGTGTTGAAACAATAATTTAATTTACCACAAATGTTTACTATCTTCCAAGGCCATTTCTTTTTTATCTTTTTGAGCCTATATTTCCTCTTTTGTAGAATTGAGATAGTGATATCTGCTGTTGATTCTCAACTTTGGAGGTTTTTTGGATGAAATCTGAAAGTGGTCCTGTGTGCGGAGGGCAGAGAGAGACAGAGAAAGGGAGAGAAAGGAGGGGCAGAGGGAGAGAGAGAATCCTAAGCAGGATCTGTGCCCAGTACAGAGCCGTATGCAGGGCTTGATCTCACAATGCTGAGATCATGACCTGAGTCAAAATCAAGAGTCAGACACTTAACCGACTGAGTCACTCAGCTGCCCCTGTAGGTGACATGTTTAATAAGAAAGGAAGCTGACATATGTGCTTGTCTTGGGGGGCTGCAAGATGAGCAGATGTCAGTACCCACCTGCCAGATCTTAAGTTTATATAGAGGCCTTAATGGGTTTCATTCATGTACACTGTTCAGATGGACTCAACAACACACACTCTCTCAAGGCTGCATCTTGAAAATGGCTCCATCTGTGGGGATGGTGGGCAGGACATACATTCCAGGATGGAGCAGGGCGGTAGGGGGCAGTGAGGAGCGCCTGATTGCTTGTGTGTCTGGCTCTTGGGTCAACCAGAGGTGGTGTCCTCTCGATATCCTCCTTCAATACCTGCTTTGGGAACTTCATAGTTTTGTAATAAGGCTTGACTGTAATGTTAAAGAGCTTAGTCAGCTTTTAGCATGGAAGCTTAGGGCTTTCCAGATCTGATTTCCAGCGAAGACTGCCAGGGACAGTGGAAAGAGGGCAGAGCTGCCAGATGCTTGGTTGTTAATGGTCGGGATGGAGGTTCCTGACTTCATGGAACTTACAGACAGACCTGAATCAGAGAGTCATTAAAGAAACACACACACAATTTAAGGTGCCAGGAGAGTAGGTGCTGGGAGTGATTGACCTCCCAACACAGAGAGGTCAGACCAATGTTCTCCAGGCAATTGCTGGTAGACCTGAGCACTTAGAGTTAACTAAGGCCTCACTTAATCAGAAAAGTGGGCCGGGTGGGATGGGTCCCATCTGGTAGAAGGATGGTATGAGGAGCCTAGAAACATGGCTGAAACTGAGAGGTGAGGGGCCCCACAAAGCATGAGGCCAGGCAGGTGAGTCGGGGGGAATTTGAGGGACATAGATGGTCACCTTTTGGCCTGTAGTGTGAATCCTAATGGGCTAAGTTTTTTAGACTGCTTTGCTGAGATGCCCTGGGGTGCCGTGATGGATTCACAGGGGTGTCATGTTTTAAAATTTTGAGGGAAACAGCAACATCTGTTGGACACCATGTGAACTACTCCTCTAACTTATCTGCACTAATTACTTGATAACTGGAACAACTAGGTATTCCTTTTGGCCTAGGGGCTCTGGAAAAAAAATGCGGAGACACAAAGTCACTATGAGCCAAGCCGTTTGGGAACCTGTCTTAAGGGTGATGTGAAGCCATAGGGGGTGACTTGTGTCCTAAAGAGGGTGCCGATCAGATTTGCATATGGAAAAGAGGACTCCAGCAAAAGGTGGGGAGTGGCTTAGGGGAGCTGGTGGGCAGACGGATGTGGAAACACGGGACAATGAGAGAGGAGAAAGAATGAGGTTGGCCTGGGAGACCCCGCAAGTCAGGTGGAAGGTACACTTGGCTCTTCCTCTATGGCCCAACATAGGTCCTAACTGTTATTAGACCTGCATAAAGCGTGTGTCTTAATATTTTTGTTTTTGTTTTTTTAAATGGAAAACTTTATCTTGGGCATTTTTTCCCAGATATAATTTGGAGTTGGGTCTAATTTGCCTGAAATATGTTTGCAGGCAGTTCTAACTGAGCTGGTGCAAGTTTCTATACCCCACGCACTGTCTTCTTTTACCCACAGTGAGGAATAGGACATGAGGAATATGACGTACTCCAGACCAGATCACATGAATTGACATTCCAGCTCTGCTACTTACAAACTCTGTCACTCTTCGGTTGTCATTGTTCTCTGCTGGCTTCATGCACTTCACGGGGCTGTTGCAAAGATGAGAAGACAGCCACAGGATTGCTGAGAGCAGAGTCTGGTGCACTGTTAGGATTTTGCCAACATTAGCTATTGTCATTGTTATGATCATGCTTACCTTCCCTGCCTCCTTAGGTCTCATAAAAATTCCAGAGAAATAGAGGGGATGACTGGGTGGCTCAGTCAGTTAAGCATCCGACTCTTGATTTCGGATCAGGTCATGATCTCAGGGTCATGAGATCAAACCCCACATCAGGCTCCATGCTGGGTGTGGAGCCTGCTTGAGATTCTTTGCCCCCCTCTCCTTCTTCCCCTCCCCACCCCACTCTCTCTCTCTCACTTAAAAAAAAAATCTGAAGGCATTTAATACCATATATAACCTTATCCAGAAATGAGAAATAGGAGTTGGAATGGGTGTAACAGGTAGGGGTACTGTGTTATGGGTTTTGATACCAATGGTCTGGGATGCCTTCCTTCTGGGCCAGGGTGGGGCAGATTCTTCCACGGGTTTGTGGTGCCCACACGCCACACTGTGGTAGAGGTGGCCATCGAGATTCCACGTTCACAGCAGTGTGGGCTACAGGTTTGGGCATTTTCATTTGGGCAGCCAGTTTGCTCAGCTCTGTAAGTATGAGTCCACGAAAAATAACATCTGTTGTTTTTTTTTGGGGGGGACAAACATATTATTGCTTTGCTTTTGATTCTGTGAGATTACAAAGGATGCTGTCATGTGTTCATGTGGTTAAATTAGGTAATTATGACGAGTGAAAAACACCAGGCTTCTCACAGTCCCTATAAGGGTGAATGGGGGGGTTTGATTTGAATTTTACCCGAGCATCTTTACCTCCATCAATCCTTCCCCCAAACCTCTTTAAATAAAGGGAAAATAACATAAATTTCCTGATAGAAAAAGGAGAGTAAACACACTTTAAGAATAAATCCCTACAATTGTTCTTAATATTTAGATACATAAGAGATGTCAGATAAGACAGTCTCAATACATTCCGGTCACAACTGGTGGGTTGAAGACTCGTTTTTCCTTGTTTGTTCTTTGTTCGTGACCTTGTGACCAAGATTAAACAGCGTGAGAGTCAGCAAATGCCAAGGGTGACATTTTGAGAGGGCTGGTCTGCCAGGGAAGTGCTGTAGCGCGTCTCCTCACACCGTGCGGCTCCTCTCGGCCTCGCCAGCTGCTTGGCTGTTAGATGTTTTTCTGGTGAAAAAACCACACAAACAAGCCTGACCCTTGGAATGGTAAATAGGAACAGGCAATCATTGAAATCGCAGCTAAAAAGAGAAACCACTTGAAAAAATACCAAAAGAACAAATGGCCTTAGACATATTCCCCTCACATATGGAATGAAGAGAATTATGTTTTTAGAGTAATGGTTCTCAACCTTGGGGTCATGTTAGAATCATCTAGGACTCTTCCAGAGTACCCTAGGGCTGTGAAGACAGGGCTGGGGATGGGGGAGCGGGAGGGGAACAGGGGCATCCGTGTTTTGTAAAAGCTCCCTGGGTCATTCTAATGTAAGGGTTGGGTGCCCTTCCCAGTACAGGAATGTTTATGGAAGTAAGGAAGAGTGTTGAGAACCCCAAGATCTCCAAAATAGAGTAGGAGGAGGCATTGCTTAGCATCCTGGAGTCTAAATCCTTATTCAGCTGATTATTAGCTGAGTTACTTTGGGAAATTACCAACATCTGTTAGCCTCAATTTCCTCCTCCATAAAAGGATAATAATTTGCATAAAAATGCCAATTCCAACAGGTTTTTGAAGATTTCCATGAGATGTGGCCAGGGAAGTCTCTGTTCTCTCCCTCATATTGTGGCATTTTCTCTACCTCGTTGCACACCCCAACACAAATCTAAAGTCACACAGCATCAGCAAGGGAGCAAGATTTTGCTGACAGCCTCACAGGGGGTAAGAATGATGTGGAAAACAAGAGCAAAAGAAAAATTAAATTTCCTTACTACCTGCAGCCCACTGACAAGTCCTTGAAACAGGCAGAGTGACATTCCTTTGGAAACTCAGCTGCCTTGGTGTGAATACTTTGCTAAGGGCAAAAGACAATCTTAGCCCAACCCCCAGGAGCCTGTAAGTCTACTTTAATGTATAAAAATCCCTTTGGCAGCTTCCTTCCCCAAGATACATGCTGGCAATCATCGCCCAAGCATATGGCCCACTGATATACATCTGAAGGGTCTCATGACTCAGGTTTTATTAGACGATAATAAATGACCTTTCCCCAACAATAGTTTAGCCCCCTCAAGGTCCTAGAAACCTTGCTTCCAAATTCCTTAGAAACTTAGGCTATCCCTAACTCCCTCCCAACTTCAAAGTACATAATGGACCACACCTCATGACCCCAGTGCAGCTCTTCCTGCCCACGGGTCCTGTCCCTGGGCTTTAATAAAACCACCTTTTTACACCAAAAAAGGTCTCAAGAATTCTTTCTTGGCTGTCGGCTTCGAACCCTTATGTCTTTCCCACAACAGGAAGACATGGCTTTCATCTACGTCATGCAGCAAAACTTCATACTAACTCCCAACTGACCTCTCTGACCTCCTCCAAATCTCACAGCAGCCCCACCTCCTTGACCATCCCTCCTCCAGGTGCTTCCAGTCTGTTCGAAGCCTCCTGGTTGTCTGCTCTCTGCCCCGCTCCCCACACTCCGAGTACCTGACTACATGGGTTGCCAGCCTAGAATAGAAGAAATGGGAGGTACAGCCTGAGATAATGGAAGGCCTGGAAGTTTACTCCTTCTATTCCTTAAAAATGTAGGAGACAGGGAGGCACGGAGAACACATTTTTTCCTATAGGGCATGGATTCTCAGCAGTGGCACTGTTGACATTTTGGAGTAGGTAATTGTTTGTTTTGGGGGGGGATGTCCTGTGTATTTGTGTTGGTTTTCTACCCTATAAAGAGTTACTACAAACCTAGAGGCTTAAAACCACATTCATTTATTATCTCACAGTTTCCGTGAATCAGAAGTGCTCATAGCTGGGTGCTCCGCTCAGGGTCTCACAAGGCTGAAATCCAGGTGCCGCTCAGGACAGTTCTCATCTGAGGCTCTGTGGCCTCATGGTTGTGGGACAGTGGCCTCAGCTTCTTCCTGGCTGTTGGATGGGACTTGGTGTCAGCTCCTTGAAGCCACCTGCACTTCCCGCCTCATGGTCCCCTCTGTGGGTACTTCTCAACATGGCTGTTGGCTTCTTCAAGACCAGTAAAAGCACGCCAGCTGCTGCTTCTTGTCTCGTAAGCCTCACCTGGTTCAGTGAGGCCCACGCAGGATATTTTCCCTTTGGCTTAATTCAAAGTCAGTTGATTAAGGATCTTAACCATAAATGCACAAATTCCTTTTGCCATATCAAGAGACATAATCACAGGGTCATACTCCATCATATTTGCAGGTTTCGCCCCTAGCTAAGTGGAGGGCCTATGTACCAGCAGATGGAAATTTGGGGTGCTGTCCACCACTGTGCTCTAGAATGTTCAGCAGCATCCTTAGCCTCTGCTCCCCAGATGTCAGATGCCTCTCCCCTTTCCAAGCTGTGACAACAAAAATGTCTCCAGACATTGTCAAATGTCCCCTGGGAAACAAAATCCCCCTAGGTTGAGAGTTACTATCATAGGGTTTTAGCCTATTAAATAAGCAAAGGATTCTAAAAACTCGAAAACGAAATTACCTCCAAGATTTCCCCTTCACCAACCCAGGGACAAATGAGCAAAGATGACTGCCATGGCTCAGAACAAGATGCGAATGGATTGAGCTTCCTGAAGCAGGCACAGCCCTCAGGATCTCTCGGATGCTCCCACAGGGGATGCCGCCAGTCAGTCTGGGGGCGGGGGGTGGGGGGTGGGGGAGGCAATGCCACATGCCTCCTGAGGCCAGACACTGCCTGGAGGGCATGGCAGAGACTCCGAGGTCACAGGAGTCGGACAGTTCAAAAGTTCTATAAGGCAGTGGCCAAAGCAAGAGGAATGAGAGCTTGGGTCACACCAGCCAGCAAATCCAACCACAAATGTCAGCCGGAGGACAAGGGACATTGGCCCAAAGACCATAGGAGCCAGAAGATTCCTTCACCCCATTGCCAAAAAGTCATATGAGCCACCCATGTTTAGGAGAGCAATGCTGAGAGACTTAGCACTACAGTTAAAGAGGCTGAGAAACCCAAAAGATGTGATTTAAACCAACTTTGATAGGCATTGTACCCTGAACAGATGTAACCGAAAAGAGACAATTTCAACCAGAAAAGACCAAAATGTTGACTGGCTGTTCTGATTTGTGCCTATGCACACAAATGCCATTTAGAAGCATAGGGGATAATAGGGAATAAGGGGCTTTTAGTGAAATACAGATATGTATTTTTTTCTGAAGTTTTATGGGTACTGAGTGACGTGTGACCCTGTAACAGTGTGGTAAGTATTAGAAGAAAAGTTCTGTGTAATAAATAACAGAGAGGTAACACTCACTGAGATTTGATACCATTGCTTGTATTAATCAGGCATCCTTCCAGCTGAAAATGACAGAAAACACACTAACAACGGCTTAAATGAGGCTTCCAACTTTACTTGCATCAGAATCACCTGGAGGACTTGGTAAAACATGGATTTCCGGGCCCTGCCCTCAGGGTTTCTCATTCAGTAGGTCTGGGGTGGTGTCCAGAGATCGGCATGTCTAACAAGTTCCCAGGTAATTCTGATGCTGGTCCAGGTACATGACTTTCAGAACCACTGGCTTAACTCACAGGATATTCATGGTCTAATTAGCAAGAAGTCTGCAAACGGAGTGGTTCTCAGAGTTGGCTTATCAGCTCAGTGATGCATCGGGGACCCAGCTCCTTTCTCTGCTTTGAGTCCACCAGACTTCATATACTAGCTTTTCATGTCACGCCTCTCCTGTGATGGTTACAAAACAGCTGCTGCTGCGCTGGCCATCACACCTCCACCCAGCCTTCCAAGTAGAAAGAGGGGAAAGGAAATGAGAAAAACCTGTAAATATTTTTTCCGGCCTAGTTCCCTGGATACAGTGTAATTGGAGATGAGTAATGAGGCCATTTTGGGACTGGCAAATTATCACACATTGGGCACATTTTCCTCAGCAGAGAGGGTAAAATTGGGTTGTTAGCTGATCTATGGTCACGTTGCTGTTATGGAAGCCGTGTTTACCTCCCCTGCTATTGTCTTGGATTTATGAGCTATTGATACCTCTGAAGGGACTGACCCTGTCAATGGTTTCCCCTAAGTTGGAGTCTTTGGATCTTTTTAAAATAGCCCTGAGAACATCCTTGAAATGCTATTTCTGTCCTTATCTTGAACAGACATTGATTGAATTGGGAAAATAAAACCTCTTTGAGAAAACCCCTTGATACATGTACTAAATTTTATCATATGCCACATCTTAATATCTCATGTTTTTAAATCAAAAATAGTCTCTGGCTTGTTTTGGTTTCGCTTCTGATTTTTCTTATCAAAGCCCTGTAAACATTTTTCTCTTAATCTGATCAAAACAGGCTAAGTCTGAAATTATAAATAATTCTTGTTTTTATATTTTTGGAACGTCATAAAATTGTGCCGTAGGCAGAATGCTGTGGACTGAGAAGATAAATCTGCTTGAGAGGGAAGGGAATAGAAGGTCTCTAGACGCCTTCATTTTATTAAAAGACAAACTGACCTGTGCCTTTAAGATTCGGATTAATTCATAGGCTTCTGTTCAAAAACTTCAAGGGGGAAATGTGTCTTTGGGTTGGGTGTTTTGCTTCCTGGTTTGGATTGCTGCCAGCTGGAGAAAATGCTGCTCCAGAAGTTTAGAGCCAAATGGGAAGCCCAGAGTGCGTGCACGCCCCTGGGAAAGTGCTGTCTTGAAACTCCCAGTGGTTGGTGTGCATTAGAGCTAAGAGAGGGGCAGGAACATCTGGCTGGAACTGGTGTGTGTTTCAGGGCTGGTAGAGCCCGGTTAAGCTGGAGCAGAGTAGTGTGTTTTCCTTAGGAGCTCTTGTGGGACCCCCGAGGAGTTGGTGGTGGCCTCCTCTGGGGGGCCACTGAGGCAGGGACCGTGCTTGATCCCAGTGAGATTTCTTTCTGTCCTCTCAGGAGACTTGCTGGCAACATTTCATTAAAGGACCCATTGCATCTCTTATATTGGGAGAGGGGAGCCCGCGTCTGAAGATGGACTGGGAACTTGGTTTCTCATTTCTAGCTGAAGTCTTCCTCGCTCTTGATTCTGCTTCTCAGCTTGAGATGCAGACTCACGGACAAGTTGTTTCTTCTCTTCCGAGGAAATCTGGTTTTATTAGCTCCTGTGGTTAAAGACATTGGATATCGACTGAAACTATAGGGAAGAGGACAAAACACCCAAACGTATAGACTGGTGGAGAAATTCGGTATGGGGTATGCATAGAAGAAATAGGAAGGGCAGTGGGGAGACTCCTTTGGGGGAAATCAGGAGGAAGGAGCCTGGAGTAGTGTCCCTTCTAAACTGTATTTCTCGGCTTAGAATCACAGGGGTGCTCCTTTAAAACAACACAAAACACAAAGAAACTCACACAAGTTCTTTGACCTCCATGTCAGATTTACTGGATCAAAATGTGGGGGTTGGAGAGCAGCATCTTATGGGCTGAATTGCATCCTCCCAGAATTCTTATGTTGATGCCCCAAGTCCCAGGACCTCAGAATCTGATTGTATTTGGAGATAGGGTCTTCAGAGAGCATTAGGTTAAAATGAAACCATTAGGGTGGGCCCTGTTCAAAGTAGTATGACTTTTGTCTTTATAAGAGGTGGTAAGACCATGTGAGGACACCACAAGAGGGTGGCCATTCACAAGCCAAGGGGAGAGGCCTCAGGAGAAACCAAATTTGCCAGCACCGTGGTCTTGGATTTCAAGCCTCAGAACTATGAGAAAATAAATTTCTATTGTTTAAGCTACCCAGTCTGTGGTACTTTTTATGATAGCCCTCACAAACTATTACAGGTGGAAATGCATTTTTAAGATGTTATGCAAGTGATTTTTATCCACACTAAATATAAATAATTGGGGGCATCTGGGTGGCTCAGTTGGTTAAGTGTCTGCCTTCAGCTCAGGTCAGGATCCCGGGGTCCTGGGATTGAGCCCTGCATCGGGCTCCCCGCTCAGCGGGGAGTCTGCTTCTCCCTCTCCTTCTAGCCCTGTTTGTGCTGTCTCTCCCTGTCAAATAAATTAAAAAAAAAAATCTTTTAAATAAATAAATAAATAAATTTAAAGAATGCACATTTAAGGTTTAGAAAATGGATTTGAGTTGAGTCTCATTTGTTTTTTAAATTCACTTGGGCAGCTGATTAAAATAATCCAGAAGAATAGAAGGGTGAGTAGGAGTGAGGACGTTCAAGACCACAAATCCCTATTGAGTAAGGGCAAAACATAGGTCCAGGATTGTGTGGGTTTTGTTTGACCTTTAGCACCCAGAAGAACCAGGAATTCAGCAGACGCGAGGCCCTGGCAGAACATGAAGGGACTCAGCTTCCAGGGACAGGGTGACCCTGCCACCCTCCTAGACTCAACTGGGTGCACCCAGCACTGCCTTCTTTCTCAGCAGAAATAAACAATTGGCAGCGTCCTTAAAGGTAAATGGGTGGGTCCATGTCACACCGATCGCACCAGGGCCTGGACCAGGATGGGACAAGCAGGTGACGAGAGCACAAAATTTCAGATGTAAGGTAGTGCAAATGCTGGCCACATGTGTATACAGCAGAGAGCTTGGGGCATAGAATATAAGAAGGCACTCACTTCCAGGGTCCTGCAAGTGCAGGCTGAGCCCTGGTATGACTTTGCCTCCTTAAACTGCAGGCTTAGTCACCTGCTTGTCTCATCCGGGTCCAAGCCCTGGCACTGGTTGACATGAGCTAGTCCATTTCCCTCCAAAGATATTGCCCATTGTATGTTTATTTTCACAGATCAGGAAGGCAATGTGAGGATCTGGTTGAGTGAGTCTCATGGTGGGGATACCATGTCCCTGGAAGCTGACACCCCTCAGTGTTGTGTCAGGGCCTGGCGTCTGCTTAATCCCTGGTTCTTCTTGGAATTGAAGACCAAACAAAACTCAGCCTGCTTGTTCACTGTGGTCAGGTTAAGGTGAGGGCTTGGGGATGGGGGGACAATCCCTCACCCATTCTTTGTGCTTTGTCCTGGAGCATCCTTGCCTTTTTTCCTGCTGTGGGTAAGAGAGTGCAAACAAAAGCTGGCAATGGTTTTTGCTGAGTTTCCTGTTGGCTGGGGCATGTTCCTCCTGCAGGCTAAAGTCTAGGTTAAGGATTATTTGGTCCAAGGGCCAACCCCAAGGAGGCTTCCAAGTTCATCTCGTCGGTTCTCAATAGCAGATCTAATAGTAAATGATCATAGCAGTTTAAAGGACCTTAAGGATCATTGAGCTGAACCCCTCATTTTGTGAATGAGAAACGTGAGACCTACAGAAGGGAATCAAGATACCAGGGCAACATACTGGAAAAAGAGGGGCTAGCAACTACATTTAGACAGGCCAATATTTCCTGTCTTACGCTAGGCTGAGTCAGACCGTGCAGACAGCCAGGTGTTTTCTTAAGGGATCTAATTGACTTCTTTATATATGTTAAGGCCCAAACAGAAGGGCATACTCAGTGCCTCCTTGATAGGCCTCAGATCTACATGTCTTCTCATGGGATACAGCTGAATAAGTTAACGGGCTGCTTTCCCTCTCAGCTGTCACCAAATAGGTGATTTCTTCTAAGAATAATCAAATGTATTATTTTATTAAAAAAGAATGGAAGAATTGCCCTTGATTATTGCCCTAAAGTATTGCACCTAGAGACTCCCAATTGCCCTAGAGCCAGGGGCTCGTTCCCTGCTGCAGGCAAGTAGTCTCTGAGCCTGCTGAGACCCTACGGACAGTGTTGTGTGTTTTGCAGCTTGGGGTTCTGTTGGTAAATCTCATGCATCAACTTGACCGGGCTACATGGTGCCCAGACTGCTGGTAAAACATTATTTCTGAGTGTGTTTGCCAGGGAATCTCTGGAAGAGATGAGCATTAGAATCCATAGACTGATAATGATGAGGCCTCACCAGTGTGCTGGGTCTCACCCAATCCATCAAGGGCATGAGTAGAATAAAGAGGCAGGTGGTGGGTTTCTCAGCCTCCGTAACTGCTTGAGTTAATTCCGCATTAAAACAAACAAACCTTTGTCCATCTCTCTCTATATCGTATTAGTTTGGTTTCTCTGGAGAACCCTAATGAATCCAAGTTATTTGTTTATTCCCATTTCTTTCCTCTTCATCAGCACTGAGCATGGCTTCACAGGACAACACTTGAAAATCATGCCACAAGTGGTAATTAACAGAAGCAAAGTAGAGGTTTGTCTTGGGGATGCTTCACTCAGGAAGGGGAGGTCCCCCTCCCTGCCCAGAGTATGGGGACTCAAGTACCCTTGGACCTGAAATGAGGTGCAAGCAGCTTCCTGAGCCTCAGCCAAGAAGGATACCAGTGGTGCAGCGGAGTGGAAAAAGAAGAAATCTGACCAGGGGACAAGGGCTTCCTGGTGCTCATCCAAGGTGACCTTGCCTCTGATTGAAAGACTGCTGGTTGGGGAGAGCAAGGAAAATTTTGGACCATTTTCTGAAAGCTGACTGTGTTTTTGACCAGCTTTGTCACCAGGGAAAATCGTATGTTTGTGACAACACAAAGCTTGGCCCATGGTAGGCAAACAAATATAAGCTATTGAATTGCAAGGGACAATGACATATATGCATTGGTCCTGAGAAGAACCATCGTTACCTCTATAAAAATACATAGTCTTGTCAAGGTTTGCACCTCAATTTTTTTTCTTAAGATTTTATATTTAAGTTATCTCTATACCCTCCAGGGGGCTTGAACTTACAACCCCAAGATCACAAAGCGCAGACTCCGCCGACTGAGCGGGCCAGGCGCCCTCCCCCTCAAGGTTTCAAGTTAAATTATGTTATTTTGTGCCTCAGTAAGGCAGCTTAGCTTGACGTATTAAAAAATTCTTGTTTTGAGTAGCAAAAAGCATTAGAAAAGAGGCCCATTGTATTAACCAAATGCATTACGTTGTCCTCATAACCTGGATTCTCCGAAAAGAGGGAAAGTCTGGTGGCAAATTTAAGTGCCTATTTCTAAGATTGTTGAAGGGTTATTTCTCAATCAAGTTCTGGCAGCATTGCCGAAACCACTGAACTCTTTGGGGCAGTTCCTTCATCCTGCTTTTGGCCAGTGAGATGCCCAGTGGGCAGCTGACACGGTTGCACGGCCTCCTTAATCCTCCGTGGAACTCCATTCCTGTCTTCTCCTCCACACGCAAGCACCTACTGGGATGCAGGTAATTAAGTTTGCCCTTTGGAAAACTCCAGAGGTCAGGGAATTTAACCTGCTCTCTCCCCCTTTTGTTCGGGTGTGGGACCCAAGCTGCCAGATTTTAGAACACTGAAGCATTTCACACCATACCACCTGCTCCCTAAATGTCAAAGCCAGGAGCAGTGTTTACAGTTTTATACAACAGACACTCTCAAGCAACCCCAAAAGCAAATTTCAGGGCGTTATGTATCCACTACCAGGTGAGAAGGTTAAAAGACTAAGAACCACGAAAGTAAATATTTGGCTTTCTATGTACACAGAACACGAAAATCCTCTTTTCTTCACAGTAGCGGTTTTAAACTAAATTGTTTTATTAATGCTGATAAAATTAAATGATATATTTCTTTGGTGTTTAATTTTAAAAGATATAAAAAGAAAGTTAGTGTTCTGTATTTTGTTTTTATATAACAGTATTATTAATTTTCGTCCTTCGCTTTAGGCCTGGGCAGAGTCAAGATAGCGCTGAAACTTGAGGGAATGAATGTCTTTCCCATGCTGCCTCTGGCTTACTGATAACATTTATGTAATGCATAAATTCTATGCTATTTTGTGTATCCTCCTTTGACCCAAAGAGAAACTTCCAATTTTATGTAGTAAGTCTGTACATCATAGGTGCTGTTGAGAGGGAGAACACCTGCGGATGGAAGCAGGCCAGTTATCCGGTCTGCCATCTTTCTGCATGGCTTTTTGGAACCTAGGGCTGTGGCAGCGTGCCTGGTGCTGGGGGTCCAAGGTGAGGTCAGACACTAACTTCATTTTCTCTCTCCCATGGGGAGGGTGTCTCTGTTCTGGGTTGCCTGGGCTTGGGGAAGCGTGATGGGGGAGTGTGAATCTATTAGTGAGTCCTTTCTTATTTCTGTGTTTCATCTTGCACCTAGAAACCTTGGCTCTTGTAAAGGTATTTTTCTTCATGGCTAGTTGTTCAAGTTGATATTTCTGGGGTTTGGGCGGGGAGAGGGGATGAGCACTGGAAATTCCTATGCTGCCATTTTGCTCACATCACCCTCGTACAATAGATTTTTGAGAGAATGTTGGAAGAACCAGGAGCTGGTATAGTCACAGAGGGTTTCAAGACAGAGGTGGGGCTTGAACCAAACCTTGAAGAATAATTAAGACTATTAAGAGAAGGGAGAAAACCTTCTGGACTTGAGATCAGCATGAAGAACAGTCTGGAAGCTGGAAAGAAGATGAAGTATTTTTGAGGAAGACTATTGATTAGAGAAGAAATCGCATCATTGGAAACAATGGCTGATGGCAGATGACAAAAAGCCTTGAACAATCAGGAACAGTTGTTTGGAGCTGGTACAGAAGATAAAAGGTGACATTTTGGGGTTCTTAAGGTTTGAAGAGATGTGAGAAATCTTGTATTTTACGAAGAATACTATGAAAGCACGACTCAGAATATATCTCTAATGGAGGTGGTGGGGAGGATCTGGGAGAGTGGGTAGGGAGACAGGCAACAAGAAAAGAAGCATAACATTTGTGTCCCCCAAGCAGCATTTCCCAGCCAACTAATCTGTATCAGATGGAGGTACTTTTACATCTTCCAGGCAAGAAAACTCAGAATCATATTTGCTTCTTCTCTAATCTTTACTTTCTGAATTGGTGGAGTCACCAAATAGTTTAATGTGGCACCTTGGCACATACATCTTTTCACTCTTTCTTTCGCTTCCCATTGTCCTGGACCACTTCAAAGGGGTTTGGTTAGGTTGAGAAGTTCATTCGAAAGGGAGGTGACATCGAGACTGGATATTTAAATGGACAGGTCCTCTAATGAGTTAGAAGTACAAGGTGTAATCATAAATGGTATTTTCAGACTGGAGGTGAAGACGTGGAAATCATCCACAGAGATGCTGCTAGAAGAGTAGTGACATTTACTGGAGGGTGGGTATGAAGGGGATATTTGTGTTGACAGACACCTATACAAAAACCAAAGCCCTGGCAGAAAAGAGAGGAAGGAATATAGAAGAGTTAGAGGAATAGACCATGCAGAACAAAAAGAAAGGGAAAAATAAATTAGAAATGCATTTGGTGAAAGCGGAAAGGTAATCTCTAGTTAGAAATTAAGCAAGCGTTGAATGCTTCCGAGAATTGAGGAAAGCGATGATTCAGGAAAGAATACTGAATTTTAAAACAAATATGTTTTTGTTCTCCAGCAATGAACAAGGTAATTTGGATTAAACCTCACACTAAGAGCAACTAGAAAATCTGGACAAAATGTTTAAAAAATGGTTTATCTATTTAAAGCCATCACAGAAACAACTGGGTTGACTCATGCTAAAAGGTGAGCCTGACATATAGGGCTATTTTCCCTTAGACACATTTGCTAAATCTGGAAGGGTTAATTGAGAAGCTGAGATACTGGGCAGAAATTTTGAAACCATTTGTGACAGGGGACAAGAAAATTAAAGTTCAGAACCTTCAGGTAGGATGCGGTAAAATTCTTCATTTGGAATTGAGAAACCAATACCCCAAATGGGGTATACCTTGGGAGTCAAGGTGAATTGGAGGTAGATCAGTCCGGGAAGGGACTGAAGTCATGCTTTAAATGATCTCAATTCTTGAAATTGAATCAAAGGCAATTCCATATGGAAATTAACTACATGGAAGTCTACAGCTGCAAAATGCAAAGTGAAGTATGAAGAGTTAAAATTAGAAACAGGAGAAGAGAGTGTAAACAAAACTGCAAAAAGAATGAGCTGGAGCCCCTGGAGCAGTGAAGACAGATAATGGGCCAGAAGCGCTGTGCAACATGATCAAATCTGAGAATTTTCTAAAGTTAGCAAAAAATATTGTCACATATTCAATCATCTTTAGAGACCCCAAGCAGGAGAACAACCAACAAACCAACCAACTTCGGTTCCTTAAAATATAACATCTGAAACCAAAAACAAAAAAGAAATCACAAAAGTATCCAGAAGCTGCATGGAAGCAACGATTAGAATGACAAGCTGACTTCAGAAGAGAAACAATCAGAGCTCGAAGGTAATGAAATGTTATCTTTAAAGTGTTCGTGGTAAATAAATGCTGCTAAGAATTCTGCAGCCAGTGAAAATACCTTCCAAAAATAGATAAATAGCATTTTCAGACAAGTAAATACTGGGAGAATTTAT
The DNA here is from genome assembly GCF_002007445.2 of Ailuropoda melanoleuca. NCBI lineage: Eukaryota > Metazoa > Chordata > Mammalia > Carnivora > Ursidae > Ailuropoda > Ailuropoda melanoleuca. The sequence continues at coordinate 13,137,661 of NC_048218.1, forward strand.
CACCTGTGATCTACACCAAAGACAGAGAGAACATTATTCAGGCTCTAAATTTGAGATACAGGAAGAAAGAGAGTACAGTGAAAATGAGAAACAGATGAACGGATTTAAATGAATAATGACTATGTTAAAAATAACAGTAGAGCCTTATGAGATACACACACACGCCTGACAATATACATTTTAGGGCAAAAACATAAACAAAATAAAGGTAGAGTCTTCAAAATATTAATATATTCACTTCACTGAGAAGATATAAAAATTCTATGTCTGTGTATACCTAACAACAAAAACATATAAAGCAAAAATTAGCAGAAGTGGAAAAATTCCCGATCATAACAGAGAATTTTATTATTATTATTATTATTTAAAGATCTTATTTATTTATTTGAGAGAGAGAGTGGGGAGGGAGAGAAACAGAGGCAGAGGGACAAGCAGGCTCCATACCGAGCACAGAGCCAATTGTGGGCCTCAATCCCACGACCATGAGATCATGACCTGAGCCCAAATCAAGAGTCGGATGCTTAAGCAACTGAGCCAGCCAGACGCCCCATAACAGAGAATTTTAAAATGCCCCACTCAAAACGTGTTTGAGAAAGCAGACCAAAAAAAAGGAAGTAAATAGAATATTTGAAAAACGTGAATAACTACTATACTACCTAATTAGAGATATAGAAACTATAACCAACAACTATGAAATACACTTTATTTTTAAGCACACATGGAAAATTTACATAAATTGATCATAGGTAGGGCCAGAAAGCAAGTTTCAACAAATTTCAAAGGATTGAAATCATATGGAATATGTCGATGAATACAGAGCAATTAAACTGTAAAAATCAATAACACAAAGTTAACTAGAACATCTCCACTTTTGGAAAAGAATACACTCCAAATGACCTATGGATCAAAGATGTCATAAGGGAAAATAGTAAATATTTTGAAATGAATAATAATAAAAATACTACTTACCAAAATTTGTGCAATGCCATTAAAGCTGTGTTTAAAGGATAATATGGAGCCTTAAATGCACATATTAGATAAAAAGAAATTTTGAAAATCAATGATGTAACTATTCCCAAAACATGTATCTGACAAAGGGCTTGTATCTAGAATGTACGGTGACTTCTTATAACCCAATAATTAGAAAACAACTTAATATAAAATGTACAAAAGATGTAAGCAGGTACTTCACAAATGAAAATAGCCAATAAGCACATAAAAAAATGCTTAATTCCCCTAGTTATCAGGGAAATGCAAAATGAGATATTATCACACATTACTGGAATGGCTGAAATTAAAAAGACTGACAATCACAAGTGTTGGTGAGGATGCCAGAAAATGTACTTAGCGGGAATGCAAAATACAAGTACTGGGAAAACAATATGGCAACATCTTATAAAGTGAAACTTACAATTACTAAATGAGCCAGTGATCCTATTTCTAGTTATCCAAGAGAAATGGAACATGTGTATACATATTATGTACAAGAATGCACATAGCAATTATTCATAGAGGCCAAAAAGTGGAAACAATTCAAATGTCCAAGTGGTGAATGAATAAACAAATAATAAACAAATTGTGGTATTTCTATACTATGGAATACTATTCAGAAGTAAGAAGAATTAAAATATTAATGCAGAAGAAAAAGTAGTAAAATATTAATGCTTGCAACATGGATAGATCTCAAAAATATTATGTGAATTGAAAGAAGTCAAACACAACTGACTACCTAATCTATCATTTCATTTGCTGAAACTGTAGGAAAGACAAGTCTATATGGTGATATCAAAATTAAGATACTTAATAACCTAAGAAAACAAGAGTGGCATTAAGAAACTGAAAAACAAGAGTGACAGAAGACATTTGCATGGCAAATAACTGTCGAAGGACTTGTGTCCAGATTATATAAAGAACCACCACAAGTCAATAAGGGAAAGAAGATATGCAATGGCCAATAAACATATAGAAAAGTGCTTTGCTTTATTATTTGCCAGGACATTGCAAATTAAAGGAACAATGAGATACAATGTGTACTGCAAAATGGCTAAAGCTACAATAACTGACAATACCAAACACTGGAGGGTCCCTGGAACAACAGGAACTTCTGCCTGGAAGTAGAAATTAGCACAATTGCTAATTATCTATTAGTGCTAATAGATGGTCTTGAAATTTTGCTCTTAGTTATCCAACAGTGATGTGTGCACATGTGTGTTAAGAGACTGTATATTTGAATACAAAAAAGAAAGACTGTATAAAAAGGTTCACAGCAACATCATCTATTATAGTCCAAACTAGAAATAACCTGAAAGTACATCCATAGAAATATGGGTAAATAAAATTGTGGAATAGTCAGTCCTACAGTGCAAATGCCTGCACAACAATAGAAATGGACGAACTCATTCCGTACATGTAGTGCATACAATGGCCTGGGTGAATCCCACCATCAGAACGTTGAGAATATAAGCCAGACACAATTCCATAATAAGGCAGACACATGATTCTGTTCTTAAAAAGTGGAAAAGCGAGAAAAACTAAACTGCAGTGTTACCATAAGATAGATGTTTTGGGGGGGAGGAGGAAGGGATTAGTGATTGAGAGGAAGCATGACGAAATGCTTTTGGGATGTTGCACAGCTGTTTTCTTTGTGATAAATTATTGATGTTTTCATTTTGTGCACTTTTCTGTTTGTGTTATACTTTACAATATAATAAGGAAAAACGATAAGGCAGTCATTGGTGATCTTCAAGTGAATGATTTCAACCATGTTATGGAGATAGGTTCATGTAAGGGAAGGCTGGGCAGGACGTAGAAACAACAGTTAACAGATCACTGGTGTTTGGCCATGGAAGCAAAGGACAGAAAATAAGATTTGCTCTTTTCATTATTGTAGAAGGTTTTAGTTGTTAGTTAAATCTTTTTTGTCCAAAAGTGGGAAGACATAAATCCACCTTTTCACTTCCTGATACTTTTCCACGACATCCTAATGGTGTTGGTTCCTTGTCTTTTATTTAAATGCCTATTCAAACTGCACTAATACTAGATTTTGGAAGAAACAGACCTTCTGTATCTCATTGTTCCTTTAATTTGCGTAATATGACAGCAAGGCCTGGAAATTGAGAGCAGGCAGAGAATATCTCAGCTGTACAAAAGAAAGATACTTGGTCAATTTTTTCCATTTTTTTCTTTGAGGACTCCTGAAAGGACTCAGTGTTCCTAGCGTTGCATAGGATTCTCTCTGGGCGAGGAGACTTTGCTATATTGGATGATCCCTGAAAGCACCTCAGTCCAACCAGCTGTCTAGAACAATCCATGTGCTGATAACAAGGGAAATTGAATAGAAAGGTGCTTACTGCCATTAGGGCCTTATCACAGTATATTATGTGAACCACTTCCATATTTAAGTGTCAAAAAAAAAAAAAAAGGTAACATGAGAGTTAAAATATGTCATGCAGCAGTTTCTTAGAGAAAGACTTCTATCCTGGCTTGGAGATAAAAGAAGGAGAAACTTCACAGATCACCAGCCAGAGCAGAAGTGGGCCAGAAATGAGATAAAATTCTGAGGCCTCAGTAGGAGAATTGTTTTCTTCAAAGTCTGTTTGCTTAGAAGAAACGTTATTACCATGACTTTACTGTTTTGATCAGAGTCAGGAAATATCAGGAGATACGCAAAATCTAATTAATTGTCATTTAATTGTCTCCATGCATCATGGCCTGGCCAGCCAGAACTTCATCTAACCAAACATCCAAATCAGGTGATTAAATTAAGAATTGTGTCAGAGATCAAGAAGAGTTATTACTGATTTTATTACAAGAACATCAATATTAAGAATTTGATTAATTCCATCATTTCCTACAATGGAAACACTGAAACTATCTCAAGCAATTTGGGCTTCCTATCTCAGCAGATGAAAGTAGGAAATTCACTCTAAATTATAACTCAAAAATTTATTTAACCTGAGATATTTGAGTCATATTCAACTTTTCAGAGACAAAGTTTGATCACAAACCAATCCATGTAACAACTAAGGACCTATAGCTAAGTATTCTGTGTCAAATATCAAACATCTGGAAGGAAGGGACAGAATTTGCTTCAAAAGCATTCAGTGAACTCAAAACTATGAGAATCCTTAATGCACTGATCTTCAATCAGTGATGCATTCCTAACCATTATTGTGAGGAAATATACCTTTGATTTCTAATTTACTTTTGCACATCATTATTTAGAATACTGATGAATTTTGCACTGTGCTTTGAAAGGTTGATTTTATGTTGTCATTTCAGGGGACCTCACTTTGTTGTTTCCACGTAACTTGTATGTGTCTGTCTCAAGTCACCATCCTGATTTTACTCTCACTCTTGTCCAGAACTTGCTGTTTTGTGAGAGTAATCCTACATTGCATCAGATTAGGACAAAGATGGATTTACCAGTCTCATGTGTTACTGGCTATGAACTAATTTTGTTTACCTATCGGTAATTCACTTTCATCTATATATAATCATAATTATTCAGTGACTCAGTTTCAACAGTTCTGGGGGTGAGTTGACCAGATATTCTCATTTGAGTGAGTAGTTCTAGATTTGGGGGCCCTGAATCGGGGATCAGGTGTGTTATAAAGTAATCAGCCTACTCAGGATCATGGCTCATACAGTAGATAAACTGGCATTGGAGCAGTACGATAGACTGGATTGCATCAATGGTCCCCAAACTCCATATCACTCTGTACCCACTCCCTTTGCCCTCTGGATTGGGCATTCTATCCTACCTTTCAGCTCTGGGCTCAGGGGGTCTTGCCTTAGACAACAGCATGTTAGCAAATGTGACCCCCCACGTGGAGGTCTGAAAAAACACTTGCATACTTTTCCTTGTTCTCTTGCTCCTCTGTGATTGCGGTGACCAGGTGCCTGGCTGGCCTGCAATAAGATGAGACATGTGGACCAGAGCCACATTGTACCAGACATCCTACCTTGAGGCCATCCTAGATCAGCCAATAGTCCGCTTTCCTGAGACTTGAGAGTCAGCCCAGCTGAGGCCAGAACCACTCAGCGGAACCCAGCCTCAATCAACAACACACGCTCTTCAACAAAATAAGTGCTTATTATTTTAAGCCAGTGGGGAGTTTGTCATATACCATTATTGTAGAGAGCTGACAAAAGGTAGTACTGTCAACATTTCATTGTTGGTTCCATTGGTGATGTAGCACTTCCCAGACTCATTCATTCTGCTTACCTGATGGTCAGAGCGGACAAGTAGGGACCTTCAACACGGTGGAACCGTAGTCACTTGGAAGGGCAGGAATGAAAGGCAGAGATCGTTTTGCCTCTTCTCAACCTCAGCTTAGTCCTGGGTTTGAGGGAAGGTGGGCGTCGAGTCAGGTAATGAGGGACCCCTTCCCAAAGCTGTAGGCTCTCTCATCAGCCCAGGGTCAAGTCCAAGTTGAAAGTGATTGCTCTTCCTTTGTGCTCCACGTGCTCCATTCTTCATTGACAGCTCAGATACCTCCTCACTTCACGCAAAGAGAAAACCACCACGAAGCATTTGAAACGTGTACATCATACCTTGCCAGCTGCTAAATAATGATTTCAGCTTACACAGCACCTTATGGAGAACTTAGGACCTCATGTTTTAAGATTTTGGACTTCGAGAAAGACGTTTAATTCCATCTTGATGTTTTATCATGTGGGGAACACAGTGCAAATGCATTTCTATAAGTGGATTCTTATTTAATGATAATATTAATCCTATTATTATTATTATTATTATTTTATCTATTAGCACCACAAAGCTCCATGTACTCATCTGAGTTAAAGTTATCAGGGAGAAAGGAAAAGCAAAAGCTCAAAATAACCCTGAGAAATATGGTTTGCGTGATTCTGCTCACAAATCATTTTATTTCACAAGATTTTGGAAAGCGTCATCACTCCCTGCTGCAACTGGGCCATTTTGCAGCTTGAAGTTTTGAGGTGACTCACCTGCAAATGGAGCTAACAGAAGACTGAATGAGAAGGCTCAGCAAAATGACAGATGTGATGTGTGAGACTTACCAAGAGAGAGGCTGTGCCGAGTGTTCTCTGGACCTCTCTGCCAATGCTTATCTGTCTGCAGGGCTGGCCCTGCATATTTTTCCTTGTTCTCTTGCTCCTCTGCGATTGCGGTGACCAGGTGCCTGGCTGGTCTTTGGAGAACTTTGGAATTTCTAGCTCATTAGGTGGTTTAAAAATATTTATGTTATGACTTCCAGGTAATGATGGTTGTGATCATTTGTACACTGTGGCACTTCTGTTTTGACTGATAAAGTAATGGAAAAAATATAAAAATATCAGGGATCAGACATCACTGTTGGAAATTATAAAAAGGAAATGCTAGGGGCGCCTGGGTGGCACAGCGGTTAAGCGTCTGCCTTCGGCTCAGGGCGTGATCCCGGCGTTATGGGATCGAGCCCCACGTCAGGCTCCTCCGCTATGAGCCTGCTTCTTCCTCTCCCACTCTGCCTGCTTGTGTTCCCTCTCTCGCTGGCTGTCTCTATCTCTGTCAAATAAATAAATAAAATCTTTAAAAAAAAATAGGAAATACTAAAAAGCAGGGAACATTTCTTTGCTATTTAATGCAGATTTTTCCAAAATGAAGCAAGGCAAGGAGGATACAGCGTTGACGGATACTTTCAGAAATGTTCCACAAGTTGGCAGTTTGGGGGGTGAGTCCTACAGACCATGGGGACATTAGGGAAAGTCAGGTATGTCCACTGGTCCACCTGTCATGGATGTGGGTTCACAGCAGATGAAAGCACCGTAGGAGGGAGACTTGAGAGTTCATGCAAGAGTCCCATCAAACAGAAAGCTGCCAGTGAGGTGAAATTTCTTCTGGACACATTTCGTTTTCTATTTGATGTGGTAAACAGCAGCCTGGGAAAGCACATTGGGCAAGATTTTCTATGAACCTGGTGTTATGGATAAACCAAAGAGAAGAAAAGTCCAGAAGCTGACCCTTAGCAGAGTGGATCTCCGGAAACAGTTTCTTCTCCATTTCGTCAGCCTCTGAAACCGCCAGCTGCATGTGGAATTTATAGAGAGTAACCTTGCAGCTTAACGTCTGCAGACACAATTTTAAGAATAATAGAAAAGTCAGCGAGGGGGATCCAAAGAGCGTAAACCATCCTTATTAACTATGGAGGCACCGCAATGGAGCAACTCAGTGTGGGACCAAACCAAGTATTCTGAGGCCCAAAAGGAAGAAGATACACACGTTGTAATTCTAAGAGAAATAAATTTCCGTAGGAAAGAAGACAAATTCAGAATAAGTTCTTTGTGCTTTCAATGAAACTCTAGAAAATGGAAGCATGTGGTCATAAAACAAGAGACCTAGGTTTAAAAAGGAGCCAGCTAGAGGTGCCTGTGTGGCTCAGTCAGTTAAGCCACTGACTCTTGCTTTTGGCTCAGGTCATGATCTCAGGGTCGTAGGATCGAGCCCCATGTCGGGCTCTGCACTCAGTGTGGAGTCTGCTCTAGATTTTCTCTCTCCCTCTGCCCCTCCCCTGCTCAGGTGCACGCTCTCTCTCCCTCTCTCAATAAATAAATGAAATCTAAAAGGGGGGGCAGCTAGGAGACAGAGCACAGAAGCACGACATGATTGGACAAGGTAGGGAAAGAAGAAAGGGAACTAACTAACATGTAACAGCCGTAAGATCTGAAAATAAGTCACACAGAGAAAGACAAATACCATGATTTCACTTTTATATGGAATTTGAAAAAACAAAGCAAATGAATAAACAAATAAAAAGCAGAATCAGACCTAAACTACAGAGAAGAAGCTGATGGTTGCCAGAGGGAAGGGGGCTGAAAGGGGGGTGGGCAAAATGGGTGAAGGGGAGTGGGAGGTACAGGCTTCCAGTGATGGAATGAATGTCAGAGGAATAAGAGGCACAGCATAGGGAATACAGTCAATGGTATTGTAATAGCTCTGTATGGTGACAGATGGTGGTCACACGTGCGGTGAGCACAGCGTCATGTATAAATTTGTCAAAGCATTATGTTGTACACCTGAAACTAATGCAACATTGTGTATCCACTATACTCACATAAAAATGTTTTTAAAAATCTGCCTGAGAAGGACTAAAATTTGCGTTAGGAGGATTAAAATGGAAAAGCTTTTTCCATGATGCAAGGAATCATAATGGGGACGACACATTTGAAAAGCTGTTCCAGAATTCAGATGAAGAGGATAAAGGGATGACATTGAAGAGGAAGAAGATGATTTAGTCCATGCACTCTGGAGATGTAACAGAAGGACCATGGTCTTTTGAATATCCTCACACTTGGAGTCTTCCTTGAAACACGGACTGAAAGAAGAGTGAATCAAGACTCTCAGAATTTTAAGGAAAAAATGTCCTGAGAATTTTAAACTCAACTGAATTTTCATTCAAATGAGAATGCAAAGTACATTTTCAGATATTAACAGGTAAAAAATGTATATCACTAATAACACACTCATTTTAAGTCACAAGAGTTTTTTTTTTATAATTTTTTATTATGTTATGTTAGTCACCATACAGTATATCCTTAGTTTTTGATGTAATGTTCCATGAGTCATTATTCCCAGTTCACCATGCAATATGTGCCCTCCTAAATACCCAGCACCGGCCTATCCCAGACCCCCACCCCCTCCCCTCTGAAGCCCTCAGTTTGTTTCCCAGAGTCCACAGTCTCTCGTGGTTCATTCCCCCTTCTGTTTACCCCCCTTCATTCTTCCCTTCCTTCTCCTACCGATCTCCCTGCTATTCCTTATGTTCCATAAAGGAGTGAAACCATATGATAATTGTCTTTCTCTGCTTTAAGTCACAAGAGCTGAAGAAGATAGAAAAAGAAAAGCAAAATCAAATTTAGAATGGAACTATTTTTATAAAAAATAACGGTAAATACTGAAAAAAATTTGAAACAATGAAACCTAAAGGATTGTTGTGATTGTAGTGTAAAATCAATTAAATAGGTCATAAATAGTTACTGAAAGGTGATAAAATTTTTTAAAAATTAGAAACGAGGTCATACTGACAAAAACAGAAAGTAGGAGGTGAGCATGGGGCATAGGTAGAAATATAAAGGCTTTCAAGTTGCATGTAAGAGAATACATAGGTATATATTTCCTGATATAATTTTTTAAGATAACAGTTATACGTGAGATAATTTGTCATCGTGAGTATAACGTTCTATACAGAATTGTGCGCACAATAGATGTGTAGGGTTTGGTGCGTAATTATTAAGCGAATACCACTGTGACCGCCAGTCACCGAAGAGCGAGCTTTATCCCAGCCACCCAGAAACCAGCTTTGTTCTCCGATCACAGTTCCGCTCCACCCCACTAACTTCTCATCCAAACTTCTCTTGCCTTCAGATAAAACAGAGTTGCCACCCAAACAATATGGTGTACTTTTGCCTGCTAGTTTAGTTTTATGGAATTGAATATAAGCATTATTTTGTATTTGGCTTTTTTAGTTCAATAATTTGTGCCATCCATGTTCTTGATACAGCTCAGTTTGCTTGCTTTTTTTACTTTATAGGATTTTATTGTCTATTTCATACAATTTATTAGTTCTTTCTAATGTTGGTGAACTTTTGGCTTATTTGCAGTTCTTGGCTTTTATGAGAGGTAGGTCTTTAAATATTTTAAAAGGTGATGACATAGAGAATTGAAAACAAGATGAATAGTCAAAAAAAGGAAACATAGTTCATACATCAAATAATGATAAAAAGAAAACAGCAAGAAAACAAAATAGGAGCTATAAAATGAGCTGAAAAAAAGTAAATCCAAACACATGGAATAACAGAAAATGTTACCTTTTGTTAAAAGGTAAATACTAGGATTGGGTCAAAACAGTAACTGAATGCGAGTCTCTGATCACGAGTACTCATAAAATGAAACAGTTTAGAAAGGCTGAGTGAAAGGTTAGGAAAATCTACATAAACAAAAAGCGAACAAAACAACTGGAGTTACCATAATAACATTAAACTATTAGGATTCAGCATGAAATCATTAAATAGGACAAAGAAGGTCCATAACTTTTTAAAAGAGTATAATAAAATTGTATGCTTCGAATTAAAAAAAAAACACTGAATTACATAAAAACCAAGCTGCTAGAAATTCAAGAATCATTTTGAAACACAATAGAAGTTGTTAATATGTTTTTCTCAGTTCTTGACAGATGAAGTAGGAAGTAAATGACAAAGATATATCTGAATAATAAGATAAATTCAGATAATTTATTTGATATATATTGAATTATTTTTTCTACAACAAAGAATGAAAAGATACTCAGTATATAACTAAAAATTAGGTAAAGAATAACAAAACATAACTTACAAAGGAGAATGGAGAAATTATGCAGATAGCAAAAATTAATGAGGTTAGAAAATAAAAAAAAATAAGGTAATTGATGCCCACTACAAAAGAGAAGGACAGATATTGGGAGATAAAAAATTATAAGCAAACAGTCTCTTCAACAAATGGTGCTGGGAAAATAGGACAGCCACATGCAGGAGAATGAAACTTGGCCGCTTTCTTACACCATACACAAAAATTAACTCAAAATGGATGAAAGACCTAAATGTGAGACAGGAATCCATCAAAATCCTAGAGGAGAACACAGGCAGCATCCTCTGTGACCTCAGCCACAACAACTTCTTGCTAGATACATCTCCAAAGGCAAGGGAAACAAAGGCATAAATGAATTCCCGGACTTCATCAAGATAAAAGACTTTTGCACAGCAAAGGAAACAGTTGACAAAAACAAAAGACAACTGACAGAATGGGAGAAGATGTTTGCAAATGTTTTATCAGATAAAGGGTCAGTATCCAAAATATATAAAGAACTTATCAAACTCAACACCCAAAGTACAAAAAAATCCAGTCAAGGAATGGGCAGAAGACATGAACAGACATTTCTCCAAAGAAGACATACAGAAGACATAAAGAAGACAAAAAATGCTCAACATCACTCATCATCAGGGAAATAAAAATCAAAATCACAATGAGATACCAACACACACCTTTAAGAATGGCTAAAATTAACAAGTCAGGAAACAACAAATGTTTGCGAGGATGTGGAGAAAGGGGAATCCTCTTACACTGTTGGTAGGAATGCACACTGGTGCAGCCACTCTGGAAAACATTATGGAGGTTTCTCCAGAAGTTAAAAATAGAGCTACCCTAAGACCCAGCCATTGCACTAGTAGGTATTTACTCCAAAGATACAAATGTTGTGATCTGAAGGGGCACCTGCACCCCAATGTTTATAGCAGCAATGTCCACAACAGCCAAACTATGGAAAGAGCCCAGATGTCCATCAACAGAGGAATGGATAAAGAAGATGTGGTGTGTGTGTATACATACAATGGAATACTACTCAGCCATCAAAAAATGAAATCTTGCCATTTGCAACAATGGGGATGGAACTAGAGGGTATTATGCTAAGCAAAATAAGTCGGTCAGAGAAAGACAATTATCATATGATCTCACTCATATGTGGAATTTAAGAAAAAATAAAACAAGATGAAATCAGAGAGGGAGACGAACCATGAGAGTCTTAATTGCAGGAAACAAACTGAGGGGTGGAGGGATGGGGTAACTGGACGATGGACAATAAGGAGCACATGTGATGAAGTGAGCACTGGGTGTTATATATAACTGATGAATCACTGACCTCTACCTCTGAAACTAATAATACACTCTATTTTAATTAATTGAATTTAAATTAAAAATATTAGAAGAAAAAATAAAAATAAATAAAAAGCAATTAAAAGTTATAAGCAGATATTATTTGTGATTCTGCCCTAAATAATTCTCAAAACTCAAAAAAATGAATAAGAGGAAATATAAAAGGGGATTCGATAAGAAGAAAAGAAGAGTCTGAGCATGTAAACAAATACTTGAGCAACATATGGAAGATGTTTGTCAAAAATGACTTTCTGAAGGCATGCCTGGGTAGCTCAATAGATTAAGTGTCAGAGTCTTGACCTCAGGGTCGTGAGTTCAAGCCTCACACTGGGCTCCACACAGGGTGGGGATCCTACTTAAAAAAATAAAAATAAAAAATAACTGGGTGAAAATGCCTTGGGCCGGAACGCTGGAACTCTGTTACTCTGCAAAGGACAGGTAAGAACAACTGTCAGTGCTGGGGTCTATGAGCTCTGCTATGGCACACAGATCACTCACAAACTAGTTATTTTACAAACTAGTATTACCCAAATTGGGTCCTGAAAGTACAAAAGAGAAAGCAAACAACCAATCTCATTTATAAAATATAATATCAACATTCTAAATAAATTTATGGTAAATTCCAGAAAAAATCACAGAATTACATGTTAAAAATAAATTTATTACAAATCTAGTAAAAAGTGTGGATGAACCTTTTGGAGTAGGCAAGTATGTTTGTTTAAACATAACAACAGAGGCAGAAACTATTGGAAATATTTCCTACATGTGTATCAACAGTAGAATGTTCCAAATTAAAATATAAGAGCCAGAGAGGAAAATAAATCGCAAAGCTCTGTCAAGGCACTCATATGCTAAATATATAAAGAGCTCTTACAAATTAAAAAAAATACCTCAAGAGGAACTTGGGCATAGAAGCAAGCAGACAATTCACCAAAGATTTAATGAACATTATCAATAAACAAACAACTCAGCTTCTTCAGTCATTGAAGCGTTAGAAATTCAAACAACTGCTTGGAATCGAGCTGTGGTCAGTTCATTTTGACCTAGTGAAAGTTCAAAGCCATTTAGTAGGAGATCTTGACTTATTCCTAGGGTTTATATTCTCAAGTCATCCGTGACTCTGGGTTCCCATTTCCAGGAGTTGTTTTGGGAATCTCTCTGATGCATACTAATTTTGCCAACAAGGGGAAAATTAGGCCCTTTTCAACACACACACACACACACACACACACACAGACATGCACATGCACGCAGACATGCACCTTCCTCTACATTTTGCTGGTCTTTCTCAGGGACAGGCCTCGCGTTACAATACTGGATTGTCTTACTCCTTTCTCCCCTACCTGCACTCTCTCCTTTTTCTCGACCCCATTCCCTTTCCCTCCCCAGCAGCATCCCCTGTGCTGGTGGCAGAGAAGGGTAGCAGTCCCCTGTCTTGACTTCCGATGACCACTGTCCTGTGAGAGTCTCATCTTCTACCCCAAGGAGTTTATCAAAGCAGCGTCCTAACAAGACAGTTCTTCAAGAAGAATCCGCAGTTGGCTGTTGGGGTAATAATGCTTCTGCCACTGTAGTAAGACCAAACATGACTTCAAAGAAAATGTTTGCATTCGCCATGGGCTGCTTTAGATTACCTCCCACGGGTCTCTACCAGTATTTCCTGGGGACACTTGTTTGCTCTCTATTGTCATTAGAATTACTCTGGACAATTCTGAAAATCCCCAAGTATTATTTAGCACTTCAGGAATCTTCTTTCAGAACGTTGGTTTCTAAAGTTTAGGAGGACCACCCTTACCCTGTCCCCATGGCGGCTAGTGACAACCTAGTCACTGGCCATAGCTATGAAGATTATCAAAGGATCCAATGCTCTTTGATCACTGCTTGTATGGAACTAGAGAATTTGTGTTGGAATCTTGAATCCTATTCATGCTCTAACAGCATGGAACTGTAACTATTAAGCATTCTAAGTCCCTTGGGCTCTATATTCATTAATTGAATGCTATGTACACACAGCCAAAAAGTTCTATGTGATTAAGAATCTACTATAATTTTAAATAAATTGAAATTTTTATTTGGGAGAAATCAGTCCCCTACAAAGCCTTGACTTGAAGAAAAGAAGGAGGAGAATGGAGAACGATTATTTCTTAGTTATCTAAATGTTCCAGGTATTACTTTATTTAACACTCACACAAACTGTGTGTGGAAGGTCCTATTATCATTTCCATTTAAACAAAGGAAAGAAGTTTGGGGAGATGACTGCTTTGCTTAAGGTCACACAGCTAGTTAAGTCAGACTGCCTAGTTTTTGTATGTAATCTTCACAGGAAGCTATGAGATAGTTTACACAGGCAATGGTTTTTGTTTGCTTCATCTAAACAGAAATTACCTGGACGGTTGGGTTTTCTGTAATGGAAATCTGGCAAGGCTGTTGAAAACCTGGAGTTTTTTTCATTTTTCCAGAAGCCCCTTGGTCATCCTGAGTCGACTACCTTTGCTTTAAGGTGTGTGTGTGTGTGTGTGTGTGTGTGTTTTAAATCATTGTATGGTTGCCTTTTAAAACAATTTTTCCTTTTTTTTTTTTTTTTTTTGTTTTTTACTTAATGCTAACTTCTAGTCCCACTCTGTCTATTACAGCCAAGACACTGACATTCACCGGTAGATCACTATAGATAAGACACCCTCTTAATCGGAAGAGGGTGAATGTTAATCATTTGAATTATTATTATGATACTTTCAGTACCAAGAGTGCCCAGGAGCCTTTTTAATATGGAAATCCACCAAATGATAATCGGAAAAAATTTACTTCTTCCCTGTGCAGTTATAATTTAAAGGTGAAAATAAGTACAATACAGCTAAATGGAATTATTAGTTGGGGTTAAACACTGTAACTTTACAAGCTATGAATAATGAATTTCCCCACAGCCTCTTCCTAAGCTGTTTGTAGGAAATTGTAAGCACAGCATAAATAGCTCACCATCACTTTATACAATTTAGAATTTTTTAGATTTAATATCCTTGAGTATAAGAATAAACCTACTAGGATTAACTCTTAATTTAGTTCCCTGTAAGACATGGAAATCACTGCTCCAATTTCAGGAAGTGTAAAGTCAGCATCAGATTTTCAGGTGGGTAGACTAGGAAGACTGCTCACCTCTAGTTTTCCTGGGCTGTATTCCAGTGGGATATTTGAAAGTGGCAAACTTTCTTATTGCCAGATCCCAGAGCCCAGAGTTTACTTTATGTCCCCCTCAGTCTTGTCTCTCCTTGTACGTATCTGTAAAGGACATTTCCCATCCCTAGAAAACAAAAAACAAACAAACAAAAAACCAACAACCGTGCATCAGCAATTGCCCACCTTAGTTTTGGAAATTCTCCGGCTCATCGTGCTACTTTCGTATCATTTGGAGGCTTAAGATATTCCTCTCTCCTTACTTGAAAATAATTGGGATGAAAATTGTTTGTAATGCTCGATGACAGCTTGCTCTCTTATTGTGCTTTTTATGTATGAATCACAAAGCCTTTTACAAACCATAACTCGGTTCTTGCTGCTCCCCAGAGAGGCAGGTCCCATTAACACTGTTTTACAGCTGGTCATGAAACAGGCCCAGGGAGTGTCAATGAGCAGCCTCAGGTCAGGCAGTGAGTCAGTGGGAAAGTCGGGGGACAGACTTGTGGAACTTCTGACATGTGCCTCGAATCTGATGCCTCAAGAAGGGTGAAGAATTAATAAATGAGCCAGATAAATGGACAGCCACTTGAAGAACTGTTTTGCAATAAGCAATGATCGTTCTGATGAATCATTCAACTTGTGTTTTAGCTTAAGTGAATCTGCAATTACGGAACATTTTTCCTGGCAGCCCACCACGGCATACAATTTTTTGGTAAATTGACCTTTTGACTTTTGCATTTAAGTTTATAAGTATATAAATGGGAGGTCATAGCATTACTACTTGGGTGATATTTGGTGGTTTCTGTTATGTGATGTAGATAACTAAGGAGGAAGGTCTTTAAAATATGCAACGTACAAAATGCAGTGGGAGACATAAAGTAATTTCAAGTGATACAGTATAATATTTGGAGATGCAACAATGGCCAATTAAAAAATTGTTTGGTCAATCCAACCTCTGCCACACTTAAACCGTTTTACTTCAAAGGGGATTCTATTTGCTAAGGGCATTTGGAGAAGGAGGACTTCATTCGATAATGCTAGAAAATGGTCTATTAGCGAAATGTGAAGCTCTATCTATTGCAGGTAAAATGATTTGGTCATTAAGGGTGGTTGATTGGCTCTCTAATTTGGGCTTGTTGTCTGCACTTTGTTTGAAGTCACCAGAGAGCCAGGGTCTGCTCTTCAACTTTGCACGCTAAGCCTTTTGACTTTGTTAGTTTACCCAGTGTTAGCAGTCTCTGGAGGACTGAGTCAAGTTAGCCAAACCTTCAAGAGACTGATGTATAAACTACAGGGGCCATTTAATTCACATGAAAATCAGATTAGCTGATTTGTGCTGGATACTTGGTGCATTCTATTTCTTTTTTTTTTTTTAAAGATTTTATTTATTTATTTGACAGAGATAGAGACAGCCAGCGACAGAGGGAACACAAGCAGGGGGAGTGGGAGAGGAAGAAGCAGGCTCATAGCGGAGGAGCCTGACGTGGGGCTTGATCCCATAACGCTGGGATCACGCCCTGAGACAAAGGCAGGCGCTTAACCGCCGTGCCACCCAGGCGCCCCGGTGCATTCTATTTCTTTTTTTTTTTTTTTTTAAGATTTTATTTATTTATTTGACAGAGATAGAGACAGCCAGCGAGAGAGGGAACACAAGCAGGAGGAGTGGGAGAGGAAGAAGCAGGCTCATAGTGGAGTAGCCTGATGTGGGGCTCGATCCCATAACGCCAGGATCACGCCCTGAGCCGAAGGCAGACGCTTAACCGCTGTGCCACCCAGGCGCCCCCGGTGCATTCTATTTCTAACAGGGTAGGCCAATTGGAAAACCAAATTAATATCAGAACTTTCTTTCAACAGTCCAGTTCGAGAATTGAATGATTGAATGATCTGAATGACAAGTTTATTATGCCTGAAAAAGATGTATTTGTCTAGTGGGCAATGAGAACACCTGCTTGGCTCTCAAATGCCCTGCAGGTCTCTACCCTTCTACAAAGATTGCATTATTCTCAACATGTTTGCATTAGTTGAAGTGCAGTTTCTCTAATGATAATTATCCTTTTGCCTCAGGGTAGAAGGTGTAGAGACAACTTAGTCTAAAAAAAAAACAAAACCCATTTAGAACCCATCTCTTCAAAAATTGATTAATTCTGAAGATGTCCACACATTTCATTCATTATATCTCTTTCGTTTTTGAAGGATTCTGATTAAGTTCTTTTTCCATGCCCATCTTCTGAATTATAGCTCCAGATTCTGGGGCAGCACTAAACTGGGGACTACTGTTATTTGTGAATTATATATAATACATAATCTAATCCCTCATATTGAAACTTAAACATTCCTTTTAGCTCTTCCTAGTTATTTTTTAGTTTTTTTTCTCCTGTGCCCATTTATTCTCCAATACATTAGTTATTTTTGTATCACTTTAAGAATAATATCTCAATCTGAAAGCTACAGACTGAAAAGTCGTTTTGGCTGTGGAGCCCCCCCAGTGGGTTTCCAGGCAAAGAAAGAAAAGTTAGTGGTTGTATTAATATCAATAGGGGGAAAGGATGCTAAAGTCAAGGGATGAGGGGGCGCCTGGGTGGCACAGCGGTTACGCATCTGCCTTCGGCTCAGGGCGTGGTCCCGGCGTTGTGGGATCGAGCCCCACGTCAGGCTCCTCTGCTGTGAGCCTGCTTCTTCCTCTCCCACTCCCCTTGCTTGTGTTCCTTCTCTCTCTGGCTGTCTCTATCTCTGTCAAATAAATAAAAAATCTTTAAAAAAAAAATAAAGTCAAGGGATGATGGGAAAGATGAAATTGCCTATCTCAGGTCTGGGTGATTCTTTTCCTGTAGGGTCGTTTTTAATTTTGTTATTTAGCAAAAGCAATTGCAGGCTTTAGGTTCACTTCATAGTTCAGTATCAGAGATGACCGTGGTCAGAAAAACAAGGACTGAGCAATTGTCTATGATTAGTCTAAGAAGACTGAGCCTTGACCTTGAGCCGCGATATTGACTGTGGCTAAGTTGCATGTGGGGAAAGACGCATGATCTTAAAACATGAAAGATATTTGTGTTGTTTCATCCTTGCCCTAAATAATGGGAATTCAGTAACACTAAGAGCCATCCTGAGGACACGAACTCTTAGAATAAAAAATTGAGGCAAAAAATGGAAGGCAGTCCAGTAGCTGGGAACAATTCACTCTTTCCAGCATTACTGCTGGTATTGGATATTTCCAGGGTTAATTCCACCTTCATAATTTTCAATCCACAACAAATTGCAAAATAATTTCATCTAAAATATAACACTGCATAGTCTTCCAAGAGCTGACCTGGACAGGTCAAGTTCCCATAGATTCAAGTAACTCCCGGGCTCCCATGTGTCTCACTTCTTCATCTGTTGTGGAAGGCCCCAAATACACATTTTCTCCATAGATTCTGGAGTTTCATGAGAAATAAAGCCAGAAGAAAAGATTATTACTGAGGGGCTGAAGCTGCTTGAGGAACTGGGGATTGCTGTTAGCCAGACTCACTGCATGTGGAACATACACCTTCAGCCAAGTGGCTGGTAGCCCAAGTCAAAGGCTTGTCAAGTCAGAGAGTCAGAGCGAGCTATTGACTGATTGTATTGGTACTAATTCTTACTGGAGTCCCCGTCACAGGACATTCACAGCCGTCTCGTCACTTCGAACATTCTAATAATAAAAAACGTGAAATTCATATTTCCTGAGAGTAAACAATGTCCATCATGGGGATTTCTAGTTCTGGCATCCTGGCAACTCTGGGAATACAATAATTTTAATTTCATGGCCAAAACGATGTTTTCAGTCCCATTTACTCAGTCAGAATTTTGTTCTTCCCTCACCAGGAAGTGGAGTCTATTTCACCTGCCCCCAGACATGAGCCTTTGGGACACCTTGTGACAGAGCCTGTGGAGAAAGGGATGTCCCATGACCATGGGGTCCAGATCAGAAGAAATGTTACCGCTTCATCTTAACTCTCTCTTCTGTGATTCTCGCTTTCGAAACCGGGCACCACGTTGGAGAAGGCCTGGCCTCACGAAGAGGCCATGTGTGGGTATCCCAGCTGCCAGTGACAGTGAGTGAATGAGCCTTCAGACGGTCGCCGCTCCCAGATGCCCCAGGGCCTCCAGGTGTGGGCAGCACAGACAACCCAGCCTTGCTATGCTTTGTCTAAAGTCTCGAGCCACAGAACCCCAGGGCACAATAATAGGTGTTTTAGCCACTCAGTTTTGAGGTAATTTGTCACAAAGTAATTAATAAGCAGAAGAGAGAGCAGGTCTTTTGGGATATATAGGCACGTGTGAATGGGTCTCGTTAAATGGTCAAGTTTTCTGAATACAGAATGAGTTGAATTTTAAAAAATATTTATGAAACCACTTACAATATTTATTACTTAGATATTTATTAAACCATCTGAGTACACCAATAAACCATTGAAATACTTTTTAAACCACCACCATGATTTTTATGCTGACACTTTTGCCATATTTTTATATTAAGCTCATCATTATTCACTTAATACTCTTATTTATAGTAACTCACTTTCTAAACAGAAAAGCTTGCTTTAGCCTCAACCTATGTAATGATATCCATAAAATTATGGCTTGGATAATCCAGCCATATTTTATTAATACATTTAAAAATAAATATGTGGCCATGAAAAGTGAAAAATATTTATCCACTTATTACCTAAAATGATCTCACATTTCATAGTTAGCTCACATCTTGCTTTGGAAAAACGGGTCCCCCATTTTGGGAAACAACTGTGATATCAAACTGACAATAATAATGTTTTTGGGGTGTCAATTCTTAGGGACCAGCCTATGTTAAGGAAATAATACAGTGTGAGTGACATTGCTTGGAGGAAATTTTTACAATCTGCGTACAATCTAGCTGTGTTTAAGAACTCTTGCTGGTTTTATTTGGTCTTTACAGGAACTGCTCTAAAAATCCAAATGTTACTTGTTTGATGCTCAGTTTGTATACAAGATTTTTCCTAGGGCTTGAGACAGTTTGTTTGGAAATTTTATACCGGGGAATGCGGCACAGGGGGAGTGACAAGGAGGAAGGGAATGCCACCTCAAGAAAGTGTTAGCAAGTTGGCCACTATCATGAATAACGCATGCGCGATTCCGTGGGACTTTCTGGAATAATTTCACACCTGTCTACCTGGAGTTCAAAAGGTGGGAGCACTTGCCCATTGGTTTGCAATCCCCATTGCTAAAGCATGGGCCCACTTCTGGGTGGTACATACATGAGCCTAAATCGGCATAGGCTTCCCTTGCCATGACATCAGAGAAGACCCAGGACAAGAAGCGAGAAGAAGGTGAGTGGCCCCAAGGTGAAGAAGCAGTGTCCGGGTGCACCCCCACGGAGCTGGCTTGGCCTGTGCAAGGAGGACACAATGGAAGGACGTGAGTTTGAACTAGTGCACAAGAATGTCTGATACACCTGCCGAGATACTCCCTCTCTGGGACTTACTGTCTCCTCAGTCAGAGGACAGAATTGGACCAGAGGACTTTAAGACCAGTTCTGATAGTTTGATTACTAGCCTGAGATAGTGCTGGCCTGCACTTCGCTCCTCATCAGGCAGATGGGACGAGGGAGGGAGGATTGTGTTGAAAGCGCATAAGCATGGGCATTGGGGAAAGTCATCGAAGAGACATGACCACCAACTGACCCGGGATGTGACCACCGACGGACCCGGGCGCTGGACTCGGGCACTCGGAGGCTCCTCACCCCTTCCCCTGTCATTTGATGTGGGTTCCGCTGTCCTCTCCTGCTCCCAGAGGCTGCTTCAAGGACACAGCCTTGAGATAATGATATGGTGTTGAGAACACCTACACGACGCATGTGACTGAACCCAGTGAAGGCCTCTTTATCAACTTTTAAGATTTGGTGGGCGGATGCGGGGATTCATTCGTCCTGCGGCTGTCAGAGACAAGCCTTGTATGTAAGTTCCCTTTGCTCATTAAAACTTGTCGAAGACCGGCCTGGAGTGGCTTGCCTCATTCTTTGCTCTCTCCCTGCCCTCTGCATGGTGGGGGGGGGGTGCAATTCGGGAAGCTCTGAGCCAGCTGCCAATCCCGAACAGGTCGGCTAGGTGATGCTGAGAGCAGAACTACCTTATACGTCTGTCTCTTACGTGGCTGCTGGCATCCTGACCCTGCTGGGTACCTGGTAGGCCCTGAGCAATTCTGAATCAGGGTAGGATAACACATCTTGAATGACTTGGAGTGCTCGCTCTCAGGCCCCGTATGTAAACATTACTTGTGTCTGGTCAGAACTGGATTTACCTCTCCTCTTGAAAGACGGGGACCAGAGCAATGCCAGGCGCATACACATGGATTTTCCCACCTGACAGTTTGCTGAGGCCCCAAACTTGGGATTCTGCTCATTTTTGCTGACAGCACCCTGATTTTGATCCCCAGTGGAGGCACACATGAAAAATTACATGAATTTGCAAACAGGCATCAAAAGAAAGAGAAGGGTGGTTTAATTTAGGATTTCTCAGACTTGACACTAACCTCGAAATGTTTATTTTTATAGATGTTGTGTACCTGGTATTTTCAAGTTCTAAAAGCAGCAACTATTTTGCTGGTTTTCGTTTGTGTCTTTCACCTTCTGCTTTCTGCCCTCCAGTTGCCTCCAGCCCCAAAGACTCGAACCTTCTATGATTAATGTTTTAAGGGAAGAAGGGGGGGTAAACAGAAGGGGGAATGAACCATGAGAGACTATGGACTTTGGGAAACAAACTGAGGGCTTCAGAGGGGAGGGGGTGGGGGAATGGGATAGGCCAGTGATGGGTATTAAGGAGGGCACGTATTGCATGGTGCACTGGGTGTTTTACGCAACTAATGAATCATGGAACACTGCATCAAAAACTAGGGATGTACTGTATGTGACTAACATAACATAATAAAAAATTAGTATAAAAAATAAAAAAGAAAGAAAAGAAAAAAAGACTTTGGAAAATAAGTTTCTGTTCAGTTTTGTGGTGCAAATCACTCAGCCTTTGGGGGTTTATAATGTCTTGGTCAATAAGGATTCTGGAGATTTAACCCAGAGGTCTGTATGAAGTAGGGAAAAAAAAGGCAGAACAATTCAGCCAAGATGTATTTAATTCTTAAAACAGCCATTATGTTCTGTGCTTAAATTTTAAGTTCCTTTTTTTATATTTCTTAAGAGATAATGAATAGCTTCAATTTGAGAGTATGAGCATCCTGGAAAAATACAGAATGACAAAAATCTCATTTATGTTTATTAATTTTTCAGCAAGTCCTCTCTTCTTCCATTTGATGAGACTAAGTGGGGTTTTTGAACTGGCATCGGTCAACATTATTACCAACTTTGTGATGAATATACCCTTCTTGCATATCAAACGTTCAGCCTCCCACACATGCTTAATTCATTTTATTCTCAAACGCTTGGCCGTGTAAGTGATTGCTATGATTCAGTTTTGAATGAAAGAATTGCTCAGTTGCCGCCTGCGGTAATTATTGTATAAGGCTTAGATTGTTCTTTACAAACGAGAGCAAATTATCCGTCGGTGATGAAGATAATGGGTAACAGGTCTTTAATCTCTCCTCGCAGGCTCTCACCACCCCTCCCTCACTTCACACTCTGCAGACACAACGATAACCTTCCTAAGGCTTTTCGTGGAGATAAACCTTCATGTGGCATGTAACTACGTGGTGATAGCTGCTGGCCAGATCCTTCTTTACATTCCAATGAAGGGATGATTTGTTGATTTCATTTAACAGGGTGGTAGAATTGTGTGGAGTTTCTTCAAGCTTCCTGGGGTTGTCAACGTGAGTTTCTTCATTGTTGCAACTTGCAGTCAATCAATATGGTGCCTCTAAACGCTTGCATCTAAAAATAGAATGCACCAGGGTATTGTAGCTTTCCTCACTCCAGGGTGGATAGTGTAAGACGCCAGTCTTGGCTGTTTCCCAGAGAGCCTACCTGCCTTTTTGCTGGTTTCAAATAGAAAGCATTACATTTCATAGATCCCTTAGATTTAACAACCGAATGATATAATTGGCTAGGGAGGACTTTGTGACTGGAAGAATACCACTCATGAAATATTATTTTAAAGTGATGTCAGAGTTTGTGAATTCTGTTTTTTTCAAAAGGTCTTGCAACTTAGACTTGCAAACTCAAATCACTTCTCTGCTATTCTCAAACAATTAGTTACATATCTTCACAGTTATAGATAATTGTAATTTCAAATTGTAGGTTCAAGCTATTGATGGCTCTCTGTCTCTTCCTGCTTTGTTTGTAGTGACCTTGCATTTCATTCTAATGAAGTAACAATTGTCAAAGCTACATAAATGAAGCAACACACAAAGTACAAGGACAGCAGTGTTTGTAACTTACTATTTAAAAGCTTTCATTTTTTGTTATTGAGAAACTGGAAGAGAAATGAAGACTACATTCTTTGTATACCATTAATGGAACATTAATTGATTGATTCGTTTTAGAACTTTCTGTTGGAGCTTTAATAAAGGCATCTCATCATGTTTAAATAAAACCAGGTTGATAGTTCATGGCTCTGTCTTATTTGAATCTCAACTTAGTCAGATATAAACTGCATGATCTTGGTGAGCCATTCAACCTCCCTGAACTTTAGCTCCTTTGTGTGACATGATACCTACTCCATAGGGCTGCTGGAAGCATTTAATATGGAGAATGGAAAGCCTCTAACTCGATGCCTGGAAGAGGGTCATGCACGCTAAAAAAATGTTCGTTTCCTTTTCTCCTGAAGCTGATGGAAGATATTTTCTAAGATCCTTTTATTTGCAATTTTCACCTTGCAGTGGAAAAGAGGAATCAAGACAGAGTAATGATATATAAAAATCTCTACCATCTCCAGAAATGTGGCAATGGGTACTGCAAACTTACCTGTAACTTTACTACTGACTCTATTTTTTGCTTCTGTCACTTGATTAATTTGCATGATTAAGTACTTTTCCATAGCAGGCAATGAATTCATAGCTGGTAGAAGCCTGTAAACTACTCATCCATTTAAAACAAGCAAGCTAGCCCCTGTGACCAGGGACTCCGACCTTCAAACACTAACTGGGACATTCCCCGTGGTGGGAAGAGCGTAGTTATAACATTGTGGAAAGCAGTCATCTTGTTAATTTCTCCCTCTACCTGAGAACACGCTGCGAGTCACTGAGGGAGAGATGGTCTGATCCCTGGAAATTATAATACAACCTACAGCACAGCACTGTCTTGTTTGGGTGTGTTACTGGCTTCCAATTAGAAACGTGGGGAGTTTCCGATAGGACTCTAGTGTAATGAATAGAGACGGATGAAGCATTTTGCAAAGGGACTTCCAAAGAGTTCTAACAAAGCTATTGGCTTTGTGCATGTTTGAAACATAGTCTGTCTCCCTCAAAGATATCTAAATCCATGATTGTCCCTCTCTCCTACCCCATGTAAGCCAGCTTATGACACGAATCAGATCTTACAGCGGTTTTGATACAGAAATATCACTGACCACTTAAGCTATGTTAAAGTGACTTATTTTGCCAGAGGTAAAATGGTTGTGAACAGGTAGGTGGAGAGGATCCGTCATATAGGTGTTCAGAATTGACTGTCTTGTAGTGAGATGAGATAAAGGAGAATGATATCTTTATATGGTTTCCCCAGGAATAAGAAAGAATAATTAAATATTATAGTATACTCTTCACACATTCATTCATTACCAAATATTGATTAAGTGCCTCCTTCCTTACATGCTTCTCCCCCATCCCTGATGTAGACAATCCCTTAAAGAGCCTTTGGTTTGTCTGTGATAAAAATGCATGCTATCTGTAAGTGTCTGTGTTAAAAAAAAAAAAGATAGCTTTTGAATATATCGAGCATCTTGGGAGAAAGACGCTGTACCCTTTTAAATTAACATAAAAATTTTAAAATTTAAGCCTATTCCACTGGCATATTAATGAATCTTATGAATCACTCTTATCCATTGTTATTGGATCAAAAATTTTAGGAATAAAGCTCATCTGATTTATTTAGAAAGGGACTTGGCTACAAACACAGTCCCACTACATTAGCTTCTAATTTGTTTTGCTGCTTGAACATAAGGGTGAGTCCCACTGCCCTCTACCTTTCCTGACTGTGTCTTGCTCTGGTCACTTGATTAATTTTCTGAGCCAGCTCATACCCTAAATATAAGTCCCTGTGTCCTGTTTCTGGACAGGTGTTGTCCTTGTTATCCTGAAGCATATTTAAGGAGGTTCCTTGTCCATGAGAAGCCCCGTTAGCTATGGAAGAGTGGCTGATTAAGTTATGCTTAAAACATATTAAGCGCCAACAACAAACCAAACAGAGTGTGGGTTTGTAATGAGTCCTGGTCAGAAGGGAGAGAGTGTGTGATGGCAGGATGGTGGCATGTTTGGTGTTACCATCAGATCGACACTCGCTGTATCCAAGCAAGATGAATGAGGGACAACATGTGGGCTGGGATGACCGAGAGCTTTGAAGCTGTCAAGTAACCTTCTTAATCCTGGGACTAAGTACAGTACAGAAGCCTTATGATTTAGTTACCAAACTACTAAACTGTGTTTATGAGGATGAAGGCTTCTCAAGAGACAATTAACCTGGAGATTCACAGGATGTTCTAAGGCACGCTGGGCTGAGCCAAAGAAGCCAGGCTGACCAGGGCGGGAGCCCCACCCACCAGCAGGGAGCTATAAAAGCTCAGGAACCTGAAGGGACAGTCACAATTCAGGAGCTAGCTTCAGCAAGTGACCCACTGCTCTCTGTCTGGCACCATGTCCTACAACTGTTCCACAAGGACCTGCTCTTCCAGGCCGATTGGAGGATACTGCACTGTCCCTGTGGCTGCAGCCACCACAGCTTCCCAGGATGCCGACTGCCTGAGTGGCATCTATTTGCCCAGTTCCTTCCAAACTGGCTCCTGGCTCCTGGACCACTGTCAGGGGTCCACCTGTGAGTCCACTGCTTGCCAGCCCACCTGTTACCAGTCAAATTCCTGCGTCTCCAGCCCTGGACAGGTGACCTGCTCTCGGCAAACCACCTGTGTCTCCAATCCCTGCTCAACCACCTACAGCCGGCCACTCACCTTTGTCTCCAGTGGCTGTCAGCCCCTGGGTGGCATCTCTAGTGGGTGCCAACCAGTGGGAGTCATCTCCACTGTCTGCCAACCAGCCTGCGGGGTCTCCAGGACGTACCAGCGGTCCTGCGTGTCCAGCTGTCGAAGAACTTGCTAAGTGTGTAGAAGCCAGTGAGCGAATCAAGACTCCAGGACCTGCCAGCCGTGTTTCCAGGCTCGTCTAGCATGCTGCCCATCCCCGAACAACTCTTCACTGCTGACCACTGCGCTGACTGCCTGACTGCTTGGCTGCCAGCTCTGAATAAGCTGCCTTTGGCAAGCGATGATTTTTCTGGCTAGCACCAAGCTTATTTTAAGGGTTGATCACTGGTGGCGCATATTCTTCTGGATGTTTCCAGAAACTTTACTTCCCATCCCCCAGTCTCTGGTGGTTTTGACATGTTTTGACCTTGCTGCTGTGTCTTCGGGCTTCTGCTTTTGTGCCTCTGAGGAAGGGAACTTGTCTCGCTCTGTATTTTCTCAATAAACCTGCTTACTTGGCATTGCAAATGTCTGTCTCAATAGAGTTCTTTATTTGCAAGGGGTTTTGCTATCTCTGAGTCATCCTCGCTGATCAGAGCCTGACATTCTTCTCTGAGCGTAGAGTACGGGTCCAGTCATTGTGTTTCATGACAAGCAAGGGACTATCTGATATTGTACTAGGTTAGAGAGTCTTTGGACACGTAGTCATATAGAGTGACGGTCCTCTATATTTACTCCAGTTTGTACGGGTGCACAGAATAATTTCCATGTAGGAAAAAGAAAAGCTACTCGGGAAACCAAGGAGTTTGGGGAATCCTACAGTGAAGGAGACAGCAGAGTCAGTTAGAATCTCAGAGCCTCACTTTACCGGACGACTGCAGGGGAAAACTTCACAGAAGATCCCTCCGTGATCAGACGGGATGGAGGAAAAGGAGGAAGGGTGGGGAAGTTGGTTTCCAAGGCCTGAGATTCAGGGCATCAAAGGGTGGCTCCAGCTTTTTATTCCCCTCACTGGCTGCAGAAGTTTGCTAGATCCCCCCACGCACCCCCCCCGGCCAAATGCTCAGAGAAAATCAAAGCTCCAGGTTTCAGTAAATCCGGGCAGGAGAGACTTAAAAGCAAACTTCACAAACACATGGTAGTTTATTTTAACAAGAGCCTTACTTCATGCTTGTTGTCCCCTGGAACCCATGTCCTGATAACACAAACCATCTGGACTGGTGGTCACACACACTAACTCCTTTTGCTTTTTTTTTTTTAAGTGAGAGCTGGCTGCCGTTGGTTTGCTTTTGTCCTTCCTTATCCTCTGTGACGTCCAGAAACACATGTCTGCATTTCCTTTTCAGAGTGGCTCTGGGAGAAACAGAAGAGGAAGATTTTTTACAGAGAATGGAGGCATACGAGGGGTGCGCCATGAGCAAGGGGTGCCTTTTCTCCTAACTGGGGAGCTCAGTACTGGTGTAGACTCTGGCAACTTCTCTTGTCAGCAAAATGGTTTTCTTACTTCACTAATGGTTTTTCAGAGAGGTATAGACGATTTCCGGATAGATGGCATATTTTCAAATTTTTCCTACTGCTCCCTCTACTCCTAGAATTCAGGATCCCTCTAATCGAAGACATGTTAGGATGAATGACTCAGCGGAAATATCTCAAGTAAGACATGGTTTTTCTTACATATTGTTCCCAGACCCATGGTCTTTAAAAGCAAAACTCTGGGTTTCAGATCTGTTCTGGTTTATTCTACAACAGAAGTCACCGGGGAGCCCTCCGTGGCTCCTTCAAAGCTGTTGTTTCCACGACTCTCATGGATTGCGTATCTCAGTCTTTTCACATATGATCTGGAAAATTCAAAGTTTTTCAGAGGTTGAAACATTATTTAATTTTTTTTGTTTTTCATTCTTTAGCTTCTTGATTTCAATAAAAGGTTATGAGGGTGGAGATGTCTTCCTTTTCTGTTTTATTTAGATGGTTAATCATCTTAATAGATTCATATATTAGTAATTTACAATAACAGGTTTTACGGGCTGCTATGAACAAACTTTTGCTTGGGCTCTTCATTGCGATGGTGTGAATATCTAAGGATGACGTAGCTATCCTGCCGAGATCCTTCCTTGCCTTTATTTCTGATGGGGGATTACCCTATTTGTACTTGAACTTGGAAAGGTCTTTCCATTCTTTGCTTTATTTCACAATAAATGGTAAAGTTTTCATGTTCGCCTTTGAGTACCGTCTTTTAAAAGATAGGGCAATGATTTCTTTCTCTTCTTGGTCTGGGGCCTAGAGAAGGGTCTTGTAAGTAGGTAGTATCCCAGAGCTGTGGGGAAGTGGTTCGAGGGCCTCTGGTTAGTCATGGTTCTGCCACTTGACTGCAGGTTTGTGAAGCTGCCTAAATCTTAGCCCATCGGTCAAATGGACATCATGCTATCATCTCATGCCCCTGTTTGCAGGAATGACCTGAGGTGACGTGTGTCTCCCAGGTATCAGCTGAGGCGTCCTGCTGTTTGATAGTAAGGTGAACCTGTGTTCTTGGAGCATCTGGGTGACTCAGTCGGTTAGGCGTCTGCCTTTGGCTCAGGTCATGGTCTCGGGGTCTTGGGATTGAACCCCATGTTGGGCTCCCTGCATAATGGGGAGCTGTTTGTCCCCTGCCCCTCTTCCTGCCCATGTTCTCTCTCTCTCAAATAAGTAAATAAAATCTTAAAAAAAAAAAAAAAGTGAACCTGGCGTTCTCAACTCCTTTCCCTCTTCAGCAGAAGTCTCGGCTACTCCTAGCATCTCTGAGGGGTCTGAGTCGAGAGGCAGGGAGGAGGTGCCTTACTGTTTTCTTTCCCCATCTCTCGGCCTCTGAACTTGTACTTTAGAAGAATGAGTTCATTTTATGGATCTTCTTCCTGTTCCACAGTCTGTTTCTGTTCAGAACTGTGATGATTCAGGCATCTTTGCACCATATCCTTCCCTTGGAGTCCACAAAACCCACTTACATAAGGCATCTGTGTGTCTGTGAGACTTTAGAGAAAGTTTGGGACCTAGATGATATCTATATTCTAGTGAGGGAAACAACTTAAAATTGAATTTAGACAATTCCTGGGCCATTGTCTCTGGAACATTATCATATTCGGTTCAGAACCAAACCTCTCCTTCCCTCCCTCCCTTCGTCCCTCACTCCTTCCCTTCTTTCCTCAAATACCAGACCTCTAATGTTCCAGCTTCTGTGCTAGGTGCCGGTTATGTGGCAGTGAACAAAACCACCATGAATCCTGCCCTCATGAAGCTCATAGCTTAGTTAATTAGAGTCATTTCTGTAACGCTTTTGTATTTTCTTCTGTATCTTCCCCTACAAACGCTTAGGAGCGCTTACCAAGGTGCTGCATCACATCCGTTCTCTGAAAAGGGTAGGGTTTTTCATATATCATACTTATTTATATTACAACTATGATAAAAGCTGAAATTACAACCAACTTCTGCAATATTTGGCTTTAAATCTAGGAGACATAAAGCTTGTAAAAGTCAAGGGAATGTGCTGGCAATCGGTCGAATGGCAAGAATGAATGGTTGACAAATTGGGGAGCAGACCCAGACCGGTGCCTTCTGAAAGGGCACTCTGGCTTCAGAGAAGGTAAGCTCTGCAACTTGACCTTAGCCTTGGCAAATATCTACTTGGTCTCTTTATATTTTTTGGAAACTATAATTTCCACTGAGGAATTTATAAATGCCTTCATATCTGAAGCTGTCTTGGGGCGAAGATCCTTATTTATTAGGGTCCCTAGCTCCAGCTTCTTTTATACGCTCTAGTTTCCTACATTTATCTGCCTGCTAGGCATTTCCAGAAATATGTCTAATAATAAAATTCAGAGAAGTTTTCAAAACTCAAATTGCTCATAATGTAACTTACTAATTAGGGATATGATTTGTATTGCATGCTTCAGATTACGTAACAATTGTGATCAGGAACTAGCTCCCATTAGCACAGGCAAAGAGCTATTATAAGCCAATACGAAGGCTTTATGGATGTTATTATGTGCTTTATTATGGAAATGGATGATAAAAAGGACAACACTGTGTAAGAATTGTGCTACTGGTAGTTCTAGTGCCCGTGAGAAGGGCAGGTGATCATCTTGAGCAAGAACTGAGTGTGGTCAGGGTAGGATTTTTTTAGAGGTGTGTCTGTCTCATAACCACAGACTTCCTAGCATAAAACAGTTTATTCCTTCAGGAAAAGTGACTTTATCAGCTTGCATCTGAAAGTCTGGCTCCCCTAAACCACCTTTCTGTCCATTAAATATTTTAATACCAATCTTCTTGGGAACATATCAATTGCATCACAGCAGAGAAGACATATCACACAAATGAAATGTTCTTTAACAAAAACTTCTCATTATGTTGATTCTTGCCTCCTGGTTAATGCTGCCACTCTCTTCCAAGTCACCTGGGATGGAAATCCCGTCACCGTGTCTTACTTCTCTTTCCCCTAACTTCACACATTTAATTCCTTGCAGATATAACAGTTCTTTGTATTTTTCTTAGCATTTCCTCTATCCCAGCCTGCCGTGGGCAGTCATGCCTCACACTGCAGTAGTGCAATCAGCTCTTAAGTAATTCTAGAATTTCTGTGTCCTTTCTGGACGGCGCTATCAAATCTGTCTGTATTAGCTCGCCAGGGCGGCCAAAACAAAATATCACAAACTGGGGATCTTGAACGACAGAGATTGATTGTCTCACAGTCTGGAGACCAGGAGTCTGAGGTCACATGTCAGCAGGGTTTGTTCCTACTGAGGCTGTGAGGGAGAATCTTTTCCATTCCTCTCTCTGAGCATCTGGCGGTTTGCTGGCAATCTTTGGTGTTCCCGGGCTTTTAGAAACACCCTGATATCTGTCTTCTTCACATGACATTCTCCCTGTGTGTGCATGTGTGCAGGCTGTCTCCAAATTTCCCCTTTTGATTTGGACACCAGTTATGCTGAACTAGGGGCCCACCCTACTCAAGTATGACCTCATCTTAACTAATTATCTCTGCAATGATTCTATTTCCAAACGAAGTCACATTGTGAGGTACTGGAGGTGAGGACTTCAATATAGAAATGTTCAGAGGCACAAATCAACTCATAACACTATCAAGGCACAACTCTGAAAATGTCATTTTCCTACTCAAAAATACCAAAACATGATTATTGCCTAATGAATCCTGTATAGACTTGCTGGCCTAACATTCATAATTCCCAGAAGATAAATGCTCAGTAAAGCATAAGAAGAATATAATATTTGTTATATGTTATCATATAATGTTATCATAATGTTTATAAAGGTTCTTATTCATTTCTTTACTTGAAAGTCTAATTAAGAGTTTGATGTACTATACTTGTGGCTCTCCAAAAAAAACAGAACCAATAGGAATATACATATACACACACACATATTTATATTTATATATTTATTTATATATTTCTGATATATAAAGAATAATATATATAAAAAGACTCTGTATATAAGAATAATATATTTATATATACATATAAAAATACTTAAATAAATAAAATTTTTTAATATATATGTATCTCTATCCCTTTCCTATTGATTCTGTTTCTCTGGAGAACGATGATGAATTTAGTAAATATATAGAGAGAGTTCTGTCTCTTTGGAGAACACGATTAACGTAGTTCATCATATATATGATGTACTTTTTACAAGCCAGCCTGGAGAATGCCCTCTGCTCACACTCCATTGGTAAGTTCCCATCATATGACCACATTTAAGCACAAGGAATTTGTTCATACGGTCCAGATGTGGGTGAAGAAAGAAGAGAAAATGGGTTTGGTGAACAGAGAGCCTGTGTCTGCAACACTTCATCATGAGGTTGTAAGAATGAAGAGTGTCATGTGAAATTCTGACTCATAGTGGGTACCCAGAAGCTGGTGAATGAGTCTGAATTAGACTTCTATTTCCACCAGTTTATCAAAGGAGATCTGCTTTAGGAAAATATCCCTTTACAGAAAGGGCTGGGTTTGAGCACTAATCTAATATATTCAGGGGTTGCTTGTAGCATTTAAGGATCTGTCTTTCTAGGAGGCATTATTTTTTATTTTTATTTTTTTATTATCACATTTATTTATTTATTTATTTATTTATTTATTTATTTATTTTATGTTAGTCACCATACAGTACTTCCTAGTTTTTGATGTAAAGTTCCATGATTCATTACTTGCATATAACACCCAGTGCCCCATGCAATATGTGCCCTCCTTAATACCCATCACCAGCCTATCCCATTCTCCCACCTCCCTCCCCTCTGAAGCCCTCCCAGAGTCCATAGTCTTTCATGGTTCGTTCCCCCTTCTGTTTACCCCCCCTTTCTTCTCCTACTGATATCCCTGCTATTTCTTATGTTCCATAAATGAGTGAAACCATATGATAATTGTCCTTCTCTGCTTGACTTATTTTGCTTAGCATTATCTCCTCCAGTCCCGTCCAGAAAAAGCTTTTGACAAAATACATCATCCTTTCCTGATTAAAACACTTCNGAGTGTAGGGATAGAGGGCACATCCCTCAATTTCATAACAGCCATCTATGAAAAGCCTACAGCGAATATTATTCTCAATGGGGAAAAGCTGGAAGCCTTTCCCTTAAGATCAGGAACATGACAAGGATGTCCACTCTTGCCATTATTATTCAACATAGTACTAGAAGTCCTTGCAACAGCAATCAGACAACAAAAAGGGATAAAAGGTATCCAAATCGGCAAAGAAGAAGTCAAACTGTCTCTCTTTGCAGATGACATGATACTCTATATGGAAAACCCAAAGGACTCCACCCCCAAACTACTAGAAGTTATAAAGCAATTCAGTAATGTGGCGGGATACAAAATCAATGCTCAGAAATCAGTTGCATTTCTTTTTTTTTTTTTTAAAGATTTTTTATTTATTTGACAGAGATAGAGACAGCCAGCAAGAGAGGGAACACAAGCAGGGGGAGAGGGAGAGGAAGAAGCAGGCTCATAGCAGAGGAGCCTGACGTGGGGCTCGATCCCGTAACACCGGGATCACGCCCTGAGCCGGAGGCAGACGCTTAACCGCTGTGCCACCGGCGCCCCCAGTTGCATTTCTATACATGAATAATGAGACTGAAGAAAGAGAAATTAGGGAATCCATCCCATTTACAATAACACCAAAAATCATAGGAGACATTATTTTTTAAATCCAAGGAAAATGCTTCTAGGCAAACATTGAGATGTAAACAATTAGTGCTCATTTAAAAGGACCTAATTCTGGTAATGACTACAATGACTGGGAATAATTGAGATATTTCTAACTTGAAATAAAATGGGAATTGACCAGGCAACAGTTCTGTAAATGAAACAATGTTCTATTTCACTCTAGTTAGTATAGACTACATAACATCACCTGAAATTATCTAGCCCTCCATTCTGGCCCCTGTTTTGGTTGTGTAACTATCTTCTGAAGGATGTCAGTGCTGGAAGAGACTGCCAGAATCACATACAACTCCCTTATTTAGGAAATAGAAAGGGAAGGACTTGCTTGTGCAATAAACATAGTAGTAGACCCACTAAGTGGCTTCTGATTGAGTGTTTTTTTTTATAAATATGAAGATTTTGTGGCCCCTTATTCATTCTCCTTTCTTGATGAGTTATCCCACAAATGGTCTATCCAGGAGTGACGTGCTACGTCACCACTGTTAGATTCTATATTCTTCAATAAGGGCCTCATACACCTGTAGTTTATCTGAAATTCAAATGTACTTGGGAGTTATATATATATATATGATTTTATATATATATATATGTTATATATGAGATATATATATCTCATATATATATATAAGATTTTATGTATGTATTTATTTATAGAGTGTGTGGATGGAGGGGGCGCTGAGGGAGAGAGAATCTCAAGAAAACTCCCAGTTGAGTGTAGAGCCCGACACGGGGCTCAATCCCACCACCCTGAGATCATGATCTGAGCTAAAATCAAGAGTAGGCCTCTCAATCGACCGAGCCGCCCAGGTGCCCCAGGAGTTGTATATTTTTATTTGGTAAACGCAACCCTAGATGTGGCATCCACATCTGATGGCACGGTACACTTAGCGAACCCTCCTCCCTTAGAGGACTTAGCCAGCTATCCAACCACAGAGGCTGACCGACTCCTCCTCATGTCTGGCCTGTCTTGCTTGATACGGCACTCAGTAGTCCTCAGGGACATAGGACGGTGCAGTAAGGCTAAACTGGCATCAAGCTGACCAGCGGCAAGCTGGTCTAGCTGAAGATTCTGTTGTAGATTGTTCTCCTTACCGATGCAGGACGGCTTCCCTACACTCTTCATCCTCTACCGGTCTAGCTGTACAGCTAGCCTTAGTCTTTTTAAGATAATTTTTTTAGTATTGTCGTGCCCCATTGGGGACAAGTATTGGGACACAGTTACACTAATATTTTGTTGCTTATCTGAAATTCAAATATAACTGAGATCCTATATTTTACCTGTAAAATTCAGTAGAAGTCTGGTTTGATATTGCATTAATTTTGGAATGGAAAAAAGGAGTTCTGTAGGGCAAGTGTTTGAGAAATTCAGATCCAATTAATTTTATATGATTTATTTCCTCATTCCTTTCAGAGTTTTAATATCATCTGTCTATCTATCTATCATCTACCTAATCTATCTTTTTTTTTCTTTTCTTTCTTTTTTTCTTCATTTCTTTCATTTTTAAAAATGATTTTATTTATTTATTAGATAGAGAAAGGGAAGGAGAGGGAGCATGAGCAGGGTTGGGGGGACAGAGAGAGAAGGAGATTCCCCACTCAGTGCAGAGCCTGACATGGGGGCTCAATCCCAGGGCCCCAGGATCATGACCTGAGCTGAAGGTCATTAACTGACTGAACCACCCAGGTGTCCCTTGTTTGTTTGTTGTAATGAAACCCTTTTATCTCAGAACATCTGGTGGGACTATCATTTTGTGAATGATATCTTGGAAAACGCTGGTGAAGAGCAACACTGGGTGGCTCAGAGAAGCCAGCCTGCAAGATGCATTCCACTCTTTCTGTGATGTAAGATTAGGGTGAGAAGACCAGGACAGTTACACAAATCTTCAGGAGAAAAATAGAAATATCCGGATGACCTGGAGAGGAGCCAGTACAGCATAAGTCTGATGGATCATTCAATTGTGCCATCCTCTACCCCGCGTAATATGAAGGGTCAGAGACAGGCTGGTGGAGCACATTCTTCTGGGATTCAACACGAAGGCTGCTCCACAGGCGTAGACCATGTTCTATATGAATGGCTCTCAGTGAAGTTATTCGAGGCTGCCTATATCTCTGGTGCAATGGTAATTGGAGAGGCAAACTGCATTTATGAATGAATAGTGCTGACCGAGCTGTGTAATATTTTGATGGGTAGTTTTGGGCTTTTCAAAGTGAGATGTGACATTCGAATGCCAGATAAACCCATTGCCAAACAATCCCAAACCTTTGGCATTTTATTTTATTTTATTTTATTTTATTTTTAAAAGATTTTATTTATTTATTGGACAGAGAGAGACACAGCAAGAGAAGGAACACAAGCAGGGGGAGTGGGAGAGGGAGAAGCAGGCTTCCCTCTGAGCAGGGAGCCTGATGTGGTGCTCGATCCCAAGAACCTGGCATCAGGACCTGAGCTGAATGCAGACGCTTAACGACTAAGCCACCCAGGCGCCCCATTGGCATTTTAGAATAGTTCCCTGATTCTTTTTCTTCAGAGAACTTATTTCTGTGTAGAGTCTATCAAGTGAGTGATTTTTCAAAGCTGCTGACTGGTCTCTTCAAGGTCGAGGGGAAAATTGATGGTTTAGAATTATGATTAGATTCTCTGCCTACTCCTTTCCTTCTTTTATTTCCTATTTGATGGCTTTATTTTCTCATTTTATCTCCTAACTTTGCATATTTCCCTGAGATAGAAGGTGGCCTCGGAGACAGATTGAACAGAGAGCTTCCAGTAACTCTGAGGTATCATTTACACATTTAAAATCAGGGGACACTAGAATGACTTTATAGTTTAAAGCAATTGTTCAGTTAATCATTCATTCATCCAGCTAATATTTTTGAATATATGATAGTATGTTGACAGTCTTTCTCGCTTATGAAGATTCAAATAGAGTGAGGAAGCAGATATAAATAACCAACTAACATGAAGTAAGTGCTGTAATTGGGAAGCATATATAAAGTGAAATAAATTTGAAAAATGCTGGATGAATGAAAGTTAAGCTGGTTTCTTTACTGTAGATATTACCTGAGCTTTTAATGTGCTAATATACACGGTGACTCTCTAAGAGTGGAATATAACTTGGAATGCATCCCAAACAGTTTTCCCCCAGAATATGTGGAAGGACCAGGGTCCTGTTAAACACACCCCGTAAAGCCATACGTTACAGTGTTTATACTCAATTGGACATGGATGATTTTTGTTAAAATGTGGCTTTCTATGTTAGTTATCATTTTTTTTGAGTTTTCAAGATGTATCCAATATCAGTACTTTAAATAATTACTGTATAAAAAAGTAGGTTTTTCAAATTTCAGGGTTCAATTTTGCTTACTCTCTCTCACTCTGCCAGACCAGTAATGGTTTCTTTCCGTCTCTTTCAGTATGTGTGGTATGTGTTATCAAGGAAGGTTTTTTGCTCATATAGGTACAATATGTTTAGGTGATTGACCCATATACATTTGCGCACGTGTGTGTGTTCAACCAGTTTTAATCTTCGGATCTTTTGTTAGATGTCACATAGGCTAAATCCTACCTGATGCTAAAGTGAGGTTAAGAGCTGTTGCTAATCCTTTTGGAGGAAAAAAATGTGTACCAAATTGCCTGGAAGATCACACTAAATGGATAAACAGGAAGAAACATGCTATATTTCAGCAGAAAAGAATGCAAATAATGTTTATATAAAATTTAAAATGGGAAAAGGATTTAAGAGAATATGACAAAATTTGGGAAGACAGGAGCCGCACCATTTAAAATATGCTGGCTCTTTCTCAACATTTCCCTCATGAGCACTTATGTATTGGCATTAACACCACCTTGACTTAGGCCCCTTATTATCTCATTACCTGGCCATTATAATAGCTAGCTAATAAGTTTCCCTAATTATAACCTCTTATCCAAATTAATTTTCTTACTGCACTGTTGTGATCTCATAATCAAACTTTATTAGCTCCTAATAATTTATTAAAATCATCAAGGTGTAATGGATAGGACGTTGAACTTTGAGTGAAAAAGTTTTTTTTTTTTTTTTTAAAGATTTTATTTATTTATTTGACAGAGATAGAGACAGCCAGTGAGAGAGGGAACACAAGCAGGGGGAGTGGGAGAGGAAGAAGCAGGCTCATAGCGAAGGAGCCTGATGTGGGGCTCGATCCCATAACGCCGGGATCACGCCCTGAGCCGAAGGCAGACGCTTAACCGCTGTGCCACCCAGGCGCCCCGAAAAAGTTCTTTTTGAGAGCTACTCCTGAGCTTTGTAACCTTGAGCAAGTTTCTCAACCTCTAGAGACAAAACTATTTCTACCTATAAAATTCATATAATAATACCCTTGCTGCCTAATTAATAAGTTTCCTGTAGAATTTAAATGCAATGTGAAGGGTCTTTATAAACTTTGAATCAAAACATACATATGAACTACTCCTTTTGCTCCACAAAATCTACATTTCTTAGGCTGGCAGTCAATGCCTTACCAGACCACCATTACCTTTCCATTATATATTGACCATTTACTTGTATGAATAGGGCAATTAATTCAAACTAGAATGCCCTGGGCTTTCATAGCTAAACATCTCTGCTATTTCCTTTCCTTTTTCCTACTGACTATTCTCTCATCCTTTAAAGTGTCGTTATATCTCCATGATGCCTTCTGTATAAATTTCCTATGGCTTCTGAAACAAATTGTTACACCCTGGATGAAACAAATTGCTACACCCTCACAACTGTGGAGGCCACAAGTCCAAAGTCAAGGTGCTTCAGGGTCATGCTCCCTTGGAAGGCTCTAGGGAAGAATCTTCCCTAGCCTGTCTTTAGCCTCTGGTGGCGCCTGCAATTCCTTAGGCTGTAGAAACATCTCCAGTCTCTGTTTCCATCTCACTTGGGCTTTTTCTGTGTTTCTGTGTCCTCTCCTTTGCTGCCTCTATGAGGATAGTAGTTTTGGAGTTAGGGTCCACCTTAAATCTAAGATGATCTCATCTCAAGATCCTTAACTTAATTACATCTTCAAAAACCCTAAATCCACATAAGGCCACATTGATGAGTATTGGGGGTCAGGACTTGGACATATAATTTTGGGGCCACTATTCAAGCCACTACATCTTCTTCGATCATTCTAATCTGATTTTTTTGGCTCGCATATACTTCATATGGAATCTTGAAATAGCTGAGAGGAAATCACTGATGATGAGCCAATTAAATGGGCAAATCGTGAGAACTATTTACAAAGAGTTTGGTGTTTGGTTCATCGAACTTAATTGTTTTTCAACCATGACTACACCCCATATAAAGAAGTAGCACATTTAACTGTCTATGAAAAAAGTTGAATTATGTAAGTGCTTTTTACAGCCTTAAAAACTGGAAAGAAATTTTCTCATTTTAACACATAATTGGTAAAGTGGAACTATATTTAATTGTAAAATATAAACCATTCAAAGCATTATGGCTCAGCAGTTTAGAAAAAAATAGATTGTTATTATACTAGTATTAGGAAAACTCATGCTACTACACTCACAAAAGTATCTCTGAGCTAGGTAGAGAAGAAGAGCCCAACCTTGACATTGACCTTTTATTGAGATAGCATAGACTGCTTTAGCTCAACACACCAGGGATTCATGCGATACTCATTGTGAGCTCAAACCCATTACAATGGTGGCTAGAGCCTCTCCCTTCTGTCTGTCCTCGTCCCTTTGGTGGGCTCTTTGGTGGCATTAAAGACCACAGAGTACATCTATGGCAACAAGCTACCAAATTATTCATAGCCCAAGCCGATTTACAAAGCTCATCTGGGTTTTTCCATACAAAGCTGATACCAGGTAGAGAAGGGGGCAACGTCGTTCATGATTATTTTGTTTATTTACATGTAGTATTCCAAAATTCTAGAACTTGCTGATGCAGCACAATCCTTTTTATTTGTAATAGGTTCATGATCTCACCCTTTGCTACATTGCAAACCTGTCCCCAACTTTTTTTGCACTCACTTTCCCAAAGTAGAGTGAGCTAGGCAACAAGGCTCAGGAGAACCATGTGGTTTTTCTCATTATGGTAAGTTCAATATGGAATGTTGCCTTTCCTGCACTTCATCAGAAGTTAACATTTCCTTCACTCACGAGAATGAAAATTCACAGCAGCTTCTTCCTCTTGTCTCTTTCCTTAGGTCTTGCTGAATGATGGAGAGAGAATCTTCCGGATTTACTTAGCTAACATTATATTTCTACTAATACATTTCCAAGAGCTTTTCCAAGTGTGCATAAACATATAACTTTTAACTTTACAAACCCTCTGGCTAAACACATTGCATTGCTTTAGTTACTCTAATTAAATAAGTTTCCCTTTGGTTCAATACTAACAGTTCTTTTTGACCTTTTTCCTTTCCACCTGCTGAAATGTAGGGAGGTGTAGGCCAGAGGTGGTGGAGTGATGAAGAATGGTGTCTGGCCATTCATGACGATAGCCTTCCTGATATTTCAAGCATTATCCTCTTGCTAGTGAGGAGTGGACGACTGGAGAAGAGAAGCCAGGGAGCAGGTGTAGGAGACATGGCCCAACTGTAGCTTCTTCTGTTCCAGCCACAAGAAAACCATGTCAAACCCCTAACGGGAATGAAGCGCAGAGTTCTTATCACACCCCTTGAGAATAACACATTATATTAGCCTAACTTTGAGTTTCTCTTTTGAACATTTATTTACATAGATCATTGTGTTTTAAGATGTAACAGGAGGGAAAAATAAAGCACAAGGATATTAGCCAAGGGATTAAAAAATCTGCTTCTGAGGAAGCGCAGAGTAAATCATGGTGCCTCTTCTCCCTGGAAAGATGAAGGTTGGTAGATGTTTTGTCCTTTTAAATGTTATATATTTGATTTATAGAAGTTAAAAAATTTTAAGTAAAGTCCAACTTTGCTCTCGAGATTTTTCAATTGATTTTATACATAAAATGTATTTCAAAAGTTATTCTCCTTATTTTTAAAGTTTTTTGGTAGCTTGATATTTTTTATTTAACTTCAAATCGATTTATAATACGATATGGTTTATGGTGTAAAGCTATTTTTCCCCTTCAAATGTTGACCAATTATTTCAGCAGCATTATATGAGTAATATACTCCTTTTCTTACTGATTTATGATTCTGCATTTGTCATATATTAAAATTTATATCTATGAGAGTATATTTGTGTGTTTTGAGGCTCATAATCTTAAATAATATAATAATAAATCTTTTCTATGTCTTCTCCTGATCTTTAACTAACATTAAAATATGATAATCAGCATTTAAAAAAACATTCAAAAATTTAATATAAGCAATCATGC
Organism: Ailuropoda melanoleuca; assembly: GCF_002007445.2. Classification (NCBI taxonomy): domain Eukaryota; kingdom Metazoa; phylum Chordata; class Mammalia; order Carnivora; family Ursidae; genus Ailuropoda; species Ailuropoda melanoleuca. Next base: position 13,178,171 of record NC_048218.1, read on the forward strand.
AAATTAAGCAATTAAATAGCACAGGGTGACTTTTAATATAAAGCAAAAATTCTATTCTCTACTCTTCCCCGGTCTTGTTCCTTAGAAACAGCCACCTTATATTATTCTAGATAATTTCGTTAGTAGTTATTGCTATATCCTTAATTAATATAGCACACTGCTATTTTTTATTTTTCAGATGTAAGATTATCTATTGACTTTCTATATGATGGCTGCAAATTTAGCTCTCTTACATGGTCCTTTCCCTGAAACAAGTTCTTCCTATTTTGCTATGATTTGGAGAGTCAATAATCATTTTTTTTTAGATATTTTGTAGAGCCAAGTAGCACACTATGATTATTTTGCCTTCTTAAATAGCTTTTTATTTTTCCTGTACATTCTAATGATCTTGTTTTTTTTCTTGCATTATTTCCTTTATTATATCTTAATTATTTTTAGTGTCTTTTTTTTCATTGAATTGCCTGGTTTTCATTTCCTTCCAGTAAACTCCCTATTTTCTTCTATCTTTCTGCTCAAACTACACTGCTGCTCTTTCTGAGGCTCTGCTGTCATCCTAAGGATTCCACTCTTTGGTTAAATCCTTTGGTTTGTTGGAGCACGTTCTCAAGGCAATCTCTAAGGGTGTGTAGAGAATAACTTTCTGAACCACTGGGTGCATCTGACAGTGACTTATTATATTTCATACTTGAATGATAGACTAGTTATCAAATAATAGGTTGAAAATAATTTTCTATCCCATCACAGACAATTTTCTTTCTCTGTCTTTAGCTCCCTGTGTTTTTGATGTGCTATCTGTTGTCAGGCTGCCTCGCTTTCCTTTGTACTCACAAAAGTACACAGTCATTTAAAAAACATTTTTCTCTGGAAGCACTTAGAGCTTCCTTTTTTTTTTTTGCCTTGGCATTCTGAAATTTCATAGCGATGGATGTAGGAGTTCTTATGTTAAAACATGGCCTCCAAATTCTTTGACATTTTTCTTATCAAGAGATGGGGTCCTTGTCCCCTTCTCTTGAATCTGGACAGGATTGGGACTGCATCCACAAGTGGAGTCCATAGGAAGTGACACTGGATGGCTTCTGAGGCTAGATTATAAAAGATCTTGCCCTTTAACCCTGGTTCTCTGGAATGCTTGCTCCCTGGAAACTCCAACTTGGGATTCTTCCTCTTGGAACCTTAACTGCCTTATTGTAAAAAGCCAAGACCATGAAGAGAAGGCATATGATCTATTGCTAGCCTGAGCCGAGATCAGTCATCGAGTCATCCCAGCCCAAGTGCCAGATGCAATGAGTGGAGAAGCCTTTAGATGATTGTACCCTCCAGCTGTTTGGGTCACTCTCAGCCATTCAAGTCTTCCCAGCGGAGGCTCCAGACATCGCGTGACAGAGTCAAGCCATCTCTGCAGTGCTCTGTCTGAATTCCTGACCTGCAAAACCATGAGCATAATACAGTGACTCTGGTTTTAAACCACTGACGTTTGCAGGGGTGGGGGGGAGGTGAGTAACAGATAACCAAACACTGGGTATGGGTCGTTCATCATCTGAAAGCTTCTCCACTCATGTATCTGGCACTTGGGGTGTTATTCAAAACATTTCCAATTAAGTGCCCCGCCTTAAATGTTCTACAAAGCAGAGGGCATCCTCCTTGATGTTATTCTCCTTGTGAACTTACTATTACACGTCTTCTCCATCAGTTATGCCATCTTCCAGAAATATGTTGAAACATTAGGTCGTTTGGTGGCCCCTAGGAACCTGTCCTGCATTATTACAGACCCGTTATCGCAGTCTATTATTGTGGATCAATGGCTGTTTTATTCCTTTACTCCCATTTTAATGGGCTTTCAGAAGGGGAAGAATATAAATTTATATGATACATCTATTATCTTGGATCTTCTGAAGATTGCATAAGAGCAGTGTGTTGGGAATTATGGCAGCCTTCTAGTTGGTTATCAATATCCATTCTCCATCTTTTCCATGACAACAGAGTTTACCTGGCATGTGGCTGCCCAGCTAAGGCCTACATTTTCCAGCTTCCTTTGCAACTAAAAATGGCCAGGTGACCAGGTATTGACCAATAGAATGCGAGTAGAGGTGATGTGCCCTCTTTCTCTAATTCTTAAATGAGCTGGGTGTGTGTTTCTCTGGCAAGCTTCTTGTTTGCTGAGATGTGGCCAAAGTTAGGAGCGGCTGACTTGGGCCTCCACGTGGGATCTCTCTTCTGAGGGTGGGACAACTGTCTACCAACCTTGCCTACCTTTATACTGTGATATGGGAGGAGAATAAACTCCTAACCTTTGAAATCATACTTATATGACCTCAGTAAGAAATAACTTAAATCATGCAATTATAAACTTCAGTAACGTACTGTTTTGTGACCAGAATTTAGAGGCAAAACTTAGGATAATAATTATAATAATACGCATAATAGCGATGCCGATCACGCCCTGAGCCAAAGGCAGACGCTTAACCGCTGTGCCACCCAGGCACCCCAGCTTTAATGGATCAACCAACGTAATTTTCACAGCCCTACCCTATCAAGTAACACTATAATTGTTCCTATTATGCAGATTAAAGAATTGCAAAGACAGTTAAATGAGGTGCTCAAACCTCCATAGCTAGTATTGGGAGAGTTGGGGTCAACAGGTAATCTGGTTCTGGAGCCCAAACTGTCCATCACCTTGATAGAGTGTTTGTTCTTCGTGCAGTGCTTCATGGTGTCTGGACTTGTAGATTGGAAATAGATGCGGCCAGGAGCCATTTTACCAAGTGCTGTAGTCAGACGTTAATTTGAACCATTAGTGATAAGGGAACACTCACACACGGGGAGCTATTGCTACACGTGTTAAATAACAGCTAAGAGAAGTTAGTGAATAAGCGCATACTTGGCCTACTATAATTATTCCAGTGAGGAGTGAACTGCAAGTTTATCCCTGTCCATTGACTTTTTAAATGTCAATTGCCTCGAAATATAACATGAAAACAAAAAAGTACACATAAGTTTGGCGACACAATCAATTTTCCCGAAGCAAACACCCTCAAGTAATCTGTACCCAGACGAAGAAACAGGGCATGACCAGCCCCCAAAGGATCCCCATGTCCCTTTCCAGGCAATACACATCGCTGTTTCTGAAGGGACATTCCTAATTTCTTCTGTCAGTAGTTAGAATTCTCTCTTGTGCATTTGTATAAACAGTCTATGTATTTTTGCCTCTTTAAATAGGCAAATCTTCCAAATAAATCAGAAATGGATATTGAGAAAGAATGGCTTTAGGTGAAGTCACATCTCCAGAGCCTGAGAGAAGAGCTCTGGTAACCTCCTGGCTCCACAGTCCTCACCCCCATCTTTTGACACCCAGAGCCAAACCTCATCTTCTGGGAATTCTACACTTTTATGATACTGTTTTCCCTCTGCTCCTTCCATCTTGGGTTTTCTCTGTGCTGGTGCTTATCAGCCTGGCTATGTCAACTTTGCGGGTTTTTGACTGCTTTTTCTTGGGCTATCGTTTTGAGTTAGCCCCAGTTTTTGTGGCCTTGGCTTTGGTTCGAGAAAAAAATGGGAATGAGGGCAGTGCTATGTCAATGGGACCTGGCTCTGGCTAAGGATGTGGCAGTTACTGAAAATTGAAGATTCAGCTGAATTTGAGCCAGTGGCAGCTACCAAGCCCCACACTTTGGATTCCAGGGATTCCTGATATATATAGATTTATCCTACTGTTTTACATTTTCCAAGCTTCAAAAATCATGTCTTAGCTTATGACAGACTATCACCTTGGTCCCGCCAATGTAAGGTACAAACTGCAGCTGTCAAAATCCTAGATTTTATTGACTCACAACTGAGCTGCATGTATGTTGATTAATAAGGACATTTTTCTTTCTTTTTCTTTTTCTCTTTTTTTAGAGAGAGAAAGAGGGCGAGTGCAGGGGTGGGGGAGGGGCACAGGGAGAGGGAGCTCAATTCTAGGACCTGAGATCATAATCTGACCCGAAATCAAGAGTCCGACGCTTAACTGACTGAGCCATCCAGGCGCCCCAATAAGGTCACTTTTCTAGAAGGAAATTTGGAGCATGTCACCGTCATCATTTCCGCTCTACTTCTTAAATAAATATGTGGACTTCATCATACTCAGAAATACAATCATTTTTATCTTTATTTAGTTAGTTTCATTAGAAGATTTGGTGTTTTCCATGTAGGAGTTTACAATATGTGATAAGGAATGCTGACTAGAACCTTGAAGGAGGGCCTTCTAATTGTGACCATGGACCCTTGCTCAGGCTCCCTCTGACATTTCAGAGCTCCAGGCTCTTGCCATGGTCCAACTGGGCCTGGAGTGGGGTTGTAGGAGGTCCAGGCCTGCCCCAAACTGTCAGGGTAAGGAAAAGAAATAACTGTGAGTTCAGCTGGAGGCCCAAGAACATCAAAAGGAGCCATAAATTATCTTTTTTTAATGGGCTGGGTTATTAGCCAGACCTCAGTTTTTATAGCAGAATGCTGAGGTAAACATTGCCAAAAGAGACACATAAAATAAATGGTTTCCCTTTTAACTAACAATGTCCTTGACTTACGTATCACCGTTACTAGAGATTTTGCTGTACAAAGTTTCTATTCTGTTCCTGCCAAAATCCCAACTACGAATTTCATGGTCAATGGGTCTGAGTGCAAGAGATCAGCTAACCCCTTATTCCTTGGGGTCGGGGGTCACTGAGCTCTTCCAACAGTCTCTGTGACATGGGGAACTTCACGTCCATTCGCTTTAAATGGAGCTAGTCTTGAACCGCCGTCGTGTTCAAGGTTGATCACGGAGTGCGTGTTTGTTCTTTTGCTGGGGTTTCTGAGCCCTGCCTTTTTGTTTTACCACTTGATTAGATACAACCAATTTGTTCAGAGTGAGACTGAATTCTCTTCATATGTTTCGTTTTGGCCAAATCACAACTGATAGACCATAACGTGCAATCCGACTGGATCCCACACATCTTTGCAGACTTTGTCTCTCTGATTCCAAAACCAAAGCCCAGTTAAAGAGAGCCTGCCAGGAGCTCAAATTCTGGGCTCATCGTCAGTGAATAGGGCTTCAGGAGGCTGCCTTCACCCCACTATGTCACGTGGCTCTTGTTTGCAAAGTATATTTTAGCAGCCCTATTATATTATATATGTACTTCTTTAGGAATTGGTTCATTAATTCATGTCATTTTAGAACTAGGTATGGTCACATATTTATAGGAAATAAATGAGAATTGCATATATGGGATTATAGCTATATATAGTTTTACACTATTTTTTTATGTTTTCTAAGCTTCAGTAATCATTTCTTGGCTAATGACAAACTGTTGTCTTGGTTTTGCTCATGTGTATATAGGATATATATATATATATATATATTAGGAAAGAGAGAAAGATAAAGGGATTTAACATATAAAAGAAATTAAACTTTGGCCAAGACTTAACAACTGGCAGACAGTAGGCCTCATGTAGCTGAACTGAAGGCTCTTTAGTGTACACGTTTGTTGTAAAATTTGACTTTTGAGGGTGTTTCGTTAGAGCATGTGTTCTCCCATTTGCTGGAGTCCCCAAATCCTTGATCATCTTTCATCTATTCTTGTATAACTCTTACAGGTGTTTGAGTTTACCATCACTGTGCTAGGCTTTTTAATACAAAAGCAAGCATTTTTGTTGTTTTTTTTAAATACTGAGGGTGGGATTGCAGAATTTGGTGTTTTATTACATCTCCTTTCCATTTTGTTGTGGTTCGTTCATGTCCAGGCAGAACTAGGACCCAACTATTAGTACTTTTTTCATCCTTAACAAAACAACTGGAGCAGACTTCTTCTCAAGTTCATCCTTACTTTTCTATGCGGATAATTCTGCTCTTGATTCAATGTGATAAAGATATAAATGCTACCACTCCATTTTGGGGAGTAATATTTTATTATATTTTTGGCAAATTTTTCCTCACCCCTTGCATCTCAAAAAAGCTCCCCACTCATGTCATTTTGTCTTTTTATCTTATTGCCATCCTTTACTTCCTATTTTATTTATTATGTTTTATGGAGAGCACAACACTTGCATTCTTTAAAATATTCTTCTCTTTCCTACAATAAATCATTTGAAAAAGACTTGGCTTGCTTTCTTTGAGCGCAAGAATTTTTTTCTCATTTGTTGCAGAATTCTTTCATAAGCAATAAAATAACTTCATTTTGTGGTGAGATTTTAGCAAAGTTTCTAAGACCAGCTGTGTTTTATCCATCCATTTATAGTAAATCTGCAATAAACTTTTTGCCCTAAGTTTAGGCAACAGTTACTATATATAATGTTTCATAATCCAAATTATATCCATCTAGGGAACAAAATTCACTGTATGTTGAATAAAGATTTGTTTTTTCCTTTTCAAATTTAGCACATATCTATTTCTTTCCTGTTTTTTTTGTTTTGTGAATGCTTCTGTTTCTCAAATAAACATGCTCACTCCAAGCATGCCACCCTAGGTCTGCTTATAATGTGCTATATCCCTGTCACTTGGGCAAAACTTGTGTGGGTTTTGGAAGCAAATGATAAATCGTCTCTCTTCCCCTCGCCACATTATATAGAGCCAACTTCAGAAAATAAACAGGTTGTCGGCAGATGGTGATTCAAGCAAAAGTCACAGCTTTGTTACTTATAAATGAAATTAGAAAGTGCAGCTTAGCCACACCTGGATGTTTCTCTGCTGCCACCTGCAAATAATGCTTCTGGTGTGGTCGCAGGTAAATGCTGGACAACTGCAAGTCACCGCCTCGGGCAGCTGGAAAACCACATGGCAAAGCAGAAGGATGTACACATGTTCTAAGACAGAGCTCAGATGGAACTGATTCTCAGGGCACCTGGGTGGCTCAGATGGTTAAACAGTCAACTCTGGATTTTGGTTCAGGTCATGATTTCAGCGTCCTGGGATCCAGCCCCACATCAGGCTTCACGCTCAGTGAGGAGTCTGCTTGAGGATTCTCTCTCCCTCTCCCTCTGCCTCTCACCCCACTTTCTCTCCTCTTTCTCTCAAATAAATCAATAAAACTTAAAAAAAAAAAGGAGGAACTGATTCTCCCCTGTTCTCATCAATAAGATAATCAAAGGGAATGAATGGGGCTAGAAGTGTTATTATTATACCTGTCCCTCCCAAGAAGGGAAAGTTTTATTATTGTTAAGGAAACAGGAGGATTAGGGCATAATTGCTCTCCCTCAGAGCCCAATGGCTCATTTATTTTTAATTAGCAGTGGGGATGTTGAGTGACACTCTGTAGCAGGGGAAATTCTGCAAGGGTCATTTTTGTGTGTCTCATGGAAGGACTCTGAGCATGCAGCATGTTTGTGTGTTTGTGTGCTTGTGTGTGTCAGAGTGAGAGGGAGAGGGAGAGAGAGAGAGATTTTTTTTTCATATTTTAAGTTTGTGAGAGGACAATTTGTTTCCTTCTAGCTCCCAAGCATAATTTCATCTCTAAGTTGCAGAGCTATGCTAGTAAAAAATGCAAACAAGGACCATGTAAGTTGTTGCCACACTTCAACGGGATATACTGTATTTGTTTTACATCGAGTTGTAAAAGAAACAAGTTACAGAATCATAAAGTCTGAATTGAGAGGGACCTTGGATGTGATGTGGCATAACTTTTTGTTCCCCATCTCTTTTAGTGTTTAAATTACTCCAACAACCTTCACGTTGTCACCCTTATTCTTCCTCAAAATCATTCACTACTCTCAAAACAGGTGAGATCAATCTACCTGTAGCTACCTGCAGTTATTTCTAACTGTCTTGTCTGGGAGTAATTATAACGGCTGTTTAACTATTTAGAAGTAACTGTTATTTCTTTCTTGTTTTTAAAACCTAGACTCAACAGCCCGGTCCCTTTAATCTTTCTGCACATAATGTGCTTTCAAGCCCTCTGTCCTTCTGCACCACATTAATGTTTATTAATTTTCCTCTAAAAGTATAATTCCAAGAACTCACCATAGTGCTACAGCTATTTTCTGGCAAGAACACAGTATAATTTTGTACATTATGATTCTATAAATAAAATCTAAGGGAGAGAAATAACTAAATCTTAAAGACCATTTTTATTTTTATTCTCTTCATATCATAAAATCTGCTATTTAAAGTCTACCTAAATAAAAATTTCATTTATTTTGTCTTTGTGGTGTTTGTATTATATTATTATAATATTATTGTTATATTTACTAAGAATTTTTTTTTAAGATTTTATTTATTTATTTGACAGAGATAGAGACAGCCAGCGAGAGAGGGAACACAAGCAGGGGGGAGTGGGAGAGGAAGAAGCAGGCT
>NC_048218.1:13186490-13236033 GCF_002007445.2 Ailuropoda melanoleuca
GAGGAGCCTGATGTGGGGCTCGATCCCATAACACTGGGATCACGCCCTGAGCGGAAGGCAGACGCTTAACTGCCGTGCCACCCAGGCGCCCCTACTAAGAATATTATTAAAATTTTACTCACTGGTCAAACTTTACCAGATTTTATGGTTATAAAGTTTAGAATTCTTAACTTTGGATAATTTATATCTAGTTTAATATGATGAACATTTATCAGATGATGACTCTTCAGGTTATGCCTTATCTTACTTTCTAGAACCTTGAATATGGGATTTTTTTTTTTTTTGTCCTTGAGGTTTAAATACATAACACAAATGAAATTCTACCCATTGGGTTATAGAACTCACTCTTAGTTGTAGGAGTACTGCGTTATGAGTAGTTGACAACAACACATTTTGCTTAACTACTTGTGAGACATAGTTCATTCCCATCATCTCATTGAAGCGTTAACATTTTCACATTAGAGATGATCACACAGTGGCTAGTTAGCGTCTGATTGAGGGAGACTTTGACCCCTGCTCAACCAGGTCTGACCCTGTGCTTTTCCTTCTGCCACTGTGACCCCTCTGAAACATGGATTTGAATTCATCAATCCATTAGTAATGTCATCGGTGGGCTGGCCATGTTAGCTGCTGTGCGTGGGGCCTGGGTATTGCTGGGCTACAGTAGGTTCTGGTGACCTTGAGTCCCAGGTCACACACGAGGTGCTTCTTTGACGCGCTAGCACGTTTGGCTGTGTGTTCTCTGCAACAGCATTTTCCAAACTGGCTCAGTTTCAAAGATCAATTTTTAGTTAATGGTTGGTGTCAGCACATTAGCTGCATTCATAGTTCTTTAGAATCCAGCTTGTCTTTATCCAGAAATTATCTCTAATATTGAGTCACCAAGGACGAACTTCTGGAAATTTTCAGAGGCGCCTGTTTATCTGCTTTCTCCGTTTGCTCTGTTTAAAGGAGGTAAGGATTTTCGGTTTCTGTTTTCTAATAAATAGTCACAAATGGTAAAGCCACTGTGGTGGTCACATCTTTTCACTTAAATTGTTTCGAGTGGTGTACCTTGGGCCTGCCGATTGCACGCAACTCAAGGAATCATTTTCATATCTATTTTCTTCAAAGCGTTTACTCTTAGATGACAATAATGAGCAGTATGTTGAAAGTATATACTTTATATAAATGTCCAAGCCTTTGCTAAAATGGGATGGTGCATATTAACCCTCAACTCTGTTTGGTGAAATCTTGGATTTATTATCTCAGCCTCAAGATTTTTAATCTTGAAAGCGTAGAAGCAAGTGTGCTATTTTGAATGTCAGCATTCTTCATTAGCCAAGTTTTTGACCAGACTAATTCAGTTTCTGCTGCAAGCCGGGCATGCACGAGAATGAAGAATATTGCAGGTTTCTCTCCCACAAGGCCATGTCCAGAGTCAACTCAACTGTGGAGGGAATAGTACCTAGGAAGTGATTTACAGCACTCTTAAAGGTCCTTTGAAATGAAAATTTCACCCAGTCAAATTCTTCCCTTCCTGACTGAAATTTAACTAATTAAAGATTGATGGTCATATAAATTAATTTAATATAATTGATTTATTTAGAGTCTTTTGCCTATTCCCCAAATCCCACATCCTGCTGTTCATATGTAACTGGCCCTAAAAGAATGGAAATGTTATGAAGAAGGAGAGATGCAATTTTAGATTAAAGTGGTAAGTATTAAAAAGAGTTGGCTGTGTGGGACCCACAGTGTCTTGGGGTTTTCTTAGAAGACAAAACATAAATTTATTAATATAGTAATGAAAAAACCTCACTGACTTAAACTTCTGTTAAGCTCAGTAATGGTTCTCACTCGAGACAGACAAGTTTGCTTTATTCATTTATTTATTCCTTAGTGAGTCAAAAAATAATGACCTTTGCTAGGGTAAAGTACAGCCCACCCAAATAGAACTAGACCCCGTCCAAACCCAATTCTGCTGCTTAGGATTCTGAATGTTAGATGGAACAGGATGGCAAATATTAATTCATTCCTGTAGTTAAGGTACTGTTTTTCTTTGATGATACATGATGAGTTTCATTTTATATAGGAATCTTATAATGACATTAATAGTAAGGAATGAGTGAAACAATATCTAAAACATAGTTTTTGCAGAGTCAGCATGTGTACTCAAACCAACCAGTGATATACTCATGGAGACACAGTGTGATTCTGATTGAACCGAAACACATTGTAACTGGACTCCCTTGTATCTGCTATGTTCTCACCAGCGCTGACCTAATGCCAAAGTTTTGCAAGATGTCTCATTATCACAAATTTCAATGTCAAGGCATTTGATGGAGAATAAAAAGGGGGGGGGTTATATTGGACACCTTGCAATTCCCCAAATCCCTCTTGTCATCATTCTGTCCTTCTCCAAGCTTCCATTGCCCTTAGAATTGTCACTTGATGTCTTCTCATTGCCAATGTTTTTGTCTTTTCACCCCTTACCCTGCACCCTTCTCCTCCACTTCATCCTTGCTTTTTTCGTCAGGCACAATTGCTCCAGCTTTCTTCCTTCCCTCTGAGAGCTCTCTTTCACTGTCCCTCCTGTCCTCCCTGTTGTTAGGTAAGTTAATTCACAATCCTCTCATTTTCCCAAAGTTTCACCCACATGCCTCAGCCAGTGAGCAAAGCTGCAATCATTCAGAGGTATTTACTTTTAGAGAGTTCAGCTAGAGAGGGTGGGTGGGTTTGTTTTTCATTTTTAATTTTTTTCCTGTTATATAGCCCCCTTTCATTGGAACTTGGCAAACCCACAACTGGGTGGGTCCAAGCAAAAAGTCTGCAATCCTTCCTTTAAGGAGCTCATAGTCTAATTCAGGTAAAGAAAAAACAGAAGAAGGGTGTCTGGGTGGCTCAGTCGGTTAAGCGACCAACACTTGATCTTGGCTAAGGTCTGGATCTCAGGATTGTGAGTTCAAGCCCTGTGTTGGGCTCCATGCTGGGCATGGAGCTTACTTAAAACAAAACAAACAAACAAACAAAGAGAGAGAAGAGGTATATTTGTTTTAACAGTGGTCCAAAGAGCTTGGCAAAATCAGTTCTGATGGGCTTGTCAGGTGACTTTCTTAGAAGTAGTAGTTAAGTGAATTATGATTTGAGTGGGGGTATCTCAAAGGCAGGGATGAGTTTAAAGAAGGGGGCTTCCAGTAAGCAGGGTCAGTGGGAATCAGCAATGCACATATGGAAATGGTAACAATTCTGATTGCCTGGTGTACAGGAAAGAAGAGGGATAGCGGATGATTTGCTTGGAAAATCTGGCTGGGAGGAATTCTGATGGGGAACCAATTATAGCTGTTGAACCTGCAAATAACATAATGATGTGGGGCTTTATGAAGACATATTTGTATAAATGAAAGATGGGTAGGAAGAGGAAAGAGTCTGGAGGCAGAGATATTAGAAGCCATTGTAAAATTGCAGGAAATACATAAAATTTTCAATTATTTCTCACCTTGGTATTTGATATTTCTTCACCAAATGTGAAGAAGAAAGATTTTTTCTTTTTTTCTTTTTTTCTTACAAACTGATTTAGAGCTCACAAATTTTGGCTTCCTGTTTGAACAGATGTGATGGTTCATTTATTAATATCTCCTTGAAGTTCAATCATTTACTTGGAAAGTTGTTTCAGAAGTTTCATATTCCCTTGAAAACAAATAAAAGGATAAGACTGCAGTATTTCTTAGAATAGAATAGTATTTCAAAAGTTAATAAATGACTTGAACAGTGCATGCCAAATATATAAAAAGTATAACCTATTAACTGTTGTCAAACTGCTTAATCAGTTTTTCTACTAAGAGATAACATCCAGAAGACTGTTTCTGGGGATATTAGAGAGTTAAATGAAAAATCTTTCCCCTTTATTTAAGTGTTAGAACATACCATGTCACACTATTATGCCTATGTAAGTTCTTGCTCAATTTTTCACTAAGGGTAGTGAACATTTTAATGTGCAAGGCAGGTTTCTATAATTCAGGGGCTATGATAACTGACTCTGGAGGACTGTTCATTAAATTAAACTTTTATTCACTTATTTGTGAAATAAAACCATTGTAAAAAAATTTTGTTTAACTTTTAAATTTCTCAGAGGGTTCATCATTCATTGGTAGAAGCCAACATATGTTAAGGAAGTACGATCTTCCATTGAATAGTAAGCTTCTGATCTTAATTTCTCACACTTCGTACAAAATACCCCTCAGAAGGGGTCCCTAGTCATTGACACAAGGGTCCAAGTGCTTTTATAGTGCAGGATGCCATGTTGCCTCCATTTTTCAGAGAACCTATGGATATTAAAAATCATTAATGAATTACAGAGTTCTCCTTTTGGCGCCTGATACTCTAAATTTCTTTCTGAAATGTTTGTTGTTTTCCTCTTCTGCCTTATAAATAGAAATAAATGTACCTCTCTCCTTTTTTTTTTTAGTACATTCCCTTCATCTATGTTTCTCTTAGCTTAAATATTTTAATAGGAGTTATATATTTAGGTGGAGTCAGAATAAAAGTACTTGTTTCAATCAGATTCAAATCCTATGTGTAGCACAAAAATGTAGAATTATGTAATTTTCATCTGTTACTTTATTAATGGTGAGGGGAATAACCTAATGAATATTTGTGAAGTCTCAACACTTAAGGCAAATGAAAGAGAAGAGATGGAACTCTCAGAAGTCAGCGGGTTCTTGTAATAATGAATAAAATATAACAGTAGGTAGTGCTATTATTTTTATTAAATTTTATTATGAAAACTTTAAAACTTACACAAAACTAGAAGGACTAATAATACAAACACTCTTGAACTCTTGTACCCATCATAGCTTCAACAATGATCAACACTTGCCTATATTGTATTGCTTATCTTCCCTCACTTTTTCTTTGCTTAAGTATTTTAAAACAAATTTCAAGAATCATTTTACTTTAAGTAGCAGATGTTCTCTTATCTCTCTCCAGCATGTTGCCAACTGTCAGTGTCTGTAATCTCTGTGCCTGAGTGCTTTCTCCTGGAGTTGTGGGGAATGTTTAGCTTTTGCATGGAGCAGGTTGGGAGGGAGCTCCAACGAACCAACATGGCGGCACCGTATCATAATCAATGATACAAGGAAGTTGGTGTGTCTCGACGAACTGGTGTGAGAGTGGCTTATCAGTGTTCCCTTTCCTGGCTTACTTCCCTTCTCTGTATCCCTTCCCTGCTTCCTACCAATATTAGCTGCATTTCCCAAATGAACAACTTGTACTCACACTTTATCTCATCTATTGCTTCTGGAGTAACACTAGGAAACGGATCCTCAAGTTCAGATCCTGGATCACTAACCAGTCAGATGGCAAAAGAGATCTGTTGTTGATGGGAAGAAGCATGGTGACAAGCCATTTTGGATTTGGTTGATTATTTCCTTGTGTGTTTCATTTAATTTGGTCCTTTGCATCCTGTATTTACTCTAACATGTATTTAGATCTAAAGTAGTGGTTCTAAACTGGGATGATTTAGACTCTTCTGGGACCTTAGGTCATGTCTGGAGACAGTTTGGATCATCATAACTTGGAGAAAGGGGTGCTACTGGCATCTAGGAAGTAGGGGCCAAGAATGCTTCTAAATAAACACCCTGCAAAGCACAAGACAGCCTCCACACAAAGAATAATTGGGCCCCAAATGTCAATAGTGCCAAAGCTGAAAAACCTGATTTAGAGGTTTGGTTTGAGTGTTCCTTTTTTCCTTTCCCCTCCACTCTCCTTTCCTTCCCATTGCATCCCTGTGGGACTGATGTCTCAGGCTCATTTTGTACATTTCCTGCTCTGGACCTGGAATGTCATTTCCCTTAGAATTTCTTTCTTTTTGATACAAAATTGTGCTAAGAACACACAATCTGGATGCCAAGCATCCTCATTGCTACTGAGTTATCAATGTAGATATTTTTAGTAGACAGAGCCAGGAAATATTTTTTAAAGAGAAAAATAAGTAATGAATTTCTTTCTGATATCTCTAATTTAAATTTAAGGGGTTTTATTTAATTTCTTTGGTTTGTAAGCTTTTTTCCTCTTCCTAAGCTGAAAATCTTAGTTTTTAAATTTATGTTCTTAAAAAAAAAGATTTTTAAAATTTATTTGAGGGGGGAGAGGAGAAGGGGGAGAGGGAGAGAGAGAAGCTTAAGTGGGCTTCATACTCAGCGTGGAGCCTGATGTGGGGCTTGATCTCACAACCCTGAGATTATGACCTGACCTGAAATCAAGAGTTGGATGCTTAACCGACTGAGCCACCCAGATACCCTGTTATAGTCTTATAATATAATAGCTTCAAAATAACAAAACAAATATTGCTACTAACAAGATTGTTGAATATAGTTTAAGGACTCTATATTTCTTCTCATTTTAAGATATTATACTTCTAGGGATTCAAAGCCAAAAATCTGTATGTTAGAGTCACTTGAAATAATTGTTACACCACCCACCTGACATTTAGTTGGATTCATTTCTTTCACATTGTTTTCAATTTTCAGATTGTTTTTTCTTTTGATTTTCTTTTTAAAATTTATTAAAACAGTTGCATGATTTCAAAGTCAAAACTATAAAATGAGGTATAGTCTATCCTCTGTATCCTATTCTCCTTGTCCCTATTGGTAACTTTTTATGTTTTCTATTTGTTTCTGCTGTTTCTTTTAAAAAATTATAAGCAAATATGGATAAATCCCTGTAAATCCCCATTTCTTACCCCAGATGCGGCATAATGCCAATACTCTGCACTGATCTTTTGTTCAGTAAATTTTGGATATAATTCCAGTTGCCTACTTTCAAATTATACAGACGAAGCATAGTTTATCAAGCAGCCTACTATGGGTAGGTATGTAGGTTGTTTCCAATATTTTACCTTTACAAATAATGATGCAATGAATAGCTTTGTGCATATATCATTTCTAATTGTTGTCATTACATCATTGAAATCGATGCTTAGAAGGAAATCTCTGAGTCAAAAAGTTAATGCATGTGAAATTCTGCTAAGGAATACCAAATCATCCTCCATGAGAATTGTGCTATTTTGCTTTCCCGATGATGACATTATTAGTCGTTCACAATATTAAGCAAGTACTTCTGCTATGAAAGTTGCACCATGAAAGAAGGCTATTTTCCTCTTCCCTACATATTTACCTGTCAAATCAGTTTTACCTAGATACCATTGTTTCCCAATTTAATTAGGCTTTTTTTTTATTAGTTTCAGAGGTAGAATTTAGTGATTCATCAGTTGCATATAACACCCGATGCTCATTATATCAAGTGCCCTCCTTAATGCCCATCACCCAATTCCCCCCTCTCCCTACCCACCTTCCCTCCAACAACCTTCAATTTGTTTCCTAGAGTTCAGTATCTCTTATGGTTTGTGTCCCTTTCCATTTTCATCTTATTTTATTTTTCCTTCCCTTCCCCTATGTTCATCTGCTTTGTTTCAATTTAATTAGGCTTTTTGAGGTAGCCCAGCATCTCTTGCCATCCTTAACTCCTTTCTTTGTCATTAGAATTCAGACTTAGGGGATCCACCAATCCCTACCCTCTATTCCTTCTTTCTAAACCACTGTTTACTGCTAAGAAGTACAATAAAGTCATAATACAAAATACAGATTCACATGACCCACTAAAATTTTAACCTTGATTTTGTTCTAAAATATGATTTTTTAGACTCTCGCTTATTTTTAGATTTCTCCCTTTTTATCATTCCCTCAGACTACTTGGGTTCAACTTCTGGCTCTGATACTTAAGAACTATGGGACCCTGGGCAAAGTATTTCACCTCTGTGATCCTTAATGTCCTCACCTGCATTGTGGGAATAATAATAGGAAGTACCTCCCAGGGATTTTGTGAGGATCAGAAGAAATAATGCTTGCCAACCACTGAGAGGAGTGCCAGACATATTGTGTTCAATAAATAATCATTTTTGTTATTATTATTGGTGCCCATTTTAATATTAGTAACAATGAGTCTGTCAGAACAGACTTCTTGAGTCTATGGGAACTCTACCCCTGCTCCAAACACAGCAGCAGGTGTTGTGTTCAGAACGAAAGGTGTAATTATTAGAAATTAGAAAATCTAGGGCCGCCTCAGTGGCTCAGTCAGTTAAGCATCTGACCCTTGGTTTCAGCTCAGGTCATGATCTTGGGGTCATGAGATGAGCTCCGTGTCAGGCTCCTTGCTCAGTGGGGAGTCTGCTTCAGATTCTCTCTCCCGCTCCCTGCCCCTCCCCCGCTCTCACTTTCTCTTTCTCTCAAATAAATAAATAAATTAATTAATTAAAAAAAAAAAGAAATTAGAAAATCCAGGCCTTTGTCTTGACAAATGATCACAATTTTAGGTTTTTTTGTTTTGTTCTGTTTTGTTTTGTTTTTACTTCTACCTTTACCTTTCTCCCGGCCCAATGAAACAGTGATATGAAGCATTTCTGCTTCCTTGCTTAAGCGAATAATCTGAATTTTATAGGTTTTTGAAGATGTCTCCAAAGGTTTTAATATATTAATCCAGTGCTCAGACTCTTTGTGTAGGAATAGTTCCATTTTCTATCTATGCCATGAAAGAGTACTCAGCAAAGAAAAGATGAAAACAGCCTATATCTCAAAAACATTTGGGCGACTTGCCTGGGACTAGTCAAAAGTAAGTATGGTTTTATTGGTGAGGAGATGTCTCAGTTCTCTGTTAGACCCGGGAAGGCAGCTTGGTTCTTCAGGCTTCATATTAATCTTTGTTCCTCTCTGGGTTCATTAATCCAACTATTAGCGTCACTTCAGAGATAGAGTTTTTCATTGTTCATAACTGGACTTGCTACTTGTGATTCTCTATCTTACAGAAGTGATATTTTGTTTTTATTTATATCATGGTTGTCATCATGCCCTCCTTCACTACCCCTTCTGCAAACTGTTTTCATGAATCTCAAGTCTCTAATCTGACTTTCATCTACCCCATGTTCAACCCAGGCCAGTGAATTTTCTTTCTAATGGTTAATATGCTCTCACATATTAACACAATTTTGATCTATCTCCTTCATTCCCCAACCCGCGCCCCCCATTCACAAATTTCTTTGAGACTGTCACTGTACCTTTAACCTTGATATTCTCAACAGTGACTAGGAAAGTACTTTGTACATAAAGAATGCTGAATCAATATTTATTTACTGTATGAATACATTTAATGATTAGTTTTCTTTTGAATCATAGGACCAAAACTTTTTTTAATCTTTTTATGATTCTTTAGAATACGTCTTTACTTATTCACTGCTGGTTTTGAAGGTGTCTACAAATTTTTCTGTCAAGCTTCAATTTTATGGAGGGTGTCAAGCCTGGTGTAAGAAAGTTCTTACAGTTTTGATATAGTTGTGCACACCGACAAGAGTGTTCTACGAAAGAATGAAGAGTCACAAGACTAATCACTGCAAGGTAGTCTAGAGCCTGCCAGAATTTAGTTCCAAATGTTTATGACATTTAGGAACTTGTTGCTGTTTTTTAATTTTTATTTTTAAAGTAATATCTATGCCCAAAGTGGGGCTCAAACTCACAACCCAGAGATCGAGTCACATGCTCTACTGACTGAGTCAGCCAGGTGCCCTTTTGGTGTTGTTTTTTAAATCAGCTTGTTTCTCTTCTTGGGAAACCAGGAAAATTGGGTATTCTTAGACTAAATGAGCCAGCAGGTATCTTTCAGTTCCTGTCTAAAGCCCATGCTATGTTGTTCACTAACTGAGGAAGGGAGAAAAACAGGAAGGGGGATAGCAAGAGGCAACATCAGGATAATTGTTCTAGGACAATCTCTCATCTGACAGGTGGAATAGGGACTCAGAAACCCAGCTGAGTTAAATTAAAGGTATTTAGTAAGGATTTACAGATTGCTTTTGGGGAGCTAACACTTTCTCACACTACAGTCTATATGATGCTTACGGAGATACTGGGACAAGGAGGAGATCAGGGCTGGTTCAAAGTTAGATGACTGGTGCATGCAGCACGTCTCCTGGAGGCTGCCCAATGCCTTGGCTCCTCTGAGTGGGGTCCAGGATGATGGCTCTGTCTGAAGAGGGCAGCACGCTTTAGGACAAGCTCCTAGAGAGTTCAGCATCAGCATCACCTGTTTGGCTGCTATCAAAATGCTACAATATTGATTATACTCAGAACAGCTTTTTGTTTTTTGGTGGGTTTTTTTTTTTTTTTTTTTTTTACTTTTCTAGTCAATTAGCACCAGTTTATTAATGTATTTTAAATGCATCACCTCTTTGGCTACTATCAAAATGCTACAATATTGATTATACTCAGAACAGTTTTTTGTTTTTTGGTGGTTTTTTTTGGTTTTGTTTTGTTTTGTTTTTGCTTTTCTAGTCAATTAGCACCAGTTTATTAATGTATTTTAAAAATTGCTATTGGGGGCGCCTGGGTGGCTCTGTCAATAAGCGTCTGCCTTTGGCTCAGGGTGTGATCCTGGAGTCCTGGGATCAAGCCCCGTATCGGGCTCCCTGCTTTGCTGGGAGCCTGCTTCTTCCTCTCCCACTCCCCCTGCTTGTGTTCCCTCTCTCACTGGCTGTCTCTCTCTCTCTGTCAAATAAATAAATAAAATCTTAAAAAAAATTGCTACTGGGTCCTTTTGTGGGCCAGGCTCTGTGATACCAGTTTCTCAACGCTTAATATTTGGATCACTTTTCTCATGTTCCTTTTTCCTCCACTGATTGCTTGATCTGTTGTTCCCTTGCTCAGTTCTCTTGGGTCCCTTCTCCTCAGGCTCCCTTCTAGTTCCTTAAGAATAAGCTCACTGGTATCCTACTCCAGGAAGCCTTCCAAGATTTCCACAGTCTTATTTAGCTCCCCCACCTACCCACCCCTCTCCGCATCAGCTTTCCCTCTCTCTACTTCTCCTCTCAGTCTTTTAGGGCTTTCCCAAGGTCTGTTCTCAGCCCCACTTCTATTGTCTTGTGGATATTCTTGAGTACATCACATGGCTTAAAATTTTGTTTCAAGGAGGAGGAAAACTCAATATACAGTTTTCATACTGTCTTATTACTTATCATTGTAGTGTGAGGATTTGGCAATGCCATTAAATATTCTTCTTAAATATACTTTGTGGTGGTTGCATAGCACTTGCAGGAGCTCTTACAAAAAATCCCTGCCAGAATTTAGTTCCAAGAAAGATGTCTAAGTGGATTTGGGGGGAGGCAGCATAATATAGTAAAAATTATTCTGGAAGGGGTTTTGTATCAAAATGACAGACTACACACAGATGCCTACCTCCTACTCCTCCATATCCCTAGAAATGACAGAAAGGATTTTTATTTTTTTATTTTTTTAGAGAGAGAGAGTGATAGAGTGTGTGTGTGTGTGTGTGTGTGAGCTCGGGAGGGGCAGAGGGAGAGGGAGAGAGAGAGAATCTTAAGTGGACTTCATGCTCAGCACAGAACCCAACATGGGGCTCGATCTCATAACTCTGAGATCATGATCTGAGCCAAGGTCAAGAGTCAGATGCTTAACTGACTGAGCCACCCAGGTGCCCCAGAAAGATATTTTTTTTAAGAAAGGACAAATCATAACAATCCTGGAAAAATAAAAAGATTGCCATCAGAGGAGAGCAGAAATATGGAATTCTTTAAAGAGAAAAAGTGCTCAGGGTTAGCTGTGTGCTGGACTGCTGAGACAGGCGGGAGCAATTTTGATAACCTGGTGCATGGCTGAGGAAGACAGTTATTTAGGAACAAATGGGTGAGCTGGACTGTGCCCTTTCTTCCTTGTGCCAAGCAGTGCACAGAAGAGTAACTCACCCCAAGTGTGAAGCAGTGAGTAAAGAGCAAAAGGAGAATGCCCGTTGGTGGCTGGTTATGGAGAAATGTGAACTGATCTGCATACATTTCAGAGACTATTGGATCAGTGACAGGCTGGATCTGTGTGCCTGTGTGTGGACGAAATGCCTATTAGTGTTCTCTTGCTGTGTGACAATATCACCACAAGCAGCGATTGGCAACAGCACCCTGTTAGTTCAGCACCCCAGTTTCTCTGGGTCAGGACTGTGGGCATAGATTGCCAGTTCTGTGTTTCAGGGTCCCGTCTGAAAGCTGCAACTAGGGTATCTGCTGGGGTCGCAGTCTCATCCCAAGGCTTGATTAGAGAAGGATCCACTTCCAAGGTCACATGGTTGCTGCTAGAATTCGATTCCTTGCAGCCATTGGACTGGGGGCCTTAGATTCTTTTGTTGGCTGCTGGCTGGATGCTGACTCCAGTTTCCTGCCATGTGGGTCTCTGCAACATGGAACTAGCTTTCTCCAAACCAGCAAGGGAGAGAGTCTTTCAGCAAGATGGATGTTATAGACTTTTGTAATATAACCACAGAAGTGAGGTCCTGTCACCATGATTACATGACATCATATTCTATCCATTCTATTCATTATACTCTATAAATTTATCATACCCTATCCATTCTATTCTATGCAAGTCCCAGGTCCCACACACACTCAGGAGAAGTATTTCTTAAAAGTGTGAATATCAAGAGAGAGGGGTCATGGCGGCCATCTTAGATCTGCCCACCATAAGAGGTAAGGTGCAGAAAAGGAACAAATTATTTTTCTGAGAAATTGGTTGGATTCAAGTCTGTAATGGATAAGGACAAAGACATTTTGATTTTAGGCTCAAATCAACACTGACAATGCAACATAGGTATATCGCTTTCTTTCCTGACACTCACTTTCCTCAAGTATAAAATGCAGGAGCTGGACTGGGCGCCTGGGTGGTTCAGTTGGTTAAGCAATTGCCTTTGGCTCAGGTCATGATCCCAGGGTCCCAGGATGGAACCCCACTTTGGGCTCCCTGCTCACAGAGAGTCTGCTTCCCCCTCTCCCTCTGTTCCTTCTCTCACTCTTTCTCTCTCTCAAATAAATAAATAAAATCTTTAAAAAAATAAATTTTAAAAATGCAGGAGTTGGACTGTTTCTAACATTCAGATTTCTTACATTTTATATATAAAAAACCCAACAAATAACAGAACTACTGCTTGATCCTTCTACCGTTTGAGCTATCTTTTCTCATCATTTTTCTTACCTGCCTTGATAATCACTTGTGAAGGGTGGTCTACATTTATTCGTTCTTCCTAAAATTAGTGCTGCCAGGGTAGCGCCTGGGTGCCTCAGTTGGTTAAACGTCCAGCTATTGATTTTGGCTTAGGTCATGATCTCAGGGGCATGGGATCGAGCCTGCCCCGTTCGAGGCTCCGTGCTGAGCTTGGAGCCTACTTAAGTTTCTCTCTCTTCCTCTCTCTCTGCCCCTCCCCCCTTGCACGAGTGCGCTCTCTCTCTCTCTAAAAAAAAGATAAAATACGAAAAAATAAAATGAGTGTTGCCAGTCTTAATCACTTACAGTGCAGATTGTCCCCCTCTCTTTTACTGCATGCTTTTCCTCAAAGGTCATTAATAACCATTTTTGCCAGATTCAATGACGTGGTCTCAATCCTCATCATCCTTGACTATGATGGTGTCAGGTGCCGTTGACTTTGCCCCACAAACTCTCCCACTTGTTACAGTGCCTGTTAGCTTTATGAACATGACTCCCCTGCTACTCTCTGGGTCTTGTTTACTAACATCTCTGAGTTCCCTTGCTCCTCATCCTCTTAGAAGCAGGAGTTCCCAACGTTCTATTCTCAGTCTTTCTCTTTTATCTGGTGGATCTTATTTACCAATGATCTTTGTACTATTACCTTCAGGAGATGAAGGCCCAATAGTTCCATCCAGCTTTTTTTCTTCTAAACTGTTCCTGTTTATTTTCTTCTAAGCTGTTCCTGTTTATTTTTAACATTTAATTACAGGCATGCCTCACTTTATTGCACTCCACGGATGTTGTGTTTTTTATACATTGAAGGTTGGTGGCAGCTTTGTGTCGAGCGAATCTATCAGCCCCAATTTTCCAACAGCATTTCCTCACTTTGTGTCCCTGTACCACATTTTGTTAATTCTCACAACATTTCAAACTTTTTCATTATCGTTACATTTGTTTGTGATCAGTGATTACAACTCGTGGAAAGCTCAGATGATGGTTAGCATTTTTTAGCAATAAAATATTTTTGAATTAAGGTGTGTACATTGTTTTTGTAGGCAAAATGCTATTTAACACTTAACAGAACTGCGGTAGAGTATAAACATAATATTTATATGCACTGGGAAACCAAAAAATTCATTTGACTCACCTTACTGGGATATCCACTGTATCGTGGAGGTCTGGAACTGAAACTGCAGTATCTCCGAGATATGCCTATATAACTTCCTTGGCACAAGGAACCCCTCAAAATCAGCACCCTCCCCCTAAATTCCCTATTGCCATTACTCAAAGTGCATTCGCCCTGTGCTAGGAGTGAGCCTTTGGGTTTCTTTCTTTCCTTCATAGCGACATCTTATTCATTGCTAACTAAGTCCTATACAGTTTTCCTCTACAATGTCACTCAAGTCTGTCTTCTTATCCCCATTTTTATTGCCACTAGCTTAATTCAGATTCTCAATTATTCTTTGAATTAAACAATTCAGTGGAATACGAATAGGTGTCCCTCCCTCCATTGCTCTCTCCTGCAACCTATCATTCACACGAAGGCAGCCCTAATTACATCATTTCCTCTATTAAATCCTTTAGTAACTGCTCTTTTATCTACCTCCACACCTGTCATGCATGTAAGGCTATCCCTTCTCTAACTCTGGCACTCATTTACCAGAATTTTCTCCTTAACTTCCCTACACAGTGCAGTCCTCCATTTGAATGGATCAGCTCAGTGATCCCCAGACAAACCCAGACACTCCCGCTCTGCCTTTGCCAATGAGAGTCCTTCTTCCTAAATGCCTTTTAGCCTCCACCTGTTCATATCATACTCATCTTTCATGGCAACTCCAACAACAGTTTCATTCATCCCTTCATTCAGGAGATTAAGATATACTAATGAGTTCCAACTATGTGTTAGTCAGGCACAGGTAAGACAAAGTGCCTGCTATCAGGACGTTCTAGTGAGAAAGACACACAGTGAGGAAGGAGACCACTTGTGTGATCACGAGAAGGGAGGAAAGTAGTATGAAGTGAGATCGGAAGGTTGACAAGAACCAGACTGTGTGAGAAGTTTGAATTTTGGGTGCCTGGGTGGCTCAGTCGGTTAAGCATCTGCCTTCAACTCAGGTCATGGTCCCAAGGTCCTGGGATCGTGTCCCGCATCCGGCTTCCTGCTCAGCGGGGAGACTGCTTCTCCCTCTCTCTCTGCCTGCTGTTCTGCCTGCTTGTGCTCTCTCTCTTTCTGTCAAATAAATAAATAAAATCTAAAAAAAAAGAGAAGTTTGAATTTTGTTTCCCTAAGACCAATAGGAAATCACCAAAAGCTTTTTAATGAGGGTAAAGCACACTTTATTTTGAAAATGTCCCACTAGCTGATATTTAAGGAAAAATCCCGTGGAAGGAGAGTGAGTGTGGGAGAAGGGGAACTGGTGAGGATATTATGGCAAGAGTCCGGGTAGAGATGGTGGCAGCTTGACTAGGTGACAGCAGGTGAGAAAGGAGAAGTGTGAATGCATTTGAGATGTATTTTGGAAGAAGAAATGACAGGTTGGATGAAAGAATTATAATGAAGAAAGAAATTAAGCTTTTGTTCTGAGCCATTAGATGACAAACATTATTTTTTGAGATAGGAAAGACCAGGAAAGGAATAGGTGTGTAGGAGAAAATTAGGAGCTCGAGTTTTCACATGTTAAAACCATTTGTACATGAATGTTCATCATAGCATTTTTCATAGTAGCCAAATATTGGAAACAACCTAAATGTCTGTCAACTGATGAATGAATAAACAAGATGTGGTCTATCCCTACAATGGAATGTTATTTGGCCATAAAAGGAAATGAAATGCCCATTCATGCTGTAATATGGAGACTTGAAAACATGAGAAGAGAAAGAAGGCTACATATTATATGATTAAATTTAAGTGACGTGCCCAGAATAGGTAAATCATAGAGACAGAACTTAGATTAGTGGTTGTGAATGGGGAGTGGCTTTTAATGGTTATGAGATCTCTTTTTGGGATGACGGAAAGATGAAAATGTTCTGAAATTGGATAGTCATGAAATGGAAAGGTTGCACAACTCTGTGAATATAAAAATCACTGAGCTGCACACTTTAAAAGGGTGAATTTTATCATGTGAATTATATCTCAAAAGAGGTATTATTTAAGACAATTTTTTGAGTTACTGTTCTGGTCTAGGTTTTCCAGAAAACAGTTTCAGATAAAGGGATTATGTATCAATTCTTCCTCAGGGAACTGGGGTGAGGGGCAAGAGGAGGAAGCAGAGAAGAGTGGACAGCACCAATCAGGATGTCTTACTGAGTTGACCTCAGCTAAATACAACTCTGTTCTTGATTCTCTGGGACCATTTATGAAGAAGATTCCTAACTGTTCAGGACGGTCCATTTGCAGAACAGATGGAAAGCCTCTATCCCCTGGCTCCCATCTCTCCTGGTCAAAGAGAAGCCCTGACTCCCCTGCACTTTTGGGTTATACATGCATGGGTGCTACGTGGACTTGTCAGTATCCTTCCTAGATGTTAAAGGTGAAGTCCCTGGATGGGAGGTAGGAGATGCCTGGTGATGGAATGAGGCAAGCACCATTATTTTATATCAGCTTGATGTGGGGGTGGAACCTATACAAAGATGATTCCTGCAGGAGCAGAAAGTCTATAAGCGTCCCTGTCTGATAAAGATGCCCATTAAATATCCAAGTGACTATGTCAAATAGGCCTTCTCTTTCTTATTTCTTCCTCATAGATACTATTGTGTTGATTCATTTTCTCTTTTCTTTCAATTGAATATATACATTCAAAGAAGTAAAATGAAATTTGGTATTAGATCTCATTTCTTTTTTTCCCCAAATCAACTGGCATTGAGGGATTTTCTTTGTAAAACTAGTATTTATGACGACCTCCGCTCAATTAGATTACAAAGTGGCCAGTCAGATACAGAGGAAAGAAGAGAAAGAAAAAATTAAAAGTACCAAGTGATCTATGACCCCACGCAGATTGATGGTGAATGAATTGCACAGAAAGCTGTATATTTAAAATCGCCCAGTATCAGAACTACTTTAAATTATACTGTCTTATAAGCAAGATAAAATAGTAAACTATGCTATTTTAATTACATGATACCAAAATTATGTTAGTCTTAAAAAGCCCCTTTTTATTTCTGTATTCATCTTATTTTCTAAATTGTGGGAAATGTGTTTAAAAATATTAAAATATATTTTACAGGGGTGCCTGGATGGCACAGCGGTTAGGCATCTGCCTTCGGCTCAGGGCATGATCCCAGTGTTATGGGATCGAGCCCCACATCAGGCTCCTCTGCTATGAGCCTGCTTCTTCCTCTCCCACTCCCCCTGCTTGTGTTCCCTCTCTCGCTGGCTGTCTCTATCTCTGTCAAATAAATAAATAAAATCTTTAAAAAGAATATTAAAATATATTTTACAAATTTTTTGGTGTGTGTAAGGAATAGAAACTCTCTGTGGAAGTCATGAATGCTGTTCTGTGCATTGTGGATTTCCTGCTTCTGGCATATAGCATTGTACTTCGGGAACCATGAAGCCAGGTGAGGCCATGGAACTTTACAGAATGAGAAGAATGTGAAGACAACGCATGCCATTTGGTGGGGTCTTTGGGAACTGACACGTGATTTGCCACTTTCTCTTCCCTTATCGGCAGTATTTTAGATAACGAAGGCTCTGTGGGCTCACGTCTGTGAATGAGAATGATGTCTATCCAAGCCGCTCACCAACCGGATGTGGACTGTGGGCATGAAATAAGCCTCTGATCTTAACAAGCATTGATATTGGGGGCAGTTTGTTATAGCAGCAAAACTAGCCTTTCTTTATTGATGTGTTCTTCAAGAAAATAACAAAGTGATCTCAGGCACTTTATAAGCTGAAGCCCTTTCAAGTATTAATGACATATCAAAGGCACTTCAGCAAAGTAGTTAAGAGTATGGCTTTGGAGCTTGATTCTGCTTATTAGCCATGTGACAGTGAACAATTTATTCAAACTCTCTGGCCTCCGTGTTCTTATGAAATATCACAATACCCACATCATAAGATCCCTGTAAAAATTAAATGAATTGACATTTGCTAAGTGCTTAGAAAAGTGCATAGTAAGTCTTGTCACTATATACAATGATAAAACATATAAATAAGTAATACATGTAAAGTGTTCAGAACAGAAACTAGCACAGAGTAAGCCTTCCATGAATATTGATTACTACTAATATTTAAAATAAAGACAAATAACGATCAAATACTTGGCTGGCAATTTTTCTCTGGGGAAAACAAGCAAAAGGGGAGGGCGTGAGGAACAAATTCATGGTTCAGCTCTGGTGGGTTCTGCCTCTGGGAAGATGCCTGGATACGTCTCAGTTACTTCCCTTTCTATTCAGGTATGTCCTGAGAAAAGAAACAGAACACAGGGGAATGGAAAAGACAAACGAAGGATTTTTCTTTAATTATCTGTCCCAGAGCAAAAGGAAACAGGCCACTTGTGACTGGCACTGAACGAACACTCATGTCCTCGGGAGATAAGCAGCTCCGGGCGATTTCACAGAGCCAAGCAAAGACCAATTCCTTGAAATCTCATGAAAGGCTGATTCGGAATTTATCGGGATGATTTATTCAAGAGAATCACCTGAGATTCTCATTAAAAATATTGATTTCCAGAATCTCATGGTGGTAGAGGGAGAAGATTGCTCTGAAAATCCAAATTTCAAAGGAGTCCTTAGGACGTTTCTTCTGCCGGCTAGTTATTTGAAACCCCCCCGGCAAGTCCGGTTCTGCGGCTCAGACCGAGTAGCCGAAGTACCACCGCCACCAGGTGGCAGTAGATCCAAATTACAGGTTCCAATGGCATTAGATGGGAGCATCCTCAATTTTTCCAGCAACCACCCAACCGTCGCATTAAAATGAGAGCAGTCACATCACAGACATAGTTCAAATTTTCTAAATTAGCTGATGTAGAGTTTATATAATTTCGACCCTTGAAGACACAGCTTCTCATCATTTTCATTCATTCTTTTTGTTAAAAACTGAATTGGAAAATAGACCTTATCTTTTGAGTCTCTCCAACCATAAACTCTCACAGCTTGTAGAATAAAAGAAACCACATTTACTTATGGGAAATGACCTGTAAAAAGCTCTTCTTTTTTAAAGTTTTAATTTGAATTCCAGTTCGTTAATATACAGTGTAATGTTAGTTTCAGGTGTACGATATAGTGATTCAGCACTTCCACGCAACACAGTGCTCATCACAAGTGCCCTCCTTAATCCCCATCACCTATTTCTCCCAGCCCCCACCCACCTCCCCAGTTCGTTCTCTATAGTTAGGAGGCTGTTTCTTGGTCTGCCTCTCTCTCTTTTTTCTCCCCCCTTTTTCACTTGTTTTGTTTCTCAAATTCCACGTATGAGTGAGATCATATGGTATTTGTCTTTGATGACTTATTTTGCTTAGCATTATACCCTCTAGCTCCATCCATGTCGTTGCATGTAAAAAGTTCTTCTATCAAAGAAACTGAGAGAGGTGACATCTTAAGAGAGAGAGAGAGAGATGTCTGACTGAAATAATTAGTTTTGCCTGTTGGACTCCATGATTGTCCATTAAGGAGAGAATAAGCCAAAAGAGTTGCTATCAATGACATTTTCTTGTTCTACTTTCAGAGAATCCAGACCCTCATTCACCCATAGAACAAAGATTATTTCCTAAACATTTGAATTGGAATAGACTTAGCTTTCCCGAGCTCAAATTCTTTCTGGTTTACCTTCGTCATGAGAAATGTTCACACAGGGCAAAACGTGAGCAGAAATAAGTGTTGCATCCTTAAATATAACTGGCATTTCATAATGGATCACGGCATCCAAGCTTGTTTTACTAGGAGTCGGTAAGAAGCAAGCACGGTCCAACGTGACTTTGAAATTGCACCTCATTCCACTCACCCCCAGTGTGGCCACTCCACAAGTCAGCTTGGCGGTGTGCAAGATGATTTACAACAAAGATTGCATGTTCTCCATGGGGGAAAAATGCGTTAACAAGGGAGATGCTCATAAATGAAATACATGAAAATTACCGGGAGATGATCCACAGCCTTCCTATTATTTCGTGTCCCCGCAGCAACCTCTGTAAAAAAGACTTGTTCTCATGGATACACGTAGCAATGTTTTAAAAACTAAACACTAAAAAAGAAAACAAAATTATGGAGGTGAAATTCACACGAAATAAAACGAACCCGTCTTCAAGGGAATATTGCGGTGGCGTTCAGTGCATTACATTTACAGTGTTTTGCAATCACCAGCTCCAAGTTCCAAAAGAACTCGTAACAAAAGAACTTTTGAACTTTCTCGTAACAAAAGAAACTCACACCTATTGAACAGTTGGTATATACATGTTTTTGAATGGCACAGGGAGAGAATTTCAAGACTCCTAGAAGTGTCCACATTGTTGCCAAAGCTCTTTTAGTCTAGCTGTGTCTTGGGAGGAGTTTATCATCCGAGGATTCAGAGTCTCACATGATGCAACCAGAAGGGTAGGTAAACGATGGGGCACTGATGAAAAGAATTCAACTGCCAGCCAAGGACGGCCCTGGCTTTGAAGACACAGCACATTCCTTTGCAAATAGAACAGCCAACAAAAATGTGGGCCATGAGTCTGTGGGTTCCTTTATGCGCATTTTATTACCAAATAAGATACTTATTTATGCAAATTAATGGAAAGATGTTTAGGCAGCTGTGTCATGCCCCCCAGCTGGAGGTATAAAAAGCCTTCTGCAGGAGCAGACCTGCATTCACACTCGGGTAACTCGCTCTTCCCTATCCATCCTATTCCTCCGCAACTCCTGCCACCATGACTCGTTTCTTCTGCTGCGGAAGCTACTTCCCCGGCTACCCTTGCTACGGAACCAACTTCCACAGGTCCTTCAGAGCCACCCCCCTGAACTGCGTCGTGCCCCTGGGCTCTCCCCTGAACTATGGTTACGGCTGCAATGGCTACAGTTCCCTGGGCTACAGCTTTGGCGGTAGTAACCTGTACAACAGGGGCTGCTGCTACGGCGGCAGCTTTTTCAGGCCATGGGGCTCGAACTCTGGCTTCGGCTACAGCACTTACTGATGGACCCGCCGCTCCAGGCATCTGCAGAACTCTCCCTCGATTCTCGGTGTGCCAACCAGCCTGAAGAGCAGCGGCTGTCTTCCTGCCTCCAGCTGCACGTGGGAGATCCGTCTTCCGTCTTCTTGCTGACTTCTTACTGAGCTCCTGGTCTTTGCCGATGCTGAACAAGCCATCCGGGCATCTAATCTTGAACTGATCCCCACCTACAGCCAACGAGAGCAAGATGTGTTTCTCCGACGCACCTAAATTTTAGCCGTGAAGCAAGTAGTTCGCCTCTTCTAGTTGATCTGCTCCTGTGTTATTAAATTCTATGTTGACATCAATGTATTACAGTTGGGTGTGGGTAGAAAGGGGTTCTGCTGTCAGTCTCTTAATAAATCTATTTCATTCAGCACACATATTTTTGTTCCTGTTATTTATTTTACTCTGCTTTTATGCTTTTGAATTCATCAGCCAGTTTCAACCTATAATGGCTGACTTTAACCAAATCTTATTTTGAGTTCGGACTGTACACCGGGATAGGATGATGCTGAATGATTTTGTCCCTTAATGTTGAGATTTCAGTTTTTAAAAGGGCCTTAAAAGTGTCCTAAATTAAATTCAAAATACACTGCCATTGTCAGTGTTTCTCTATGCTGGTTATAAGCAGGAACATTTCTTAGCTGTTGAAGGCTCAAAACATTTCTTCCCTTCTTTCGTTAGTGACACAATCCCATTTTGATTCTTTCCCCTTTTCCCTGCTGTTTATGACACTCAGCCCCGGAGAAATTTGAACCCCACAGGCTGTTGGAAGGGTTTCAACTAAATGGATTTAGTTATGAATCTTTGTTTTCAGGAGTTTCTAAGATTCTGTCAATAAAGGGAAGCCAACAGCTAAAATCATATAATATTTTTTTTCCTTTTTGATAGATGAGTTTTATTTTTCCCATCCTCTTCACTTCTGATTATACATGTAGCTGTATTAAAAATGAAACCTTTATTCTTTCGAATGATAGTTGCCATCAAAAGCACTTGAAATGATATGTGGTCTGTACTTAGGAAATGCTTCTTGTCTTGTCTCCTGAAAAATCTCTGCTTTATTGAAGCAAAATACTTTGGATGAAAGCTTATTCATTCACATATCCAGTATTTATTGTACCCCTGCCTCTCTCAGAGAAGGTGCTCAATAATTGTTCATTGACTTGTTAAATCTCTGCTTTATGGGTTCAGAATATAGTATAAGCCAATATAAAGTTCCTTCACGTGTGCGTGAAATACTACTGGGCTCTGGCCCTGTGCTAAGAATTTTGGGACTATAAAAACCTCCTGAGACAGAGACTGGCCTGGGAAGCTGGCTGGTTTCAAGAGATGTTCACTCAATAGACACTCACCAAGTAGACACAACGCCAAAGATTGTCCTAAGATTTGGGGGACAGAGAGGCAAATAAAACATAATCCTTGCCGTGAAGACTTAAATATACTTTATTCAATATATAAAGAGCACTTAATAGTCTCTTATTTTATACCAATTAATGTGCTATAAATGATAATCCAAAGATAAATAGATATTCTTTACTAATTTCCTTCCAAGGACTTAAAATAGGAGATAGTCTATGATAAGGGCCATATATATATATATATGGCACTTATATATGGCTATATATATATGGTGCTTAGCCTAAGATCAAGGAAAGTATAACTATTAAAATGAGAAAACTAATATTGATGTATTATTACCTAATTACAGTGCATACTCCGATTTTTTCAATTGCTCCAATAATGTCCTTTGGAGTTATTATTTGCCCTTGTCCGTATAAGCATAGCATAAACAGTGTGGTAAGCTTGCATAGAAGGGAAGTTTGGGTATATAAACATGACCATGAGAGAGGTGAGTTAAGAGTTACATATAGAGACAGATATGGGTGTGCAAAAGGGAAAAAGAATGGGGCTATCTGGAGATGAAGTGGGCTTTCACTGGCAAACCTCCAGCACATAGGTAGACTGACCTACGGTGGGACAATTCCAGGGGCATCAAGTACTAAATGGATGATTTGGGATCTCTACGAACCATAAGATTCTACATTCTATCATTATGGCTAACATTTACCTAAAGCGTAATTGTTCTAAAACCATAATTATTTTTGTGTTTTGGCAGTTAGACTTTTTTTTTTTTATTTTGACATAATTTCAGATTCACAGAAAAGTTGCCATGATAGTACAAGGAAGTTCTGCATGCCTGGATTTATTAAATGTTTGCATCTTGCCCCACTTACTTTATCACTACATGTAATATAATACACATACAGTACTGTATGTGTGCAATATATATAATATTTACAGAGTGGCAAATCCACTTCAGAATATATTTTGGGTACCATTCCCTTTTTCTTTAAAACAAAAGCAGAATAGAGGCTCCTGGGTGGCTCCGTCGTTAAGCGTCTGCCTTCGGCTCAGGGCGTGATCCCGGTGTTCAGGAATCGAGCCCCACATCAGGCTCCTCTGCTGGGAGCCTGCTTCTTCCTCTCCCACTCCCCCTGCTTGTCTCTCTCTCACTGGATCTCTCTCTCACTGGCTGTCTCTGTGTCAAATAAATAAGTAAAATCTTTAAAAAAAAAATGAACAAAAGCAGAATTATCATGAAAATTAGAAAATTTAATATTAATACTGTTATCTAACCGGTAGTACATACTCAAATGTAGTTAATTGTCACAATTTGTCTCTAGTGGTTATTTTTTCCCTTGTCCCTGCAGGATCTGAGCCAGTATCATGCATGTCTCCCTTGTTCTTTACTCTGCATCAGTTCCTCAGTCTTTCTCTTTCTTGACCTCAACCAGTTTGAAGGATGCTGGTTGATTATTTTATAGAATGTCCCTTGATTTCCGTTTGTCTGACTTTCCTCGTGATTAGGTTTGTGTTAAACATTTTTGGTAGAAATGCCATAGAAGTGAGGCTGTGCTCTTCTTGGTGCAATCTATCAGGAGTCCCATGATGGTTGTTTATGCAAATTTGATTGGTATGAATTCTGATCACTTGGTGAAAGAACATCCTTCATGCTTCTTCCCTTCCTTTGTCATTAGTAATTCATGTGTTGATACTCTGACACTATGTAAGTGGCTTATTGTTTTTCAAGTTTTGACCCACTAATTTTAGGATCCATTTGTGAATTTCTGATTTTATAAGTCCTTCTACTATTTATTAGTTGGTATTCTACCATAAGAAAGAACTTTCTTTTCCTCATTTAGTTTTTTGTGTGCTTATTTATTTGTATCAATATTTATATCAACAGAAGCTTGTGGATTCTTAATTTACTCAATATGTTATAATCTGTTAATGTGATTCTTAATTTTGATGCTCAGATTGC
Source organism: Ailuropoda melanoleuca (assembly GCF_002007445.2). NCBI lineage: Eukaryota > Metazoa > Chordata > Mammalia > Carnivora > Ursidae > Ailuropoda > Ailuropoda melanoleuca. The sequence continues at coordinate 13,210,979 of NC_048218.1, forward strand.
CCCAGATTTGGACAGTGGGAAAACCTTCACACAGGCTCCTAAGTTCTTTGGAAATGGCCCCATCACTATTTGATCAATTCTTTACTTTCTGGCTCAACAACAGAATGTTGCAGACTCATCCTGAACTTCTCTGCTCCAGTCGTGGAATCAGTGATTTCTCCAGGTCTCTAGATCCCTTAAGTGAAGATTGCAATTTAGAAACCATTGTTGCTATTTACGCTCACTTATACCTTATCATGTGCTCTAACGATCATTGCTATGACTGTCAATCATCCTTTCAGATTTAATAATGATACACTAAGAAGCTGTGCTGGAGCTCTGTGAATGGGGGGAAAGTTCACAAATGATGCATTTAAGGTAAAAGGGGGACTGGCTGGCCTTTAGGCTGGCAGGGGAGGGGTCCCCAAATGCCAGAGTGTAAAGGTCATTTGTTCTAAAGTTCAAGTGACCATACTGGTTGCCTACTGGTTGAACACTTCTGTTCTTCAGCTAGATTTTCATTTAAGCCCGCATCTCTGTTTTAGCCCCCATCCCTATGTTTTCCTGTGTTTTGCAAGTCCTGATTCTGTCTGGGGATTTAAAGGGGAAGATCAGCTTGCTCTTTGTTTATAGCCCCCTTTCATGGTCTCTGCTGTGGTTTCCTATTTCTTTCTGTTTTCTTTCCATCTCCTTCCCATCATCCAGAAATTTAGTAAATCCCTCCTCAATCCGTATTGTTCCTACGATTCTGCCATTGTTGGCTTCCACCCTTTATTATAATTGAATGGGTTCTGGGGAATAGAAGGGGNTTTTTTTTTTTTTTTTTTTTTTTAAGATTTATTTATTTTAGAGGAGTGGGTGGGGCAGAGGGAGAGGGAGAGAAAAATGCAAGCAGACTCCATGCTGGATGTGGAGCCCCACATGGGGCTTGATCTCATGACCCCGACATCAGACCTGAGCCTAAATTAAGAGTAGGATGTTTAACTGACCTTGCCACTCAGGTGGCTGTGTCTGCCATCTTGAAGCTAAAATGTGTAAATACCTTAAAAAGCACAAGAAGGGATTAAGTTCATCAATTTGTCTCCTTTCCTCTTGCAGTAATGATGTGACAGGCACAAGAATAGATAATTTCACTATTTATTTGCATGACAGTTTTTTTTGAGGTAGGTTTCATTACCTACCCATGCTACTGAAGAGAAAACTGATTTTAAAAAGTTAATAATTTGTTTGAGCTGTCTCATCCATTTGTAAAGAAAAAATGCCAAGATAGAGCCAAGGAATGTCTGACTCCAAATCCATCCCTCCACTCTAAAATGAGTTATACAGCACTCTTAGAGTTATAAAACTCTTTCCCAGAACCATTCCTGCTTAATGTCACTTCTTATGCCATTGATAATTATGCTTTATATTTACATAGTGATTTACTCTTCACAAAATACTTCCATAGGATCTTATTTAATTCTTTTTTTATTGGGATAGAATTGACAACATTATATTAGTGTCAGCTGTACACCATAATGATTTGATATTTATATATATTATAAACACCACAGTGTCTAGTTAACATCCATCACCATACAGTTATAAATATTTTTTCTTGTGATGAGAATTGTGATGAGTTGCTCTCTGAGCAACTTTCAAAAATACGATAGCGTATTAACTATAGTTACTGTGCTGTACATTATATCCCCAGAATTTACGTGCAACTGAGAGTTTTACCTTTTGGCCACCTTCATTCATTTTGCGCCCCCTCCACCCCTGGCTCTGGCAACCACCAATGTGTTCTCTGTGTCCATGAGCTCAGTTTTTGCTTTTTCCATCTTTAAGATTCCACATATAAGTGACATTATATGGTATTTGTCTTTCTCTGACTTATTTCACTTATTTCATTCAGCATAATGTACCATCCATGTTGTTGCAAATGATAAGATTTCCTTTTTTTTACATGAATAAAATTCATTGTATACCATATATCTATCCATCCTATCTATCATCTATCATCTATCTATCTATCATCTATCACATTTTCTTTATTCATTTATCCATCAATGGACACTTAGATTACTTCCATGTCTTGGTTATTACAAAAAATGTTAAGGTAAACATGGGGGTGGAGCTAGCTTTCTGAATTAGTGTTCTCATTTTCTTTGGATATATACTGAGATGTGGGATTACTGGATCATATGGCCATTCCATTTTTAAGGTTTTTGAGGACCCTCGAATGGCAGCACCAACTTACATTCCCACCAACAGTACAGATAGGTTCCCTTTTCTCCACATCCTTACCAACACTGAATTCTATTTAATTCTGACAATTATCTTGGGATATTAGGTATCATGAAGAAATTGGTGAAAATTAAGCAATTTTCCTGTAGGCAAAGAATCACCAAGTGAAAAAGCTGAGACTTGAACCATCTCTCAAGCTGGGATTTCTGGATTCCTTCTGAGTCCATCCTTCTATCATTGATAAGAGAGGCAGAACGTTAACTCTGTATTTGCTGATTTGACCCTAACTGAGATTATCAAGATCCTCCATTATTTTACAAGCTTACCAAATAAATTTTAGTGAGTATTAGGCTCCATTCTCTACCCTGATATCAAGTCCTTAGATCTTTCCTCCTCATTATGCCTAAGAAATGTTGTTAGAGCTTTATTCCTGATTTTTCTGCCCTAATTCACACCTATGTCATTTCGTGCCTGGATTACTACACCAGCTGCCTATCCAGTCTGCCAGCCAGTCCCCAACCCCGCCTCCGTACAGCAAGTATAATCATCTCTCAGAATGTGAATCTAATAATATGGCTTTCTTTCACAAACTTGGGTTATTTTTTGGTTACTTAACAGATTTTAGGATAAATATCAACTAGTGGATCAAAAGACTACCGATTCCTCTAGCCCCATTTCCTATTTGTCCCTACCATGCTTTCCTCTCTCCCACAATTGGACCTGCCATAGTTCTTTGCTCCCTCCTGTCCCCTTCTTCATCTAACTCCTACAGGTTCTTTGAAAGGTCTTCCTCTACCCCAGGCAACTTCTCTTGTTCCAGTTTGAAAGCTCCACCTCTATTTACTTTTATATCAAACTGTTCAGCCTGCACTGCCAAAGCCCACCAACCAAGACCAGCGGCAACACACCTGCAGTCGAAGTTGGGTTTATCAACTTGTTGCAAGAGCAGAAATTCTGCAACATGAGAAACTGCAGGATTTCTCAATAAGGGGTATTTAAGAGGGTTTTGTTCTAAGATTTGGGCTTGAATGAGGTAATTCTGGAAAGGACTAAAGGAAGCACTGGTCTTTTCTGAATTGGATACTACCTGTCACAAATTGCCACGAACTTTGTGGCTTAAAACAACACAAATGTATGCTCTCAAGTTTTGGATGTCAGAAGTTCAAAACAGGTTTTACTGGGCTCAAACCAAGCTGTAGGTAGGACTGCGTTCGTTCAATTTGCTAGCCTTTTCCAGATTCTAAAGGCTTGCCCCCAATCCTTTGGTTTGTGTTCCCTTTCTTCATCTTCAAAGACAGTCGCATAATGACTTCAGATTTCTCTCCCTCATTTTGACTCTGACCTTCCTACCTTCCTCCTTCACTTTTGATCACACTGGGCCCATCCGGGGAATCCAGGATAATCTCCCTACCTTAAAGCCAGTGGATTAGCAACCTTGACTCCCCTTTGCCACATAGTATAATAGATTCACAGGTTCCAGAATTGGAATAGCAAGTCTTTGGGGGACCACTATTCTGCCTCCCACAGGCACTGTCAGGAAGCAGGCCTAATTCTATAATTGGGCGTTTTAAAAATTTTAACCTAGGAGGTGGAATAAGGCTAAAGGTCTTATTGGTCAAGAGGCAACAGTCACTGACGATGATGCCTAGTCACGTTGGGATTGAATAGTGCTCCCGTTGCCATCTGTTTCTGGACATGATTACAGAGTGGCCTTGTTTTTCTCTTAGTCCATCTTTGTCACAGACTGACCTTGTCTGATTTGATGTTCCGAAGATTGTGTATGAACGTAGGGGATGCTCTGGTTTATTATTAATGAGGTGAGGGCTGCTGATTATCTTTGTTACAATCATTGATTCCCTCACTACAATGTGTATGCTGTAAGTTCCTTAAGGACAAGTGCTGTGCTTAATTCCTGTTTTATCATCACCGCTGTCTTCCACACACTTGATAAATATTTGCTGGATTAATATAATGATCTTAAACCCTAGAGAAAAAGCTTAATCCTTTGCTTCTTGAAATATGGTCAGAGGACAAGCAACATTGGCATCACCTGGGAGCTTATTCAAAAGGCAGAATCTGGGGCATCTTTTGTACTCTGTGCTTTGACAACATTTCGGGTGACTCATGCACCCATAAAGTGTAAGCACTGGCCCAGTCCTGTTGATTCTTATCCCGAAGGAAGTAGAGAGGGACATACATCTCACTCTTGATTTTTAAAGTATTGATGAAACAGTATTAACATTTTTAGCAAAAACGTAAAGTTTTTAAAAGTATGATTTTTCCTTTGCTTTTGTTCTATTTTTACTGCTATTTACAGAAAAACTAGTTTGTTTTTCATTTCCATTGTGGATAGAGGAAAAACACTTAAAATTGAATTTCCAGGACTTTCTACTAGATAAATGGAAATATTTCTTGCTTCTAAGGCCTGCCAGGCAGACCTCCGAGGATATTCTGTAAGACTCCTGAATGTGTCAAGAATCGTTGTCTCTAAAAATACCCTGTTATTTCTCAGACACCAGTTCCTTTGAGATGACTTGCCTCTGAGACTCCTGACATTATCTTTGATAACAGTGTTCACGGTAGATTGTCCTGTTCTTTCTTCCTCCCTTTCCAGTCATCCTCCCCTCTTAGTAATGTCTTTACAAGTGTGCCTCATTATCTCCATTTTGAAGCTTCTGCGTCCAACACGCTCCGTGGCAACTGCAGAATTTTCAAGCCTTCCCTAATGAGCAGCCTTAAATTTTAAGATAAAGAAATTTTGGGGATGGAGGTCCTCACTTTTAAATTTAAATTTATTTATTTGTAGACTTATTTTTTGGTCAGCAAAGACTTTGAAGACGTGATGCTTCCAGTAGCTCAAGCTTGCTATCATTTATTGTGTGGCAAATACAAAACATGATTTTTAAGGTCATCAGAAGGACATAACCTTAGGCCTTCTGAAGGGCAACCAGTGAGTAAATAGGTTGAAGTGTCATGCTTCCAATCGTCAGTGAGGCTGCTTCACCCGGAAGTAGCACGACAGATCATAATCTCTTATCTTCAATCCTTTGGACCAAGTCAGTTTACAGGTTGGTGCTATGCTCTCAATTTGCACACATTCCCAGTTTCTGGCTCTAGCTCTCCCTTTGTGTCCAAAAAGTGGACCTCAGCTCCTTGTTTTGCATCACTAAGAATAGAGAGTAGATGCTAAGAATGACCTTCGTCTCCCACCAGTGACTAAAAGCTGGCAGCAAAACAGACCTTCCTTGGAATGACTTTTCATGTTGGTTGTTAAACACCTGTGAGGTGTTTCTGACAAGAGTCATTGAGCTTATTATGCATCCAGACCTTACTGTGGTGTCACATTATTTCTTAAGGACACGTCGTGGGCTCTACATCAAATAGCGAGCTTCCGTAATTAGGTGCTTGCTCTGGTAATTAACCAAGTGGCCTCACGAATGTGGCGTAGCCCCACAAGTGCTGAGAGAGCAAGGCATTGAAATTGTGCCTCAAGTTAGCCCTAAGACTCGGTCAGCAAGGTCTGGCCCTGCCATGTGACACTTTGGGGGTATGTCGTCCAACAATCATATGTGACTGCAAGCAATCTTGACTTCAGTCCAGTGCTTCTTGACCTTGGCTCTATTGACATTTTGGGCTGGATAGTTTTTTGCTGTGAGAGTTCAGGGGGTGGTGCTGCCCTGTACATTGTCGGTTCTCTGGCAGCATCCTAGGCTCCTACCCATTAGAGGCTAAGCAGCATCCCCCCCCCACCCCCGTCATGACAAAGGGAAATGACTGCAGACATTGCCAAATGTTTCCTGGGAAGCAAAGTTTCCCATGATAATAAGTCACATTAGCTCTGGTTTAATTAAACTGGGCTAAGAAGGTATCTCCTTTTTATCCTTCACCATCTCACGTTCATCTCATTTTGAATTTTGTGTTTTGTGAAAGAAGACACCTTTTCAGATAGCTTACCATTGAACCCCACAAATTACTCAAGGTGTGACCACTGCCTTTACTGGAATCAGTAGGGCTGATTTATAGGAATGCCGATTACTTGGCCACACCCCCACCGACCCAGTGAATAAGAATCTAAAGGCATGAGCTTGGAAATGTGCATTTAAAATTAGTATTCAGGAAGATTCTTGCACAGACTAAACTTGAAAACTATTGTGGTGGAAACTTTTGCTGAGATTTCAACAATTCTCTTCTGTGATTCCATTACTGCATTTTGTTTTTTAAAGGGATGGCAGCTGGGAGCCCATTACTTTGTCTTAGCAGGGGTGTGAAATGCTGTGAGTAAAAGTGCCGTATATAGTTGCATGCGTAATTCACCAAATTCCAATGAGAGAGGGTTGCACTGTAATCTTGGGTCATCTGTGATTTTGATGTGAAAATCATACCATGGTTGAGATGGTGAGTCCCAGGATGTCAACTTACCTCATTTTACAGTCAAACGACTTGGGGCCCAGAGAAGTAATTTGCCTAAATTCTCCCAGCAAGCGTGTGGCCAAGTTAGGTTTAGAATATTCATTCATTCATTCATTCATTCATTCACTCAGTTGATATTACTGAAAACTGACACTATGCCAATAGTGAGCGAGGCATGAGGATCAAGGCTGATGAAAGACCTCATTTTTGCTGATCAGTTAGCAGGTTGGTGAAGCAGTTATCAGTCACACAGGTAAATTTAAAGGACAGCTGTGAAAAGCACTGCAGATGTGGGGGAGATGGTGGTCTGCCATGACGCTGTACGTAGATTTAGCTAACACAGGGGAGGGCAGAAAGGCCTTCTGAAGGAAGTGGTTGAGCTGGTATCTAGAGGCTGGTGGGAGAGAAGAGGGAAAAGAATTCCATCAGAATCTATAGCAAGTGCCAAGGCTTGAGAGTGAGAAGGAACACGGTACCTTCAAAGCGCTGAACGACAGTGAAGTTTAGGCACTGAGTTGGGGGCTTTTAGGTCAGTTTATTTTTTATTTTATTTTATTAAGATTTTATTTATTTATTTGAGAGAGACAGAGAGAGCGCAAGTAGAGGGAATGGCGGAGACATAAGCAGACTCTCCACTGAGCAGGGAGCCCTATGCAGGGCTCGATCCTGAGATCCTGAAAACATGACCTGAGCTGAAGTCAGACACTTAACTGACTGAGCCACCCAGGCGCCCCTGCTTTTAGGTCAGTTTAAAGATAAATTTAAAAAATTGTCCTAAAAGCAATGGGAAGCTATTGGAATATTTTAAATGTGTGTGTTTGCGTGTGTGTTTGTGAGCATGTGTGTGTATGTGTCTGTCACAACCGGATCTGCCTTTTGTGAACACTTTGGTTGTTGGAAGTGGACTGTAAGGAGGGAAGCTGTCACCTGCCTAGTTCTGCGGCCACTGCAGCAGTGCAGGTACAGAAATAATAGCTTGCCCTGGGTAATGTGGCAGGCTGAGAAATGGGCCTCCCAATTGTTTACTCTATTACCTTACCATACAGGAGGCTCACTACCTCACTGTGAGTGAGGCAGAGATGAGTAAGTTAAGGATCTAGTTTTGGGGAGATTATCCTAGATTATCCAGGGGGCTCGATGTGGTCCTTAGACAAGGGAGGCAGCAGCATCACAGTCTGTAGCATGGGAGAAGCAAGACATTGCAGGGAGGCAGGGGAGGAGCCATGGGCCAAAGAATGCAGGTGGCCTCTATAGAAGCTAAAAAAAGCTAGAAAACAAATTCTCCCCTCAGAACCTGTAGAAGGAACCGGCCATGCCTACATGTTGATTTCAGACTTCTGGCCATGGGAGTTTTAAGATAATAAATTTGTGTTTTTTTAATTTTTAATTTTAATTTTTTAAAAAAGATTTTATTTATTTATTTGAGGGACAGAGAGAGAGAGAGAGAGAGAGAGAGTGAGCATGAGTAGGGGAGGGGCAAAGGGAGAAGGAGAGGGACAAGCAGACTTCCCACTGGGTGGGGAGCCTGATGTAGAGCTGGAGTCCAGGACCCTGACTCAGGTCACGACCTGAGCCCCAGTCAGACACTTAACTGTTTGAGGGCCCAGGTGCTCCAAATTTGTGTTGTTTTAAGTGACCAAGTTTGTGGTAATTTGTAGCATTAGGAAATAAGAAGAAATAAACAGATGTCATGAAATGGAGATTGATGGAAATTAATGGATTCAAGAGACTTTTAGAAGGTGAAATTGACAACACTTTGCAATAGATTGGATTTGCAAATGAGGGGGTGTCAAGGGTGACTCCTAAGTATTGATTCTTATTATTCAGATAGCATCATCTCACAGCATGAGTGTAGATCTCATTTTCATATTGAAAACCAGATACAGTTTCTGACTATGAGGACCTAGACAACAATAATGAAATTTTGTATGCAAGTTAGTAAATTAAATGAAGGGAAGTCATATTTGGAGGGTCATGGTATTTGATTGTCAGATAGTAGTTACTGAAAAGCAATGGTTAGGAGGATTAAAATCAAGGGTCTGAGCGAGCATCTTCTCTGGGATAACTTTACATTATAGAAGCATGACAGTTCTCTTTATATGCTTCCTGTAACAGTAATTAGATGTTGTCTCTACAGGCTATTTTATTATCTCTAATTGTCCCAAGTGCCTTGCAGAGCTGCCTAATTGGAGGACATCAGTACTGAATTACAGGTTGTGCCCGAGGTGCTGCCAGTCTCAGCCTCTGGCTGATCTGGGCGGGATCTGGGGCAGCAGAGTTTGGGGCATGGCTGTATCCTCTCAGTGAGTCTCACCTGATTATTCCACTATATCCTAAAGATGTGTAATGTACTGTGTGTGCTCTATGGGAAAAGGATTGGGAAGCACTGCCCTTTGGTCTTCTTTCCTTGATGTCTTCCATGGATGTCTTACATCAGAATCCCTGGCGGGGATATTGAGTGATAATCCTGGAAGATGATCGTTAGCCCACAATTGTTAAATCTACCTCTCTAACAATTTTTTTTTTAAAGATTTTATTTATTTATTCGACAGAGATAGAGACAGCCAGCGAGAGAGGGAACACAAGCAGGGGGAGTGGGAGAGGAAGAAGCAGGCTCATAGCAGAGGAGCCTGATGTGGGGCTCGATCCCATAACGCCGGGATCACGCCCTGAGCCGAAGGCAGACGCTTAACCGCTGTGCCACCCAGGCGCCCCCTCTCTAACAATTCTTAAATTCATCCCCTTTTTCATACTTCCACCTGAGTTTAGGCTCCCATCCTCTCTTGCCTAACTTAGTGTGATGGTTTTCATGCAACTCTATTGATTACCAACCCAGTGACCGTTCCTTTGCCCCTTGCTAGGTTGGCAGAGATCGCTTTTCACTATACCAGCAGAAAATGCCTGGTACATGCTTTTCCAGCCTCCTCTGTATTCAGTTCTAGATTACGGGAGCCAGAGGGAATCCACTGCAAGGCAAATGTGAAATGAATTCTTTGGAGATAGTAAATACAAAGGAGCTGTGGAAGAAGAGGTTATCTTTTTTGCTTCCTGGTTTTGGATGTGATTCATAAGAACGTGAAGCCCGCACCTGCTGGAGTGATCCTACAGCCAACGGGAGAGCACTGAGAGGGTCCCAGGGAGCCAGCTCTGCACAGCCCTGGAATGGCCTCTGTTCTTCTTTCTTAGTAGTCGTGAAAAATAAGCTCTTTTTATTTAAGCAGACTTCAGCTCGGGTTTTTGTTACTTGCAGCCAAAAGCTTTCCTAGCAAATGCAATTTTAAACTCCATTTTCACACGTACCTCTAGGATTTCCCCATTCCAATGCATCCTCCACACTGACAGAATAGTCATCTTTCTGAAATGCAAAGCTGATTATACCACCCACCCCTAGCTGAGTGCATGAGTGGTTCTCTTTACCTCCATACTCGTACAGTTTCACATGCCCCCGACTACCTTTTCAGCCCCAGCTTCCATTGATTCTCCTGTCACTATGGCTATGGCCCCTTTGTATTTTCTGTGACTCCTGGAAGACACTGTAGTATTTCACACCTTTGAGATGTTGCTTTAAAACACTTCTTTCTGGACTATCCCCTAAATCCACTATTCCCCTAACCAATACTCACCCGTTTTCAAGACCCAGCTCAAATATTTATTCCTTCCATATTGAAGCTTTCCATGGCCACTACCCCCTAGTTCAAGGAGACTTGTTCACTCTCTCCATCATTCCTGAAGTCTACAGAAGGCAGTATGGACTTCCAGGGTAGAATGTATAATGTTGTTTACACATTTATTTATCTTTTTCCTTTTAATGACCATTTCTCATACACCTTCAGATCCCTAGAACCTAACAACATACTTGGAATACAGCAGATGTCTAATAAATGTCTGTAAGAATAAATGTTTGAAAAGATAAATGGAAAGATCATTTTTGTATTACAAAGTAACCACTGACGTATATTTTAAAACTCATTTAAAACATTCCCTTGTAATTTCTCTCTCATTACTAATGAAATACAATATTTTGATGCTGGAAACTTTATCTGTGAAGCTTACAAGACAAAAACTATCTTACTGTGCATGCTGAAATTGACTTTATTTCTAAGATCTGTACACAGTATGTTTCCTGCTCGTTTGTAGAAAATCAAAGATCAAGACTTTCTCCTATCTTTGTTCATGTCAGACCTTATTTAAAACCAATGAAATATGAAAGGAGAAATCAAGTTATTTATTAAATAATATCTTAAGATTGTTATTAAAGAAGAAATGGGTCATGAACTTTATACAGACCAACAAGTATCAAGTAATGATTAGTCTAATCCTGAGTCATTTTTTATGTGACAATATATTTTTCTTTTTATCAAACCTCCATGTCACATGACCCTGTTTTTCATTTTATTTTTTTGAGAAACTCACAAAAGCGAGACATTTTTACTGCAATTGGTTTAGACAGCTATTGCTTTCAACCGGGGGTTCCCTGCATGACACTACCCCTCATGTTGGGAGGCTCTGGAGGGCCCGGCTCCCCAAGGTCCTAAGTTTTTATAAAGATGGAATATTTTAATTTTTATTCACCATTACTACTCAGATACAGAGTTGGGTGTTGTGCCATGGAGGGGATAGCTAACATCTTGCCAGATTGGGTAGGCAGGTGAGAGAGGAACTTGTTTCAACAGAGCTTCATAATTGAACTTTGGCAAATCATGTTTCTGTCCCATTGTATAATGCTATTTTTTGTTTCATTTTTCTTTTTCCCTAAGGTTATCATTTTTTTTTGGCTTTCTTTATGGAGCAGAGCAAAATGATGAGAGTAGAAACAGTGTAAATCATTCTGTGATTTTCAGGAAAGGACCTACTCTTGAGTACCTTTATATTTTGGGAGCAAGGCTAATTTTAATTCCCTGACCTTATTTAGCTGTAAGTCACATGAAGTGTTTGAATTTTAAGTGCTGAGTTATCCTAGGTGGTCATGGCGCTTTGTTCTTGAAGAAAGATGGTAGCGCGGCACCGCGTATTTTCGAAAACGCCTCTCCTGTAATTAATCAATTAGTGGTTAGAATTCTGGCATAGTTTTGTATTTTTCCTTGCCTTTGGATTCAACCTGTGACTTCTGTGTACTCCCAGAAATTTAGGTATGAGTTGCTGGAGACATGGAAGAAAGCTACCTCTGGGATCTACAGTAAAATTCTGGGGTCCAGTAATAACACATACTCTTTCCATGGCCTTCTAAGAATGATTTGTTATAGCTCTGTGCCTTTCTGTTTCTGTGCTGTGTGTCCTCTTCTGCTGTATATTCTGTAAGTTTTCTACCAAGTGCCGTTCTGGGCAATCTCAATGCAAATATCTGGAATAGTTTATTAGGTCTTGCATGACCCAAAGTAGTTTTGATCAATCTTGTCCCTTCTTTCATGTCTTTTTTTTAGAGAACTAAATTTCTATTTAGAGAGGGATGACTTTCCTTCCCACTCCTGGGGTGTGAGGAGTGAAATGTTGATTTAATATGCCACCTGGCCCTTCACAAATTGTCACATTTGTCAGATAACATTTCAAGATAAAATTTGCCATTCATTTTTCTGTTTTTCACTTTGTTACTATTTTCAATATTTATTTTAAAAAGGTTACCAGATCAACAAATCATTTATTTAACCATTCATTTCAGGGGGTGCCTGGGTGGCACTGCTGGTTAAGTAACCAGCTCTCGGTTTTGGCTCCGGTCATGATCTCAGGGTGCTGAGATGAAGCCCCACACCGATTTCCACACTGGGCTCTGTGTCCCTGCTCAGCATGAACTGTACTTCAGGGTTCTCTCTCTCCCTCTGTCCCTCCCCCAGGTCACTTGTGTGCTCACTCTCTCTGTCTCTCTAAAATAAATAAGTCTTTTAAAAAATTTAATCCACAAACTCCATTTTTAAAAAATAATTATAAGATTATTAGTTCAGGAAGTGGTCTCAAATTATGATGTTAGATATAGTTCAGATGGGGATTGTAATTAAGATTAAATTTTTAACCAGTTTTTAAAATAGGGGACCTATAGATAGAGAAAAAAATAAAAAGGAGACTTTCCTATGAGCCCTATGGCATTTGTCTTGCACACTACCAAAAAGAGAATTCTTTAACCAAATGAATATGAAGAAATACTTGGAGTTGAAGTTGGACTCACTATGTATTTATCACTTCATTTATTAATTTATTCCAACCCATGTGTCGTGGAAATTCAGGGAACAAGGGGACTAAATAAGAGTTAATAACCTCAGAACATTTCTTGGTTTTATAAAGCCTACTTACAGAGAATTCTATCTAGGGTCTATAGGACCCAGTGCTTTGAAGTCACTGCAATACCTTTTTAGTGAAGGACACACTTTGTTTGAAGGGATTCTATCCTTGTATTCTATGACGTGACAGCTTTCTTAAGCAGCTGTAAAGACATCTAACACAAGAGCCAATCAAATTAACGAGCTTTTTGTGGTGTCAAGAATGAAAATTGGTGCCAAGAATGAAAATGAGGCCCTTGTGTTTTTAACCACGCCCCACAGCCAGGGTATATAAAGAAGGTTCTGAGACCAGGGAATCATCACACAGAGGAGACACATTCCCCTGCTACCTGAGCCCTCCACTCCTGATACCATGCACTGCAACACCTTCTCCGGCGCCATCTTCCCAGGCTGCTACTGGGGCAGCTACGGCTACCCCCTGGGGTACAGCGTGGGCTGTGGCTACGGCAGCACCTACTCCCCAGTGGGCTACGGTTTCGGTTATGGCTACAACGGCTGTGGGGCCTTCGGCTACAGAAGATACTGGCCATTTGATCTCTACTGATTTGCTGAAATTGCTGAGGCGTAGAATCTTCTCTCCCAAGGCTGAAAGGCACCCTTCCACGTCCTCCTTCACGTCCTTCTTTAGACTTCCTTTGCTCCTTGACCTCCCAGTCGCTGCTTCTCAGACCTAGCACCAGAATCCGGAGGGAAGGAAATGAAAAATCAGATGATGCCTCCAGCCGTCTTCCCTGGATGATGTTCTTTGAGACATTTTCAGAAACTTGACGCCCAAACATGTTTTTCTTTTGAATCTCTCACCATGCTCACAACTCTTGATCAAGTTGTGGATGTGTGTGTTGAATTCCCAATAAACTTGTCTCAATCAGCATAATATTCTCACCTGAGCAGAGTTTCCTTTCTTGGTGTGTGCATATTTTCTGTGACATTGAGTGGGGAGGGAAGTGGATTTATTTTTCTCCTGTGGGCTTTAGAAGCAATAAGAAAGCAAATAATCCTTGATCTGGTGTGATAAACAGACAAGAGGGGGCTACTTGTAAGGGGGAAAAAGTCTGTCTTCACCTTTTGCCTCTGGCATCTGCCTCCAACCCTTGGGCCAATGCGGCACCATTCAGTGCTTGGTGTTTCTCATCTCACTGCTCCTTCCCCTCCTCAAGGAAACCCAAGATTATCAGGGGGTTTTTCCAGTTATTTCCATATTAGTGCAAATGAAACCCACTGTGTTCCCTCTCCCAGGGATGGAAGACTGTAGACTAAAACACCGTGTTCCCTACTAAAAGATTCTGAGGCCTCAAGTAATAGAATAGCCATAGACGTATTTTCGGAGCCTGAGAGTCTTTTAGGGGAAGGGATTATTCCCTTATACCAAAACACCTACGGTATTTATTTTACAGCTTAGAAATTCCAGGTTGGAAACAAGGATGGAAAGCTTCTTAATCTTTGTACAATCGATACCAGGTCATGAGTTTTACTCTTTAAAGATATGAGTAACTTTTCATAAATATGGGGCAAAAGTAACTATAAAGAAGTGTTTCTGAAGATACATCAGCCTTTCTCTGTGTTCCTTCAGAGAAAAGACCTGTTCCTTTCATAAGCCAAGTCAAAAATGTCTCAATCCTCCGTTGAAAACATTTTATGTATAGTACAAATATTCTTGGTGACAGCAGGATTTGGCTTAACACTGCCCTTTTATTGAATATCTGCGCATGGCTTTATTACCTTTGATTCACCTTGTAGCTAAAAATGTAAAGGCTGTTTGGAGAGATTATTTTAGAAGAAAGTATTTTCTCCACCATATTTCATCCAACAGATACCTTTTTTAAAAAAATTCAAAAAGCATCTTGTTCAAGGATTTACTTAGTAGATTCTTTCCCAGTAGACTATTGTGATAGCCAGTAAAATCTCCAGTTTGAAACTTTCTAGCAGCCACATATTAATTCATGCTGAGAATTGTAATTTAATCAAACAAGTATGTTAGAATAGGAAAAGAAAAGAGGGTTTTTTCAGGAATTACAGGGTCAGATTGAAACTAGATGTCTATTTCATGGTTCTAGAATGATGACTGAGTTATATAAAATTTGCGTTTGAAGACACCTCAGAGAGGTATCTTACCCCAGTGTTTCTGAAATTGTGGTGTGCAGGGGAATCACCTGGGGAGCCAGCAGAAAGTGTAAGGTACTATGCCTCATCTCCAGGAATTTTGACTTGGGACATCTGAGATATGGTCCAGAAATCTAAATTTTTTTCAAGTTAATTGAGGTATAATTGACAAATAAAAATTGTATAGATTTAAGGTTACAACAGAATGTTTTGATGTGTGTAAACATTGTGAAATGATTACCACAGTCAAGCTAATTAACATATTATTCACCACCTCATATGGTTAGGATTTTTGTTTCAGGTATATGAAAGGGAGCTCAAGATCACTAGTCATTAGAGAAATACAAACCGAAACATAATGAGTTATCCCCTTACATGTGTTAGAATGGCTCTTATCAAAAAGATATGAGGTGAGTGTTGGTAAGAATGTAGAGAAAAGAGAACCCTTATACAGTGTTTGCTCAGCCACTACAGAAAACAATATGGAGATTTCTCAAAAAATTAAAAATAGATCTATCATATGATCCAGCAATCCCTCTTCTGGGTATATCCCCATAGGAAATGAAATCATTATCTCAAAGAGATATGTGTACTCTTATGTTCATTGCAGCAATATTCATAGCAGCTAAGATACAGGAACAGTATCTCTTCATGGAGAGATGAATGGATAAAGAAAATGTAGTATATGTATGATGGAATATTATTCGGCCTTAAAAAAGAAGGAAATCTTTTCATTTTCAACAACATGGATGAACCAGAAATCAAAGGTTTTTAGAAGTACCCCAGGGCTTCTAGCTCAGGTGGTCTAGTTTCCACATTGTAAGAAACACTGCTTCAGGGCATTACTTACACACACACACACACACACACACACACACACATGCGTGTGTGCACGGAGTCTCTCTCTCTCTCTCCTTTTCTCTCTCTCTTATTTGTCATCTATCTATCCATCCATCCATCCATTCTCAGGTAACTAAATCTTAAGAAAGGAAAATCCTGTACATCACAAGCTAAGGACAAAGGAAGAAATTGTTTACATCCAAAGATGTAGGAGACGTGCATTGAAGTACATCGCGCTTGGCCCCTTCTAATCTCTGTACTGGGGCTGAAGGTTCTGATGCCAGGCTCTGCTTAAAGGAGAAAGGGTATTATCTGATGATTTTATAAACTCATATTTTCCCATGTAATATGAAACTGTTCTACATACTTGATATCATTCAGTGATTTTTAACTGTAATTCATGGTTTAAAAAAATGCTTATACTCAGTCCCTCCTCTCTACTTCCCTTCTGATGGGAAAATTGTCTAAAGAGTCTGGGAATTTGTATGAAAACAAATAGCCCTCAGTAACTTACCTTTGTGCCACCAATTTGGAACAATTACAGGGTCCTTTATTATGGGTTTTTATACACCATCCTTTTCAGCTTCTTTTATTTATTTTGAAACTGGGAACTAAGATGTTTCATCTATATTTCTGTAGGACTCATAAGAGTGGAAACAGAATAAATAACATTTTACAGATACAGTGAAAAAGAAGAGTAGGAAGAACATTTGATGCTACATCCAGGCTCAGCTGTGGTCATAGGGAGTGTAGATAGCTATTCGTTTCTTTTCTTTTCTTTTTCTTTAGAGAGAGAGAAGAGGGAGAGAGAGAGAGAGAGAGAGAGGGAGTGAGCAGGGGTAGGGGCAGAGAGTGAGTGAAAGAGAATCTTAGGCAGGCTCCACGCTGAGCCTGGATGTAGCCTCGAGTCACCAACACAGGGCTCAATCTCAGGACCCATGAGATCTTGACCTGAGCTGAAATCAAGAGTTGGTCCCAAACTGAGGGCTTCAGAGGGGAGGGGGGTGGGGGAATGGGATAGGCCAGTGATGGGTAGTAAGGAGGGCACGTATTGCATGGAGCACTGGGGGTTATGCGCAACTTATGAATCATCGAACTTTACATCAAAAAATATATATATATATAAATAAAAAATTAAAAAAAAAAAAGAGTTGGTCCCTTACCCGACTGAGCCACACAGGTGGCCCTAGACATTTGTTTCTAATAGTACATCAGTTTTGGTATTGAGCTGACCCAAGTTTAGTGCCCTGCTCATAATAGAAACTCAATAAATATGACTGGATTATCTCACAAATTTCTTCAATAAACATGAAAAAGATCTTAAAGACCCATTTGTTAATATCTCATAAGTTGTCTTTAATTCATAGCCATTTGTGGATTGGAAGTCTAATGTCTACGCATTTGATGACTTGGATTCATCTCAGGTCACACATGAAGAAAAGTACTGTTTTTCTTTCCTACCTTCCCATTAATTGTTTATTGCTCCTAATTATCTGAAAAACTAAGTTATGTATATTTAAGATTTCCCTGCTGAATAGAGCCTGTAGAACCCAGAAGGGTGATTTCAATATTAAAGGAATCTTATCTACAGAAGGACCTTTGAGAAAAAGAGAAAGGGAGACAAAGAAATATTTTCCTTCACATTTTAGGATGGTTCAGAGTAATTCTTCCCAGAAGAAAGGTATGGTTAGAGGATATTTGAAGTACTCCTTGAATTATGAGTCTGTGACCAAGTGTTGCACAGACAAAAGGGCATGGCACCTCCCTCACTTGAATGCAGAGGGCAGTGTTATTTCTACTCTGCTTACCATTTTCTCAATGACTTGTTTCCATCTCTGTAAGGGAGGGATATCAAATGCTGCAAGTTTCTTAAAAATTTTATTTAGAGCATTTTTACATTCTGTGTATCAAAAATATATTCTTAGGTCTTTCACTAACACCCACCACCTGGTTTCAGGCTTCCTGTCCACTCTCCTAAGCCCTCTGTTCTAATCATTAGGCTCTCTGTTCCTTGATTACGCAATGATTCATTAGTTGTAGCTAAATACATGAATGCTAATGTATATTTACCCATTTGGTTCACAGGAAAGGTTTAAAGTCCCAGAGAAATTTCCCGGGCTAACTTTGATAGAAAATGTATTATGTAATATCCTGTTCACCATTTCCCAAATACTCTCTAAAGCCTATTTTGAAGGTATCTAATATCTGCCCTCATCACATGATTGGTAGAGAAATGCTTTCCAAATGTTACTCCTGATGTGAGCACAGTATTTGATGACCCCATCCAACAAAAATGTTGACTATGAAGTTATGACCATCAAGAATGTGAAGAGTCTAATATATGTAGGAGATCCTGTGCCATATTTACATTGTTCTTGCATAGGAGAAGTGACCAAATGATTCTGTCCCTCCCCATTTTCTTTTGCCTGCATTTTGTTGCTTTTTGTTCTATACCTTTTTCCTTAAGTTTGTACTTCCTAGAGAATCACAGGATTCTCTTCTATTTCCTTAGGTCATATTAAGGCAGGGCTAACTCTTAAGCAGTTTTGTGAGCGGATTCTCAGCAAGAAGAGAGATCAAGAGAAGCACCTTCCCAGTACAGATAAATCTTACAGTCAAAATAAATCATCATTTTCAGAAATTCACACTGGCCTTGTCTTCCAGACCCCCCACCCCCAAGGGCTTTCAGCTACAGTGGACACCTAAGGAAGACTATCAGATACCTTACAAGTTAGAGTTTTTCTTTACCTACTGTAGGAAACATTAACATAAAACACTGAAGAATAAACAGATGACACTGGCATTTGAAAAAAAATTTTTAAAGTGGAATTATTTTTTTTCTTATTCGAAGAAGGGTTTGCCTACTCTTTTGCCCAAAACTTCAGACACAAAAGCAAAGCAGAAACTGGAAATGCTTCGTACTCACATGGTTGTGAGTTTTGATTTCCTGTAATTCTTCTTCAGCTACAGGGTGGCCTTTCTCAGAGCTAGCCGAGCTATAATAGCTGTTGCCCAATGGACATGATCAGCTCATGGATTTCTGATGGCAAAGGTGCAAGTAAATCACACTTCAACCAACCAACCAACCAGCCAGCCAGCCAGCCAGCCAGCCAAACTTAATATACTCAACAATAGCATAACTACTTTTGAGCTAAATGTTTGGTAAGCATATTTTTCATCCCATTGATCTCTTATAACACTGAAAACCTTCTAAAGTGGGTTTATTTGAGCTTTTAGCTGAGGTCATCATTTTGAGTATGATTTTTCAGTCATTTCAGTGATAAAAATAATTAGGCAAATTGAACTAATATTTGGTAAGTTCCTGGGTTTGTAGTAGGTCATTACTCCTCTTTACAACCTCAGAAGGTTGGTTTTCCTCCAGGTTCTATTTGCTTCATGAGGAGCTGAAATTCAGAAAGTTCAAATGATGTGTTTATGCCTCAAGGCTGGAGAGACAGAGCAGGGTTCTAATCAGCGGTGTTGGATGCCTTGCTCCTACTAACCAGGGTTGACTCCAATTTTGTCCTGTAGAACTGTGTGCTCCACGAAGGGACCTTAACTCTCTGTTCACCACTGTGTCCCCAAAATAAAGCACGGCATTGGGCTCATATTGAGTCTCTAATAAATACATCATGCCCGAAAAGGCAGGATGTTATTTTCTTTTCAAATTAAACCACAGAATCCATAATCATGGCAATAGGTCTTTTGAAAAGCATTTGTTCAAGTCCGAAAATGGTACTACTTGGCTTGGGTTTTGTTTTGTTTTGTTTTTTTGCAACATCCAAGAGAGATTTCATAAGTGTGTGGATTCTGAGCCCAGAAACACTCCTGACATGGAGGAGAGGGCTGCGGATGCCATTTGGTCAAGATCCACCTAAAGGATGAAGCAATAACAAGCGGCAGCTTCACTTCCCACAGCTCTGTCAATGACATTTATTCAACCGTGTCTCTTAGAATTTTAGAGACATCAAATATAGTATTGTGCTTTTCAGTACAATTCTTCATAAATGTAAAAATGATTTGATTGATGTTCAGCCTAAGAATGATGATGAGTGAGCTCTTCAAAGGTGCACAGTCCAGAAATAGAAGGCTGATGAAGAAGGCAATAAAGGGAAGGGGAAGAGACATGTTCATCTGACAAAGATTTTCAACTTGGCCAAACGAGTCAGGCTCCTCTGAACTCTTCTCAACTAAGCTCTGGCTTTTGGTCTTCCATGTTTGTCTCTGTGTTGTCAAATTTTAGTAAGAAGACTGCTAAAGGAATTAAGCCACAACCCCCCCCACCCCCACCCTCAATATCTGATCACCTTCCACATCAGACTCTTCATCCTCCACCATCTCCCAGGTGACATCTCATCGCCCTGGCCTGCCTTCAGCAAGAATCCTGCTAGATTGGTTTAGCCTGAAACCAACCGCCTTCTTCCTTATCCTGATACTTCCTCTTAGTAATTTTCCATCCACTGACTCCTGCACTGCTCCTTGGCTATAAGTGCCCACTCTTCCTTACATGAGGAGTTGAGCCCAGTCTTTCTTTACTATTATAAAACTCATCCTACTTTTCTGTAGTTGCTCCCCTTGAATAAAGTCAGGCTTCCAATCTTTAACAAGTATCATGAATAATTTTTTAAAATACATCTTAGCTCTCTGCATTCTTTGTCTGCTTTCTTAGTCTGTTTTTGTAATGCACAACATCAAGAGAAACTTGACTTTGTCACCTGAGGGCTAGGCTACACTCTTCCTGGTCCTTAAGGCTTAATTCATCTGTACCATTTTATATATACACAAATTCCTACTGTCCTCCCTGCCCACTGCGTCCACTCAACACTTTGTAATTATGGTATTTAGCTGTATATATTTATTTTGATTGTAGGCTTATTTGTCTTGCCTTTGTTTCTACTTTGAAAGGTTTGTTAGGTCAACAAGCTCTTTAATATCTATACCTCAAGTGCTGGTAGAGAGTTTTATGAAGCATGAGGACGTTCAGTAAATTCCTGTGGACTAAAAACATGGTTTGTTGTTGTAGCCAGCACGTTTTTTGTTGTTGAGAAGTCTGATAATTGGAGGCTTAAATTTGGAGGCTGGTTTAATCCAAGACTTTGAAGACACAGCAGTAACTTCTCATTACAGGGACAAAACCCATAAAGAAGAAATTCCTTTTTGGCAGTTAGTCAAGCTCAAACTTTTTTTTTTTTTAAAGATTTTATTTATTTACTTGACAGAGATAGAGACAGCCAGCGAGAGAGGGAACACAAGCAGGGGGAGTGGGAGAGGAAGAAGCAGGCTCATAGCACAGGAGCCTGATGTGGCTCGATCCCATAACGCCGGGATCACGCCCTGAGCCGAAGGCAGATGCTTAACCGCTGTGCCACCCAGGCGCCCCAAGCTCAAACTTTTTTAAGAAATAATGAGGATCTCTTCTTTTTCCAATGAGATTTGGGAGATTAATGAGAACTTTAATTCCCTTGATGAGGGAGGTACATTTCTTCATCATAGCCCTCCACTGAAGTTATACCAGTCACATAGGAAGAAGAATCCCATTACATGCTGTAGCCATCAGCCTTGATGCCTGATCAAATCCTTATCCCTGGGCAATATATTGTGACACCTTCCCTGATGACTTTGACTCAAATGGCTACTGGAGAAGTTATGGGTATTCCCTGGGCCACTTGACTCTCTATATGGTAGCACTTTCTTACCTGTGGGCTATGGCCTGGATTATGGCAGTAGTAGTTACTGACCACTTGGCTACACTGGGCAACAGGAGTCTACTGGTTGATCTGCACGTCTGAGAGCTTGGCACTTCTGGGATACTTTGTTCTTTTGTTTCCAGTCTGATTCTATCTTTCTTTGAATCCCAAGATGCTGCTTGACCGGATGCAGCTTCTGTATATACTGGATCAGGTTCACTTCAAGACACCACCTTCAGCCTCTCTGTCTTTGAACTTTTGCTTAAGTTCCTCATTTCGGTTTGTGATTCTTCTTTGAAGTATGTGCTGCCCTAACATATTCGTCGGTAGTTCTTCATCTTGAAGGCACTTCTGTGTTCTTCTCAAAAACTCTGAGTTGACATAGGACATGTGGTTTAAATATGTCTCTCAGAGTCTCATTTCAGTTACATTGTACAAAAAACAATGTTTTAAAACCAGTAAAATGAAGATTGATTTTTATATTTTTATCAGAAGATATTAGCCTTAATATCCGGGCTAATTCAAATGGGACTTGGTGATGTTTGGGTTAGTTTGGTTTGCATATTAACATCCAACGTCCAGTAACAAAATCCAACCAATTCACTTAGTAGGATCCCAAATTACACAAAATGACTGTCTATATTGAAGTATATATCACATACCTGATCAATTTGAAATTCATTTAAAAATTAAATATATTAGCATGTATGGTTATGAACATACATTTCCCTTTCATACTATTTAATTTTATTTCATCTTTAGAACCATGTTTCTCAAAGTGTGGTTTCCAAACCAGCAGCATCAGCATTAACTCTGGGAACATGTTAGAAGGGCAAATTCTCAAGCCTTCTGCCTCTTTTCCTCTAAGATCTACAGAATCAGCAATATACGTTTTAACAGACCATTTAAGGGATTCTGATGTATGCCACATCAATGAAACACTGCTCTAGGATACTAAGTGCACTGGTTCATCAAATTAATATAGAATAATTTTAATCACTTTCAAGAGTTAGATTTAGAATAAACAAAACAATGATTTTATATACATATATATTGTACCTTATGATTTCATTGTATTTTCATATACATTGCCTTCTTAGAACTTCACAAAACCTCTTAAATTAGGAAAGACACTTATCTCTTCTTTACAGCTTTGCGACTGAGGCACAGAATGTGGTGTTACTGTCAAAGGTCAGGCAAACAATACACAGATCTCACACCAGAATTCAATTCTTCTGATTCTACTACTGTGGTCCCGTCATCGTATTACATATTGACCAAATTACATTCTAATAAGTAATAGAAGCAGAAATATAAGCAAGTCCATGCAATATGCATCCTTGGACATTTTATACACTTCATTGAAGGAAATAAAGAAATACATTTGTGTGCTCTCAACTTTGAAGGCCAACACTTTGTTCTTCCACCTTATATTAAATATAGTCCCAATACCCCCTAGGATTTTTTTTTAAGACTTTATTTATTTATTTGAGAGAGCAAGAGAACAAGAGCATGAGCAGGGGGAGGGACAGTGGGAGAGGGAGAAGCAGACTCCCTGCTGAGCAGGGGGCCTGCCACCTGGGTCTTGATCCCAGGACCCTGAGATCAGGACATGGGCTGAAGGCAGAGGCTTAACTGACCGAGCCACCCAGGTGCCCTCCAATGGGATTCTTGATATGATTTGGATCCCTATACAAAGGCGAATTTAAACATGAGCAATCCAGGGTTAACTAGAAATCTGAACTTATTCTTTCCATCAACTTTTCTAAAATATACACCAAGCTCCATGCCATCTTCTGTTATACTTTCCTAAAAAATGGGATATTTTAAGGAATTAAGTAAAAATTGGAAGAATTATTTTTATTTTATATAATTTGTACTTTGATACTATAATCTAGTTGGTGTTTTGTTTTGTTTTGTTTTTTCCTATTTCAGTCATCTCATGGGGCTTTTCCTGGTAATATCGATTATATTCTAGGGAATAGTTAAATAAGTGAAAGCCGGTTGGCTTAATGATTTAAATATATGTAAGATTTAGAGTTGGTTCACAGATTCTCTAAGATTTGGTTGAAAGGGTAATGTTACATTTCTAATGTGTTTTTCTCATTCTGAGTGCTGGCTTATAATTAGTCGTGCAAAGTTATGTTTCTTGAGGGTAGATTATTGAGAGAAACAACATCTGTCTTTTATCTCACAGGGTTGACTCTGCGAAATACTCCATTCTTTTCATTATTTTCTCATACTTGGTAGATCTTGGTTAGAATCAATGCTATTTAATAAGCTTAGAACCTAAACATGGTTCATAATTCCATGACAAAGGAGGAACAGTGAAGAAACTGAACATTCATTAAAAAGTTAAGGAAGGTAGTGGCCATCCTCAAAAACTGATTAAATGTTCATAAATATAAAAATATATTTCCTCAAAATGGAAAAATATCAAGTGATAACTGGCTGCAAAATATTTGCAATTACGTCATGGAATAGATTAATGAGAAAAAAAATTTCTGTATCTCAAGAGATATGATTAACAGAAGATTTGCATTAGTTTTGAAACATCTATAATGGGCTCAATTATGCATTAAAAATTTCTTAGAAGAATCTCTGGGTATCTTTATTTAACCCCACAGTTTAGACAGTATTAATAGTCCATTTTGTGTGACCAGGAAATATCTGTAATCTCACAAGTTCTGTTAGATAATACAGTAAAAATATTTCTAATTGTTTAGAAGCCTGATTTTTGATGGTTAAACTGGGAATCTCCTTTTACCAAAGACTGACGACATTTCAGTAGCTTCCCTACTAGAAGGGCAAACTCATTAGAGGCAGTTGGTCAACCTCAAACAGTTTAAGGCGCAATGAAGACTCCAAGGAATAAGGGAGCTATTTGTTAGCACATTTTCTAGTGGGGGTGTAGGAAAGACCTTGGGCAGAGGGAACAAGTCATTCTCAGGAAACACAGTCTTTGCTACTAAATGCTCCTCTCCTAACAAAATGCCTTTTGGCTTTTTCAGTGCAAGCATCTACCCAGGATCCTACTGAAGCAGGTGTGGTTAGGGGTAAGTGTTGGCTGTGGTTATGACCACACCTAAACCCCAGTGCGCTATAGCTTTGGATATGGATATGGTGGTTTCCGCCCACTTGACTACGGAAGGTATTAAACATCTGGCCTCTAGTAAACAACCTCTGACCATGTGAACTATTTCATAATCTGCATCCTCAGGAACTGAACTTGAAGCTGTGTTTTATGGACAGCTTTCTTGAGGATAAAATGTGAACTTCAGATTCCCTATGTATTAAACTGCGCAAAGTAGAATGATCATGACCTTTGTGGATTGAACTTTAATTGAAGTCTTAATTTTTCTTAATAGATGCTGTGCCTTATTTTAAATTACCCAGAGTTTTGATTTACAGGTTTCCCAATAAATTCTGGTTCCCTTATTTATTTATTTATTTATTTATTTTTTATAATAATTTTTTATTATGTTATGTTAGTCACCATACAGTACATCCCAAGTTTTTGATTGTAAAGTTCCATGATTCATTA
>NC_048218.1:13237697-13261289 GCF_002007445.2 Ailuropoda melanoleuca
AGTCCATAGTCTCTCATGTTTCATTCCCCCTTCTGATTACCCCCCTTTTCTTTATCCCTTTCTTCCCCTACCGATCCTCCTAGTTCTTATGTTCCATAGATGAGAGAAATCATATGATAATTGTCTTTCTCTGCTTGACTTATTTCACTTAGCATTATCTCCTCCAGTGCCGTCCATGTTGCAGCAAATGTTGAGAATTCGTTCTTTCTGATAGCTGAGTAATATTCCATTGTATATATGGACCACAGCTTCTTAATCCAGTCATCTGTTGAAGGGCATCTCGGCTCCTTCCACGATTTAGCTATTGTGGACAATGCTGCTATGAACATTGGGGTGCATATGGCCCTTCTCTTCACTACATCTGTATCTTTGGGGTAAATACCCAGTAGTGCAATTGCTGGATCATAGGGCAGCTCAATTTTTAACTTTTTAAGGGACCTCCACACTGTTTTCCAGAGTGGCTGTACCAACTTGCATTCCCACCAACAGTGTAAGAAGGATCCCCTTTCTCCAAATCCTCTCCAACATTTGTTATTTCTTGTCTTGTCGATTTTTACCATTCTAACTGATGTAAGGTGGTATCTCAATGTGGTTTTGATTTGAATTTCCCTGACAGCTAATGATTTTGAACATTTTTTCATGTGTCTGTTAGCCATTTGTATGTCTTCATTAGAAAAGTGTCTGTTCATATCTTCTGACCATTTTTTGATTTGATTATTTGTTTCCCGTGTATTGAGTTTGAGAAGTTCTTTGTATCTTGGATACTAATCTTTTATCTGTAGTGTCATTTGCAAATATCTTCTCCCATTCCATGGGCTGCCTCTTAGTTTTTCTGGTTCCCTTTTTTAAATTGACTTCCTTATTCTAATAAATATGCTTAACTTAGCCTATAAATGTGATTTTCAATTTTGTTCCTTTCTCTTGATTCATTCTTTATGCATTTATTTTTCAACTGCATTTTGCAATGAACGCAATATTTTGCTATTTATGCATCTATCTACTAAAAGGATATTGATTTAAGGAAAAAGCAGACAGTCCATGGTGAGTTTCATGGACTCTTCTTGCCTTCCTTTTATTCATATTATACTCTCAAGTAAGAAATATGGGGACTAAAATTAGCCCTAACTTCTCTAATCTCCAGATCTCCAGTGTGTTGTGTTCCTGAATAAAGGTTTTCAGCCTTCCCCCCCACCTTTTTTTTTGAGTGGGGGAGGGGAGAGGGAGAAAGAGAGCCAATCTCAGGACCCTGAGATCATGACCTGAGCTGAAATCAAGAATTGGATGCTCAACCGGCTGAGCCACCCAGGCGCCCCAGCATTTTTAGCTTTTAAAGAATGCTTTCCAGGTTCCTCTTGCCTTTATTCTGGCTCAGTGATTACAGTGTCAGCTAGAAGAATCAATGGATAGAAGCTATCTTGACTGGGTGTTATACGCAACTAATGAATCATTGAACTTTGCATCACAAACCAGGGATGTACTGTATGGTGACTAACATAATGTAATAAAAAAACATTAAAAAAAAAAGAAGCTATCTTGAAATTTGCATCCTTTCTATGCGCATCATATTCTGTTTTCAGTTTGCTTTTTGTTTATATGGCTAATTTCTTAAGTCTGTTATACGAGTTTAATGGTTAAAAAATTACTAACGGAAAGACAAAATTGTCAATTAAAGTAAATTCCAGTGATGTTTGGGTGGTATTTGCCTCACACGGCCAGCTAAGAAAAGGTTATTCTCTTGAGTATTCTCAATTGACTACATGAAAGAAGATGAGAAATACATTTTAAACTCCTTTAAATATAAAAGGTCAAGAAGGGTGAATTTTGTTATAATGAGTCGTATTTCACATTCTGGTTTATTCCTGAATCACCAAAGTTGACATCTTAAAAATGGACATGGAAGACAAATGGCAGAAAAATCCATTGCTTTAGGGGATCAAACCTGAGCAAAACCAAGTCCCCAGAATAATATTTGTATCCCCCTGGGTCCCTAGCATTGTGCACTAATGGTCTTTCATTGAATTTGCTGTTGACGATAATCTTTCTAAATTTTTTTAATTTTAGTTTTTTATAAATGATTTACTTATTTATTTTTAGAAAGAGAGAGAGTTTGAGAGAGAGAGCAGAGGGTAGTGGCAGATGGAGAGGGAGAGAGAGAATCTCAAGCAGACTTCTGCTAAGCGTGAAGTCCCAGGCGGGGCTCAATCTAAGGACCCTGAGATCATGACCTGAACCGAAATCAAGAGTCCAATGTTCAACGGACTGAGCCACCCAGACACCACTAAATAATCTTTTTTTTTTTTTTAAATTGTCATCATTACTATTAAATATCACTTTAAGAATACTTTCACAATTACCATTATAATGAGTTTCTATTTCTTATGACCCTCATCAATGCCAGCCTCTGTGGCATCAAAGCAAAATCTTGTATAAGGCATTTCTATAAGTAGTAAAGCAATGTAATATAGATTTAAAGCTCTATGAAAAATATCACTTTATCTAGCAGTATAATCTGGACCATCAAAATGAATGGAGGATTCTTACGGCCTTCAGGGAAATTCTCTATCAAGCTAGATTTTAAGTTTTTTAAAAATCAAGATACAGTAAAATTGTGTACATGTTTTAAAACATGCATGAACCTATGTAATCATCAGGATAATCAGGATGTGGAACAGTTCTATCACCTCAAAAAATTCTGCTATGCTGAAGTGATTTTAGTCACAATTTCTCCCCTAATTCTTGACAACTGCTGATCTGTTCCCTGCCATAGTTTTGTCTTTTTGACAAGGTCGAATAAATGGAATTACACAGTACATAACCTTTGAAATAGACTTCTTTAGGTATGTCCAATATGGGGTTTGCTAAACTCCTTGAATCTGTCTTTGGTTAAGAATGGGCTCAGAGAAAAATACCTTCCAGAATTTGGAGTAGGCCTGAACTTCCAGGTTAACTGGCTTAGTCATTAAAGGAGAAAAAAATATGGGGATAGAAAATCTTGTAGTTTCCCAAGGTGCGTGGATGGCTCAGTCGGTTAAGTGGCTGCCTTGGGCTCAGGCCATGATCCCAGGGTCCTGGGGTAGAAGTCTACATAAGGCTCCCTGCTCAGAGGGAGTCTCCTTCTCCTTCTTCCCCTCTCCCTTCCCTACTTGTGTTCTCTCTCTATCTCTCAAATCGAAGAGGAAAATTACTCAGAGCAGACCCAGGCCAGCAGGCCCCAGAAGATGGAAAGTCACTAGCAATAGTAAGAGATAACCAGAAGCCCTGCTTAAGCAAGAGATAACCAGCTGTTTCTGCTTCTGTAGACAGGCTTCCTGCCTCGAGCTTCTTGCACTGCCCTGACCACTGCTCTAACCGCTATTCCCGCCTAAAGCAAACCACCCCCCATTTTAAACTCACCTACCAGCCATCAGCACAGCCCTTGTAACCGGACCCCCTGACCTGCCCTATAAAAACTCTGTAACCCCGCTACCCGGGGCCCAGAATTTCGAGTGCGAGCTTGTCTGGATCTGCCAGCATAAAATAAACTGGAGTTCTACTCTGAGAGTCCTTTGGTTTCTCACTGGCCTGGTATTTTTTTTCCTGTAACAAAATAAATAAATAAAATCTTAAAAAAAAAAAAGAAAATCTGGTAGATTTTTAAGTGTCTTATCTACCTTGACAAATATGTAACATATGCAAAATTTATTTTACAATAACCTGGATTCCATGGTTTTCAGATCAGAGCCTGCATAGATATTCTAGCCAAGCTGTTAAAAGATACACGCTTCAGAATTCTGCCTCCATAGATTCTGGGTCAGTAGTCCAGAGGCACAGTCCCTTTACCTGTGGTTTTAACCACCATTAAATGATCGTGAAGCAGGTGGTGTCACAATTACCTTTTAAGAAACGCAAATCTAGATAAAGAAATCGACGTGTTCACTACATCTTTTCAGGGTCACGCAGTTGAGTGGAATTCCCAAACTGGTGAAATCAATTTCAAAGGCGACCCAGAGAAAGTGAAGAGCAAAAAGGAAAGTTGTCACCAAAGGGACAAGTGCAGGGCAGTGCCAGGGAAAGATGGAGAAATCTTGGCTCAGGAAATTACTACAGAAACCAAACAAGTCAGATACCAGGAATGAATCAGCAATGTAACGTGTAATTAAAAAAAAACTTGATACAAATGTGAGTTAGTAGAAGCAGGACATGTAGGAGGTGATGATTAATCCTTCTGCTATATGGCACTGTCCAGACCCATATTAGAATATTGATTCTGTTATCATCTGAATTTCATTAAGAATGTAAGAAATCGAGGAAGAGTCTAGAGAGAAGCATTACAAATTATAAAAGGGAAAAAAATTGAGCCCCATAGGAAAAGATTAGAAGACTATGTGCTGTGATTTGCTTTCATAGAAAAATAAAAATATTCTATTTTTAATGAATAATTGTTCATTGAAAACAGTATAGAAAATAACATATATATTATCGATTAATCAGGAGTAACTAATAGCTCTTCAGTGACTGAAAGCAAAATAACATTTTTTATCTTTTATGGTGTGATTATTTTGAATGCTCTCCAATGTAATTAAGAATTATTTGAAAACATAATTTAAAAATGATTGCATCATATTTCTCTACATAAATACAGCATATTTAATTTATTTCATCTCAGTTTTACATATTTAGAGTATTTTCAAACGCTCACCACTTGCAAGTGTTTTAATCAACATCAGTAAGTAATCATTATTCCCATTTTAACGATTTCCTTTAGAACTCCAATTAGAGCCAACACACTAAATTAAAGGTCAGAAATATTTTTAGGGTTTAGGACCCATGTTATCGTCTAATGCAAGGCTATTACAATGAAAATAAATTCCTTATTCCTTATTATGCCCTATACGACCCTGAAGAGAACTTTCCTGAAACCCCTAACTCAATTACTCTGTTTATAACATTTAATATTAGTTAAAATTATCTTATCTATTAGCTACATATAAAAATGATCAAAGTTCCATGGATGTTTGAAAAGAAACTTGTACCAAAAAAGCAGGTAGCAAAAATGTGGTTTTATGTATGACCACCTATCCCTTCCTACTTTCTCTATCTCCTACCCAGTGATAGACATTTTTTTCACACTTAATCATGTCTACCTAATAATTTAATTCTGTCCGCATTTTTTGTTTTCCCAATTTTACATATAATTTATTGGCTTCTTATTATGCAAGAGGGGATTTACTTTTTTTTAAGATTTTATTTTATTTATTATTTATTTAAGAGAGAGAGAGCACAAGTAGGGGGAGGAGCAGAGGGAGAGAGAGAAGCAGGCTCCCTGCTAAGCAAGGGGCTCAATGCAGGACTCGATCCCAGGACCCTGAGATCAGGATCTGAGCTGAAGGCAGACGCTTAGCCAGGCGGCCTGAGAATTTACTTCTTTTCTATGTAGTTCATCCCGGACACACACACTTCTCCCCTCCCAACCTTCCCACGTGGTTATATCACCCTAGTATTTACACTAGCCTGACTACTTACACAGCATTTACCCTAAATCCGCGGTGTGTCAGAACTGAGTTTCCTCTCCAGGAATTTATGAAATGCCTACATTTACCACAAACAAGCCCTCCAATCTCTTGACAGAACTGTTGAATTCCTTACCATAGGTTTGCACACATCAGGAAACCCATTGGTTCCCTTTTCCCCTTAGCAATACTTCTCTTGGAACTCTGTCCTTCCGCTGCCTCTGGGACCAGGACTACTGTTGTCTGGGCTGGTGGCATAGCTCAAATTCCCTCACCCCCCACTTTTCACATCACTTATTGCCTGGACCCATGCTTGGGTCTCTGGGTGTCCGGCAGAAGACATCCTCCAGCAGTTTGCTGAGCTAGTGGGTCTTTAGGTAAACTTTCTCAGATCCTCTGTGGCTGAAAATATTTTATTTTACTCTGATAGTTTGTAAATTGATTGGTTTTCTAGATTAGGAATAATTTTCTTTCATTTTACTGAAAACATTGCTTCATTTTTCTTCTGGCGTTCAATTTTGCTTTGGAGGCATCTAAAGCATTCTGATCTCTGGTCCTTCGCATGGTAGGGGCCAGGGGCCGTCCCCCCCCCAATGTGCCACTTTGGCATCTTAATTCTTTTACATAACAGAGAAGACACAGCCTGTGCTCTTTCAGACCCTCTGTCCCTCTGAAAGCAGGAAATGAATCTTCCATGTGAAAGGCATGCTCCCTATATAAGGAAGTAAAGATTTATCCTTATCATCTGATACTTTAAAATTTAAAGTAGTATAGGGGCGCCTGGGTGGCACAGCGGTTAAGCGTCTGCCTTCGGCTCAGGGCATGATCTCGGCGTTGTGGGATCGAGAGCCCCACATCAGGCTCTTCCGCTATGAGCCTGCTTCTTCCTCTCCCACTCCCCCTGCTTGTGTTTCCTCTCTCGCTTGGCTGTCTCTATCTCTGTCGAATAAATAAAATAAAATCTTTAAAAAAAAAAAATTAAAGTTGTATAAAGCCTGTATAAACAATCTTGGTTACTTTTTATTTATTTACTACCCCAGTCCAAATTCTGTTTAGAATTCCTGCCTAATTGAAGGTCCCAAAGTTGAGTTTTCCTTGTCCTGGCAATTCCTCGCAGATGTATTGTCACCTTGTCTAAAAAGTTTTACACAGCCTGCCTNCTTCCTCTCCCACTCCCCCTGCTTGTGTTTCCTCTCTCGCTGGCTGTCTCTATCTCTGTCGAATAAATAAAATAAAATCTTTAAAAAAAAAAAATTAATTGTATAAAGCCTGTATAAACAATCTTGGTTACTTTTTATTTATTTACTACCCCAGTCCAAATTCTGTTTAGAATTCCTGCCTAATTGAAGGTCCCAAAGTTGAGTTTTCCTTGTCCTGGAAATTCCTCGCAGATGTATTGTCACCTTGTCTAAAAAGTTTTACACAGCCTGCCGTGATCATTTCTTTGGGTCTCAACTTTGTTACTGGACCTCTGTGTACAGGTAATTAAACTTTCTTTTTCTCCTGTTAATCTGTCTCTTGTCACCTTAATTCTTAGTCCAGCTAGAACCTTGAATTGAGGAAAATTTCTCCTTTCCCTTTGTATACACAATTTTTTCCCTCCCCTCTGAGAAAGCTTTCAAGATTCTCTTCTTAAAGGTACTAGCCTGGAAATAATTTTTAAGATAAATTTTATTACCAGGTAGATCATGAAGGACAGATTCCTGTGATTTTTTTTTCTCCTAGAAGATCACATTTATGAATATATTTGTGTTCTTTTTTACATGCTGGGGTTTTTGTTTTGGGCTTGGTTTTTTTTTTTTTGATACTCAATTTTTTTTTTCTTTCTTTTTTTATTCTGTTTCTCTGAGAAGATTCTTGCCACTTCTCATGACCCATGTCACAACTCAACTAAAGGGAAAAAAATAAAACTGTATAATTATCAATCAGATGAAAAGAGAAGGTGATAAAACATCAGTGATCTTTCCTGTAAATTGACTAGTTGCTTGAGCTAAACATTGCTTTATCAGTCAATAAAATGGTGAGGCCAGCGTTCAGGCCAACATGACAACCAGGTTAAACACCACTCCCTGGGATGTGAACAGCAATAAGTCCTGACCAGAGGCAGGATTGGGCATGAAAGCAAAGAAGTGTTAGTGACAATATTGAGGATGATCAAGTTCTGACACTTGCCAACGTGTTGTTTCTTAAAATCTTGTACTCGGATATCCTGGATAAATCCTGTCTTTAAGGTTTATCTAATCCTATCGATCTTCATAGAATTCTAACCTTTTTGACAGCCACGACTACCGTGTCATGTGCCTGGGTTTCTAGCATTCGATTTGTGTTAGCAGATACTATGTGAAACACAACCATTGGCTCTAATTTTGCCTTGAAAGTAAAAGGACTTTCCTTTTTACTGAGCTATGTACTAGCAACTCCCATTTACTTTATAAACTTCTATTTGCGAGAGCAGAAGAGTTTACCTTACGTTTGCCCAGCAGTTCAGAGTATTGAGTGTGACAGCCCGTTGGTGATTTTCTTTGTGGTTCTCAGCATAACGTTGAAACAAATAGAACAGTAGAACTCTGGAGCCGGGATGGAATTTCTGTAGGTTTTGAGGTGTCGTCCAGAGACCTACTGAATAGATAACATGTGTTTATGTTGCTTTACTGTTACGATGACAAACCAAAATGGAGAACAGGCTTCATTTTCAAATGTGCTTCCTGAGTGAGACCTTGGTGTCTCCATTTGGGCTTTCCTTCAATTCAGGGACCAGCGGCTATACAAGTTTACTATGGTCCCTATTGAGCAAAGTGGTCGTTACAACACTCTAACGTCCTGAAAAGCAAGTGAAGCCATTTGTCACCTGGGTGCTTGTTAAGAGAATAGTACACCGTGGCCACAGGTCCATAGTGTTAGTTCATGTAGGCATTACCTTGCCTGGGGTCTGTCAGTCTCTCCAGATAATATTTGTGGGCAATTGCTACATTTGGACGTGCCCCGTTGGTCATTCAGCTTCCTAGTGGGGGCACCGGTGTGTGCCCGCAGCAGCCAAAGCCCTGTGCTGGGAGAGGCAACATCCTACTTAAGTGAGGTTTGTTCGGAGACCCCTAGTTTCTGGGGAAGGTTCACCTCGTCAAAGGTTTTGAGAGGGGTTATGAGATCTTGTTGGAAGATAGAGAAATCTCAGGATTTTTGAGCAGTCTAGAACACAGCCTGGTTTTAGAGCTTCAGATCACAAATTAAAGATTGTCATTTCTTGGTATAGATTATACGTTGAGGTAGGTTTGGGGAATTATGACTTAACCTCAAAGCACATTTAAGTGTCTTTAAAAATATAACGTCACATCTTCTGTAAGAGGACAACAGATTAATGAGGTTTTTATTTTCTTTAAATCCGTTAATAGAATACGAGTCAGGAATTTGCCTGCTGTATCCCACCCTCTGCTAGGTAGATATAAATGGACCTGTGGATCATGGAAATTGGGCTAGGCTAATTTTGATTACTCGCTCCTGGATATCAGAGGATGCCCTTAATTCTAGTATGTTATATTACAGCAACCACTGTTCTGGCTGGTTCCTGCCTCCCATCCCCTCCTTCTCCCCCAGGCTTTTCTGGACCTTGTGACTCTGGATATGGTGCCTTTGGAGAACTGGGTTGCAACTGGGGCTCTAGTTACGGGTATGGTTATGGCGGCTGCTAGTTCCAGCGATGGGGACATAGATATGGATGTGGTTCTGCTGTTGGCTGTTGGATATGGAAAGAGGCCAGCTTGCTGTGCAAGATACTGGTCAACTAACCGGACTCTGCCACTTTTCCACTGGGGACTTCTACACCTCAATCACTAGGACTTGTCATCTCATCTGCTTGCTCAGCTCATACCTCGCCACCAATTCCTGTATTATCTTTGGTAACTATTTTCCCCGTCCTTTGTTGTCCTTGTGAATCCAAATGCAAGTATTGAACTGACTTTTTTGCTTCAAAGTGGATCGACTGGAATACATTTTATTGAAGTTCTTCAGATACTCTCCCTTGAAAGGCCTCTTTTGCTGTTAATGGAGTGTTATGCTCAGGTCAGAGTTTATAGTTCACTTTCGTTGAAGTTAGGAGTCATTTCTCTATGCTGATTTTTCTAAGTAGCACAATTGCCTTCTGAAAGGAAGCCAACCTCAAACTAAGTGAGTAAATGCTTTAGTCATTATCTTACTGAGGACTACAGCCCAGGAGACAGGCTTTCAGGTTGCCCCGAAGAACTGCTCCGAAGCTTGAAACTCGTTAGCGACAGGGGATTATATATGTTAAAAGGGGAAGGAGTATACATGTTTGTATGCAATTCTCCAAATTCTTGGCATTGTACAAGGTATCATTTTTTTACAGTTGTAAAAATTAAGGTTTACTGATTTCCACATAGACACATGAAAGACCCTTAGATCATCTTATACATTATGTTTCTATCACATCTGATTGTTAAAAAATATTGCCTGCATGCGTCTGCTCAACTGGGTTTTGGATTCTTCCCATTTTTGATGATCTCTTGAGGTCACTTGAGACAGTCACAGAGGGCTGACATCAGTCACCCACTGAAGGTTTACTGCCTACTCTCTACCTAGGGTAGCAATTGCTGATTCTTCTTTCTGATTTTGGGGAGTCGATTTTATTGTATTATTGTTGTTATGTATTTTTTTTTTTTAATTCTGTTTCAGTTTGGGTCCTGGGTTTATGCCTGTGTGCTAGATCCCAGAAAGTTTATCTGCCAGTTTTGCTTACTTCTTTCCTAAATTTGCCCTCTGTTTGACTTGTTTATGATTTTCAATTTTCAGACGTTCATATCTGGGTAGTTTTTTTTTTTTTTTTTTTCTGTTCTGAAAAGCTGCTCAGATCTATGTCTAGATTTTGGGCTTTCTTTTAAGATTGTGATTCTCTCAGTGTCCTCTCTATTTGATCACTGTTAAAACAGTATTTTGACCTATACGATGTTAAAGGACAAAAATTCAACTGAGTAAATTTGAAGATCTAATTGGTTTTACTAAATGATTCGTGAATCTGGCAGCATCCCATCTAGAAAGTAGAGGGAGAGTTTTGAGGAGTTGTACAAAAGTGGAAGATTTTTATAGGAAAGAGGGTGGGGCTAAAGAGGTATTAGTAAAAGGAAAGAAAAAAGAAAGGATTGTTCCAGGTAAGGTCACCTTCTCTTAGGGGAAAGCGGCGGGGGATCTTATTGGGTGGATGACCTCATCTTCCTTGAAGGATGGACAGGGCTCGTTGGACAGATTATCTCACTGGTGTTGATCAGAAAATTTCTGACTGACGTGTTAAGACTACATTTCCCGGAGAGGTTGAAATGACAATTAGGTTATCTCTTAAGCCCTGGCTTTGGTGATTTGGTCTAAGTTATGCCATTTAGGGCTTGTGGTTTCCTGTTTAGAAGTGGTACCAAAGAGAGGCACCTGGGTGGCTCAGTCGGTTAAAAGTGGTACCAAAGATACATATCAAGGAGGATTCCTGTGTCCCGAAATAAAGTAACACCTCTCCTTGGATCCAGAACTTTAATATTACCTAAGAAATTCTCCAGAGAGCTGAACATTTTGTTGTGTATACTAGAATATTCCTAATATTCAGTTAATATCAGCAGTGAAAGACTGAAGTCCTTAATTATTAGTCTTCTGGTTTTTAAATTTGTTTTAAGGTTGAATACCTAGAGGAATAAATGAATAACAAATAGTACTCCTAAAATGTAGCATCAATGGGCGAAGAATAGCAGCCAGATAATCATTTCAGACTATATTTTCTGATTTGGTCCTGAGTGTTTATCGATTACATAATTGATTAAGGGAAGAACTGTGAGCATTCAGAGGAAATATATATATATATACATATATATATGTATATATATATATATGTATATATGCCTTCAGTCATTCCTGTTAATTTTTTGGGATATGAGGACAATATTATTACTTTTTAGATTTTATTTATTTATTTTAGAAAGACGGGGAGAGAGCACCTGGAGAGGGAGAGGGAGAGAGAGGATCTTAAGCAAACTCCACCCCAGTGCGGAGCCTGATGCTGAGATCATGACCCCTGAGCTGAAATCAAGACCTGACTGCTTAACTGACTGATCCACCCAGCCACCCCATAGGACAGTATTATTTCTAAAACTTATGGTATTCATGTGGTATTAATTCCCATGAGAAAAGCACAATACACATAGCAGTCTTTATGTTATCATATTTAGTTTAAGTTGTTGATACAGGTTATTTTACAGAAAAGAGTATGAGTGAGAGGGTGGAATTCATCATGGCAGAAAGATGTAGTATGTTCTAGATTGTGCTTTGAGAGCATATTGCCCTGCAGTCATACATAAGCAGATATTATGTTTTAAGATGAAAAGTAACAGAAAAAGGAAGAAAATATATATACAGAATAAATTTAACATTTGCCCTGGGTTTGCCTCCTGGAATTCTGAATGGCTCAATGTCCACTCCAACCTTACCCTTGGCATCTCTGAACTCTTCAACTTTCCTAGTCCTGTGATGGCTCCAGTATGTGATGGTATTGGCTATGCTGGTAAGGCTTAGCACTGAGATTTGTAGTTATTGTCTAAATATTTACTTCCAGCTGTTGACAGGTGCTCTAGAGGTAAGTTGAACTGCTCTTGTTTTTGTATAGTGAAACACTCTGCTCTTTGAGATATTCATGATCTTATGAGAATCCTGCTACGGGAATGAGTGATGATTGTAAAAGCTCTTGATTTTTCTATCAAAACTGTGAAGAACTGATAAGCATCTAAATAAAGAGAAAGCATTGACAAGCAATCCAACTAATACTGAAGTGGGAGAGCTAGGTTCTTGTCTCACGGAGTAGAAGAATGAATCTCGCTGACAAAGTAGAGTGAGTAAAGCGATAGAAATTTATTAAGTGAAGATACAGAAAGAGCTCTCAAGAGTGAGAAGGGTCCCGACAGGGTTGCCCATGAGGGCCTTTAGGGTTGGTCTTTCACAGGAAGCTAACCAGGGAACTTGCCCCACATGCCCAGGGCAGGGTGGTCTGGTTTGTCCCCTTATCTCTGGTTTCCTTATACTTCAGCATTTTTGGAATTTGGGAGCCTGATCGTATAGCCCGTATCTATCTCTCCTACCTACCCCCACCCGTCCCTACTCATTAGGAGAGTGTATGCCATCTAGATCAATGTTTGTCAAAGTGTAATGTGGGTCTGCTATACGGTGATTTATAAATGTTTACAAAAAGAAATAACTGGCCCCAGGTTAGGGAGTCACTTGCCCCCAGGACACCAAACCAAATTTAATTTTGGTTAATGAATTTATTTATTTATTTATTTATTTATTTATTTATTTATTTTAAGATTTTATTTATTTATTTGACAGAGATAGAGACAGCCAGCAAGAGAGGGAACACAAGCAGGGGGAGTGGGAGAGGAAGAAGCAGGCTCACAGCAGAGGAGCCTGATGTGGGGCTCGATCCCAGAACGCCGGGATCACGCCCTGAGCCGAAGGCAGATGCTTAACCGCTATGCCACCCAGGCGCCCCTGGTTAATGAATTTTAAACCAGTCTGGAATTTCCTGCTCAACACTAGGGAGGTAAACTGCCTGATAAGAAATCTTGCCTTTCCCTAAGGGAAGGTAACTTAGCCTGAAATAATGCATTCTTTTCTTTGCTAATAACCTTCTTATCCGACCCGGTTTCTACCTATAAAATCCATTTTGCACAGCTCCTTGGAGCGACTTTCTACTTGCTGGGTGGGTTGCTGTCTGATTAAAGGAATTGATGAATAAAGCTGGTTAGATCTGTAAATTTACTCTGTGAATTTTGTTTTTTAACCTAAGAAATACATATTTGGTCTTCATTTCTGGCATGGAGCTCCCCAAATCCTTGAAATCTCCTACTCGAGGAGAGTAACCAATGTATCTTTTGTTGACGAGGTGAGTTTTGGATCCTACCTTAGGGCGGTAGGTTGGTCGAGGGAGCCAACCATCTGATAAGGGGTTGAAACTTTCAGTCCCACCCCCTAACCTCGGAGAGGGGAAAGGAGGCGGAGGTTGAATCAATTGCCAATGGCCAGTGATGTAATCAATCATGTCTATATAATGAAACCTCCATAGAAACCAAAAGATGAGATTTCACCGTTGTGGTGAACACACAGAGGTTCAGGGAAAGTGGAGCACCAGCAAGTTCCACAACCCTACCCCATTTGCCTGGTACATCTCTGGCACCTGGCTGTTTCTGAGTTACATCCTTTTGTAATAAACTGGTGAAGAATCCTTTTGAGTTCTGCAAGCTGTTCCATGAAGGGGGTCATTGGAACTTCTAATCTATAACCGATCATTCAGAAGTAAGGT
Source organism: Ailuropoda melanoleuca (assembly GCF_002007445.2). Classification (NCBI taxonomy): domain Eukaryota; kingdom Metazoa; phylum Chordata; class Mammalia; order Carnivora; family Ursidae; genus Ailuropoda; species Ailuropoda melanoleuca. The sequence continues at coordinate 13,251,528 of NC_048218.1, forward strand.
AACAGCTTGGGCTTGAGACTGGCTTCTGGAGTGGTGGGAGAGAGCGGGCAGTCTTGTAGGACTGAGCCCTTCACCTGTGGCATCTGACTATCTCCAGGCAGATAGTGTCAGAATTGTGTTAAATTGTGTAGGACCCACAGCTGGTGTCCAGAGAATTGGTTGTGTGGGAGACATCACTCCCTGCCCCACACACAATCACTCACACAGATACACTCACATTGGAATTGGATACAGAACCACTAAATTAGAACCCACATTACATGAGGTTTTTGTTAAAAATCAGATTCTGATTCGGTGGGTCTGGATTGGGGCCTGACAATCCTTTAGGTAAGCCTCCAGGGAACACTGATGTTGGCCACACTTGCAGTAGTCCCGAGGATCTAGATAACTTTAGGATGAATACATGTGCCTTTGGAGCCAACAAATATTTTTTCTGACACTTAAATATTGGTGGAAGGCAGAGAAAAAGTTTGGTTTAGATATTTTAATCTCTGTAGAATTGTTTATGTTCTAGCCTACAGAATATTAAATCACACCTTTTAATTTTGATTATTAATTTCAATTAGGTACAAATATTTCAAAGAAAATTTTATATGGGATTTCAATACATCTTGATGAAGGAGCAGAAGGCTAGATGAAGACAAAGCATAAGCTGACACCCGGCAACCTCTGCCCCCCCCCCCACTCCCTAACATTCCTCCAGGAAACTCCCAACTATCTTAATGTTAATACCTTCCTACAGGTAAAAGCAACCTTACCTAACTTGGCAGTGGCGAGGCCTCAGGTATCCAGTGAGCCTTTTTTAACATGTGAAAATCTTTAGAAACCCCCCTTTGCCTGACCTCCCCCAACTCCCAAGTGTATAAAGGGCCTTTCCTCACGACCTCAGGGCAGCAGTGCTTTCCTGTCCCGGTGCTTTAATAAAACCACTGTTTTGTACTCAAGAATTCTTTCTTGGTTGTTGGCTCTGGACCTTACCCCCACAGAACCTCGCCTACATTCCCAAACTACCTCATTCTGAGAATGAAGCGAAAATTAAATATTAAAATATTAAAATTCAGTACCAGCAAATGATTTAGAGAAAAAGTACACAAAATACATTTGGCTTTCACTGTAAAAGGTTCAAAACAACAGACTTAGAAAAATGCTTAAGAAAGATACTGCCTTGTAATTTTGACTTTGTGAAAAATGTATATGGAAATTAGTGTNGCAGCAGTGCTTTCCTGTCCCGGTGCTTTAATAAAACCACTGTTTTGTACTCAAGAATTCTTTCTTGGTTGTTGGCTCTGGACCTTACCCCCACAGAACCTCGCCTACATTCCCAAACTACCTCATTCTGAGAATGAAGCGAAAATTAAATATTAAAATATTAAAATTCAGTACCAGCAAATGATTTAGAGAAAAAGTACACAAAATACATTTGGCTTTCACTGTAAAAGGTTCAAAACAACAGACTTAGAAAAATGCTTAAGAAAGATACTGCCTTGTAATTTTGACTTTGTGAAAAATGTATATGGAAATTAGTGCCATAGAATCTTAGGCTGAATAGTATTTTTGGAAAACAATATTTTTCAGATTTTTCCCAAGGTACATATTATCTTCTAGAAAATATTTAAACCAATTTTAACTTAAAATTATTCCACTGAATTATGTTCTTCTGTTCCCCCAAAGGGTTAATGATGATGAGGGAGCAGAAGGCAAGCTTGAAGGCAAAGCACAAGCTGACACCTNCCCCCCCCCCCCCCCCCCGTGAGGGGGGGATATGTGTGACATTCCTCAGGCACTCCTGCTGCCCTAAAGCTAAGGGAAGGAAAAACAAATGGTTAACCAGTAGAAATCACAGTCCTGCACTACCTGAGTCTCCATTAGTTTACCAATGTCTTAGTGATTGACCAGAAAAAACGTTCTTATGAATAGCCTAACTTTCAGAAACCCATAGACTCAATTTCCTAGAGCCCTATGATCACCCTTCCCTCTGTAGTGAGGTGGGAAACAAAGGCAGAAGGGAATGTAAATAAAATTAAATTTCCTTATAACCTGCAGCCCATTGACAAATACTTGACGCAGGCAGAGTATAATTTATCTTCTGGAAACTCCCAACTGTCTTAACATTAACACTTCGCTAGAGGGAGAAACAACCTTAGCTTGACAATAGCCAGGCCTCCAGTATCCTGAAGGTCCTCTTTAGCATATGAAAGTCCTTTTGGACAGCTCCCTTTGCCTTAACCTCCCCCCACCCCCACCTCCCTAGTATATAATCAGCCATTCCTTACAATCCCCTGGGCAGTAGCTCTTCCTCTTCAAGGATCCTGTCTCCATGCTTTAATTAAATCACCCTTTTTGCACCAAAGACGTCTCAAGAATTCTTCCTTGATCATCAGCTGTGGACCTCAGCAACATTCCAAAGCTACATCAATGATGTAATTAAATATGCAGTTTTTGTACCTTGCATATTAGACATTTGGACATAAAAAATGAAAAAAAAATTTTTGAGGTCAATAATAGATTGTAGTAATGATGAAACCTAGCATGATTCTACTTTACTCTTTCATTGAGAGATCTCTGGAACTCACGCAGGGAGCAACATTGTGAATCAGGTGGAAAAATACATTTGTAGAAAAAAAAATCAATGAAGAAAAGTGATTACAGTTGCCAGTGACAACGGAAAAAATACAGTGAAGGCTCTGAGTGATTTAGTAATTACGTACATTCGGATTTTTGTCCTCACCCTTCAGCCTTATGTTCAGGGCATAATTGTGACACCCAGTAGAGAAACAGAATTATTGTCTACTATCATCGGTGAGATAGTGAGCTAATTAAATCATTATTCTTTAGCCAAGGACAAACTACGAGATGTAAAGAGAATTTTGGAACTTCTTTGTCATCAGCTTATATAAGATGTTCCAAATAAGATGAAATAGCATTTATCGTATTAAATGGTGCTTAAAAAAACAATATTGCACTTGACAGATAATACAATATAGTAGGACATCTGATCGCTTGCAGATTGTTAATCCTCTAGCCCGGAGCTGCTGCCACAGAACCAACCTCATGCGTGTATTTCTTCCATCATTTCTGCTTCCTGTCATTCTCTTCTTGAAGAGATGATGCACTTGGTGTGCATGCAATGAAATTTGAGGTATAGGTAGTTCACAGATTATCTTGCAAGTCATTAACACTGCTCCATTACCACCTGATATTTAAGAACACGTTTTCTCAAGTGATTGAATGAAGCAACAAGTACGTGCAAATGCATTAACCATGTCTTTTATTTTCGTGTTCTGATGCTTTGATATCTGGGGCCCTGCTGACCCTAGAAGGACAGTCCCTTTCAGGGCTAGCCAATTAATTTCTTGAGATAGCAAGCAAATCACTGTGAGTCTACCTTTCGAATGCAAACCAACCAATCCAGAGCCCAAACCCCCAACCACCTCCTTTGTCAGGCTCTCAAGCTCCAGGCTACTCTCCACCTGCTCAAATCACCCCAGGACCAAGTACCAGACAGCTAGGGACAGATCTTACTGCCCAGAGCCTGCTGAAATGATTCCAGCTAGCCAATTCCAAGCCTTTTTACCTTGCTTCACCATTTATTTCCATGAAAACTGATGTGGAAAACAAAGGCAGAAGAAAAATTATTATATTTTCTTATTATCTACGGCCCATTGACAAGTCCTTGAAACAGGCAGAGTGACATTCTTCTAGAAACTAGCTGCCTTGATGTTGATACTTTGCTAAGGGCAAAAGGTAATGTTGGCTCAACCCCCAGGGTCTTGTAAGTCTACTTTAACATATAAAAACTCCTTTGGAAACTTCCTTTATCTCTACCTGCCAGGACACATGTTGGCAAACATCCCCCAAGCATATGACCCAGCCATACACATCTGAAGGGGCTCATGACTAAGGCCTTTTTTTTTTTTTTTTAAAGATTTTATTTATTTATTTGATAGAGAGAGAGCACAAATGGGGGAAGCAGCAGGTAGAAGGAGAAGCAATCCTGTGTCCCCCACCCCCTCTGCCCCCGGCAGGGAGCCCATCCAGGGCTTGATCCCATGACCCCGGGATCATGACCTGAGCCAAAGGCAGCCTCTTAAAGACTGAGCCACCCAGGTGCCCCCATGACTAAGGTTTTATTGGATGGTAATAAATGACCTTTTCCCAACAACAGCTAGCCCCCTCAAGGTCCTAGAAATCTTGCTTCTAGATTCCTTAGAGACTTACGCTATCCCTGACCCCCTCCCAACTTGAAAGTATATAATGGGCCACTCCTCGTGACCCCAGTGCAGTTCTTTCTGCTCATGGGTCTTGAGTGCAAGCTTTAATAAGATCACCTTTTTTGCACCAAATGCGCCTCAAGAATTCTTTCTTGGCCATAGGTTTCAAACCCTAACTTCTTTTCTACATCAAACCCCACAATAAAGACTCTTGCCCCCATTTCTTGCCCCTCCCTTTGCTTCCCAACTGAGCCTAGTGCTTCTCCATGCAGCCTTCTGTGGTGTGGTGTGCCCTCTCTTCTTGGGATCTGTGAGTATAACAAATTATCTTTTCAATGGTCTGATCTGTTGGCCTCACCATACCTAAATAATAAGAAAATCTATATTTTAAACAGCAAAGATATTAGGAATTAATTTAGTATAAAATTGAGGATGGAAATCTTAAGTCCATCTCTGAAAATCTTCAGAAACATGAAGTTTCAGTTTGTGAGATTGCTTCACTGAAAATGCATCAACGCCAATGACCACATTTTTAAGTCAAGAGTTGAAGAGGAGATGTCCTTTCCTTAGGTCCTGATAGAGGAAGAGAAGTGAGCCTCAGGGATGATGCAGTTTTCTGTGGAGCGTTTTGTTAATTTGCAGAACAGCTTGCTTCTAACCCACACAGACTTCGTGAACATTTACTTAGTTGTACAGATGTCTGGTTTAATGACCTCATGAGCAGTCTTGTGGGGGACACTGCTGAGAAAGTTGTCTTCTGAATGGAAACGTCAAACACTAAACATTTGTCCACATAATTTTTTTTTTTTTAAAGATTTTATTTATTTATTTGACAGAGAGAGACAGCCAGCGAGAGAGGGAACACAAGCAGGGGGGGCGGGAGAGGAAGAAGCAGGCTCATAGTGGAGGAGCCTGATGTGGGGCTCGATCCCAACGCCGGGATCACGCCCTGAGCCGAAGGCAGACGCTTAACCGCTGTGCCACCCAGGCACCCCTGTCCACATAATTTTTAATGAGGAGATAATATTTTTTAAAATTTAGATTTATTCATATACATCTGAGATTTATTCTGTCATAGTGATATTTCATGTTGCATTCCTTTTCAGATGAATTTTTTAAGAAGATTTTTTATGTATTCATTTGAGAGAGAGAGAGAGCAAGAGCAGGAGGAGGGGGAAGGGTCAGAGAGAGAGGTAGAAGCTGACTCCCCGCTGAGCAGGGAGCCCTACTGGGACTCGATCCCAGGACCCTGAGATCATGCCCTGAGCGGAAGGCAGACGCTTAACTGACTGAGCCACCCAGGTGCCCCAAGATGAAACTTGATTTTAACTATGGCCATTGGACTTTGCTCAAAATGTCTTTAGTTCACGTCAAATACCGGGCTTACAGTACAAGGACATATTAATGATTGATGGTAAGTATATATTTTTTTACACACTTGATTTTCTTATATGCCTAGCAGGTGAATTTAATATAAACATATTAAATAATTGAACGAGAAGGGATAAACAAGTGTCATCAAGAAGATTTGTAACCAAATAAAAAAAGGATCAATAGTATCCAATATTCTTTTGGGAAAGTTGCTTAAAGTATTTCTCATAGGAGTCTGGGTAAATGTTCAAGAAAATGAACAACGCTAATTTACCTCTGGTATATGCTCTTTTTACATGAGGATATAATAATGATTTATGGGCAGTGAATATGGAAAATTTCCCCGTCATTATTGACATCACTCCAAATATGCAATAAGACATAGACCAACATGTTTTAAGCTCCCAAATGTGCATTAAGTCCAAAATTTCCATTTTCTGACCTAAAATTTCTCCTGCATGTCCTGATTGCTTCGCTTCCTTATTTGTTCAACTATCTTCATAGAGGTACGTAGATAAGTTTCAAAGTTAATCTCAGCTGGGTTTAATGTTTTTCCTCTCAATGTGAACCATCCCTCCCGTGTCTACTACATCAGTGAACCTCCTGATATGTACTGTTCCCAAGGCTAAAAATCAATCAGGTGGCCTTGACCTAGTCCCTCCTCAATGCAATGAATCTCCAAATTCTGGTGACCGGTCTTCTATCCATCTTAAAATTTTCACTCATCACGATCTTCATGGCTTCTCACATAGTTTAGAACCATGTCCAACTTGGAAAAAGGTTTGTGTTGACTTCCTTCCTTCCTATTTTCCATACCTCCAGTCTCTTCCTATTCTGTGTCATTCAAAAGTAGTTCAACAAGTAAGTTTTGTTGCTATGAAATGCTCTCTCAGAAACACATCTGCTAATGCTGCTTGCCTATTTTAAGTCCTCTGATATCTTCCAATTACCTATGGGAAAAAAACCCAAATTTCCTAGCATACCATATAAGTAGGATAATTCTACAATTTACCACCCAAGCTGAAATATTTCAGATAGTTTAAGGGAGGCTGCTATGGTCTGAATGTTTGTGCCCCCCCAATTCATATTGAAATTGTGATACCTACTATGATAGTATTAGAAGGTGGGACTTTGGGAAGGTGATTAGGTTGTGAGAGTAGAGTCTTCATCCATGGGATTAGTGCTCTTATAAAAGAGGCTCACCTGTAAGCGCCCTTATAAAGTTATCTCTAGCGCCTTCTACCATGTGAGGATACAAGAAGTCTGTCCCTCACCTGACTGTGCTGCATGCTGGCACCCTGATCTCAGACTTCCAGACTCCAGAACTGTGAGAAACACGATTCTGTCTGTTGTTTATAAGCTACCCAGTCTGTGGCATTTTGTTATAACAGCCCGAACAGACTAAGGCAAAGCCCTATTAATAATTATGCCAGAACCACAGGGACTGTCTGGCAAACCAGAAAGTATGGTCATTCATCATGTAATTATCATCATTTTGTAAATACAGCTTAGATTTCAAGCTTTATGCCTCATGAAACTTTGCCATATACCTTGTTCATCCACTAGTTATTTGTTCAACAAGTAAGCTTTGCGAATCAGCTCCCTGATAATTACTATTCTAGACAAAAGTCACTGTACTTGTAGAACTTAGGTTTTAGCATCAGAGACTTTCAACAAATAAGTAGAAGATACCATGTCAGACAGTGAAAAAAATAAAGGAGGTTAATAAATAGAGTGCCAAGGAAGGGAACTGAAATATTCCTTTTTTTTTTTTTAAATGACCCTGAGATCAAGACCTAAGCTGAGCTCAAGAGCCACCGAGCCACCAAGGTGCCCCTTGGAAGCTGAAATTTTAAATAAGATGGTCAGTGAAGGTCTCCATAAGAAAATGGCTTTCAAGAAAATCTTGAAGGATGATAAAATGTGATTCCTGTATTTATAAGGGGAAAACATTTGAGGCATAGTGAACAGCAGGTGTAAAGCTACAAAGGCTGGGCTCTGCTAGTGTATTGAAGAAGAAAGAACTTGAGTGGGGATAGAGGTCAGTGAAGTTGCATGGGTGTTAGGAAACGAGGTCAGAGAATCTAGAATAAGGGTTTTAGCTTTTAGCTTTTATTCTAAGATGGGAATCCACTGCAGGGTTTGGAGAAGAGTGACAGCCTGACTTACATTGTGACTGGATCTCTGGCTGCTATGTTGATGACATCCTGCTAAAGAGTAGGAATGGGCAGGAGCTGAAGCAGGGAGACCAGTTAAAAGGCTACTGACTATTGCAATTAAGGATTAGTGATAGCCGTGGAAATGATGACATATTTCAAAGGCAGAATTTACCAATTTTGCTGAATGATTGGTGTGACATGTAAATGTAAGAGTAGTGTTAAGGATGATTCCAAAGTCTATGCCTATAAGATAAGACCAGAAAGATAAGATAGTCTTAAATTGAGATAAAATACATTGCAAGAGATGTGGGTATGTCGGGCAAGATCAGAAGATCAATTTTGAACTTTTTATATTTGAGAGGCTTATCAGATATCCAAGTAGAGATGTTGATAAAGGAGTTGGGTGTAACCCAGAAGGAAGTGTGGGCCAGAGTTTACATTTGGTAGTTGTCAGAGATACAGAGGAGTATTTAATGTCATGAGACTGGATGAGATTATGAAGGGAATAAATGTGGGTAGACAAGGGAGAGGACTAAAGACAGAATTCTGAGCACTCCATGTCAAAATACCTGCTGCATCCTAACTATATCGTGACTCTCCGTATTCTTTCCCCTCCTAGACTTCTTTCTCCATGGAAGACTTTTCTTGGTGCTTTATCTTATGGGGTCTTATTTATCCTTTTGGAAATTTTCAGAACCCTCTGGCTTGAGTTAGTACCCATATCTATGTTCTTCTTGTCATATTACTTTGGAATGCTTACAGGTTTATCATATGTATGATCTTTGGGGACAGGGATCATTTTGCATTGTCAGAACTTAGCACACAAAAGACATTCAATTAATACGTATTGCACAAATGAATGTATACTTTATTTTATTTATTTATTTTTAGATTTATTTATTCATTTGAGAGAGAGAGAGAACACAGAAAGGGAGAGTGAGGAGGAGAGGGAGAAGCAGACTCCCTGCTGAGCAAGGAGTCTGATGTGGGGTTCTATCCCAGGATTTTGGGATCCTGTGCTGAGCTGAAGGCAGGTGCTTAACTGACTAAACTACTCAGGTGGCCCTACTTTATTTATTTGTTTAATAAAGATTTTATTTATTTATTTATTTATTTATTTATTTATTTATTTAGAGAGCATGAGTGGAAGGAGGAGCAGAGGGAGAGGGCAGCAGACTGTGCTGAGCACAGAGTCTTCAACAGGGCTCCATCTCACAAACCCCAGATCATGACCTGAGCCTAAACCAAGAGTTGGACACTCTACTGACTGAGCCACCCAGGCACCCCAGAAATGAATGTATACTTTAGTTCATGTAATGCATCTGTTTATCAGACAGTTATGGTGAAAAACCAGAATGAAACTTTTAAGTTGAGATCCAGCATGCATTTTCAATGATATTAAATGTTTGAAAGACTACGGTCTTGTGCTACTGTAGAATGAGGCTTCTATTTAGAACAAGGAAACTTCAGGTGCAATTTGCTCCTCTATTCACTATTTGCTTGGCCATCTGCAGAGTAGTTAAATGTCTCCAAATCTTGGTTTTCTTTTCTGTAAAATGGAATTCATAATTTTTAATCACCATACTAGATTATATACATGGAAACAGTTTGTGAACTGTCAGATACTATAAAATATGTTATTCATTTTCTGTTTGAAAAGATATCCATATGAACCTAACTTCACCCTGGGTATTGCATGTTAAGATAAGGCCTGTTTACAAAAATTGACAAGGCAGGAAACAACAAATGTTGGAGAGGATGTGGAGGAAAGGGGATCCCTCTTATACTGTTGGTGGGAATGCAAGTTGGTACAGCCACTTTGGAAAACAGTGTGGAGGTCCCTTAAAAAGTTAAAAATTGAGCCATTGCACTACTGGGTATTTACCCCAAAGATAGAGACATAGTGAAGAGAAGGGCCATATGCACCCCAATGTTCATAGCAGCATTGTCCACAATAGCTAAACTGTGAAAGGAGCCGAGATGCCCTTCAACAGATGACTGGATTAAGAAGATGTGGTCCA